>NC_064817.1:67331671-67527467 GCF_023721935.1 Panthera uncia | reverse complement strand
CCCCCCATCAACCCTCAGTTTGTTCTCAGTTTTTAAGAGTCTCTTATGCTTTGGCTCTCTTCCACTCTAACCTCTTTTTTTTTCCTTCCCCTCCCCCATGGGTTTCTGTTAAGTTTCTCAGGATCCACATAAGAGTGAAACCATATGGTATCTGTCTTAATCTGTATGGCTTATTTCACTTAGCATCACACTCTCCAGTTCCATCCATGTTGCTAAAAAGGGCCATATTTCATTCTTTCTCATTGCCCTGTAGTACTCCATTGTGTATATAAACAATAATTTCTTTATCCATTCATCAGTTGATGGACATTTCAGCTCTTTCCATAATTTGGCTATCGTTGAGAGTGCTGCTATAAACATTGGGATACAAGTGCCCCTATGCATCAGTACTCCTGTATCCCTTGGGTAAATCCCTAGGAGTGCTATTGCTGAGTCATAGGCTAGGTCTATTTTTAATTTTCTGAGGAACCTCCACACTGTTCTCCAGAGCGGCTGCACCAATTTGCATTCCCACCAACAGTGCAAGAGGGTTCCTGTTTCTCCACATCCTCGCCAGCATCTATAGTCTCCTGATGTGTTCATTTTGGCCACTCTGACTGGTGTGAGGTGATATCTGAGTGTGGTTTTGATTTGTATTTCCCTGATGAGGAGCGACGTTGAGCATCTTTTCATGTGCCTGTTGGCCATCTGGATGTCTTCTTTAGAGAAGTGTCTATTCATGTTTTCTGCCCATTTCTTCACTGGATTATTTGTTTTTCTGGTGTGGAGTTTGGTGAGCTCTTTATAGATTTTGGATACTAGTCCTTTGTCCCATATGTCATTTGCAAATATCTTTTCCCATTCTGTCGGTTGCCTTTTAGTTTTATTGGTTGTTTCCTTTGCTGTGCAGAAGCTTTTTATCTTCATAAGGTTTCAGTAGTTCACTTTTACTTTTAATTCCCTTGCCTTTGGGGATGTGTCAAGTAAGAGATTGCTACGGCTGAGGTCAGAGAGGTCTTTTCCTGCTTTCTCCTCTAGGGTTTTGATGGTTTCCTGTCTCACATTCAGGTCCTTTATCCATTTTGAGTTTATTTTTGTGAATGGTGTGAGAAAGTGGTCTAGTTTCAACCTTCTGCATGTTGCTGTCCTGTTCTCCCAGCACCATTTGTGAAAGAGACTGTCTTTTTTTCCATTGGATGTTCTTTCCTGCTTTGTCAAAGATTAGTTGGCCATACGTTTGTGGGTCTAATTCTGGGGTTTCTATTCTATTGCATTGGTCTATGTGTCTGTTTTTGTGCCAATACCATGCTGTCTTGATGATTACAGCTTTGTAGTAGAGGCTAAAGTCTGGGATTGTGATGCCTCCTGCTTTGGTCTTCTTCAAAATTACTTTGGCTATTCAGGGTCTTTTGTGGTTCCATACAAATTTTAGGATTGCTTGTTCTAGTTTCTAGAAGAATGCTGGTGCAGTTTTGATTGGGATTGCATTCAATGTATAGATAGCTTTGGGTAGTATTGACATTTTGACAATATTTATTCCTCTGTCCATGAGCAGGGAATGTCTTTCCATTTCCTTATATCTTCTTCAATTTCCTTCAGAAGCTTTCTATAGTTTTCAGCATAAAGATCTTTTACATCTTTGGTTAGGTTTATTCCAAGGCATTTTATGCTTCTTGGTGCAATTGTGAATAGGATCATTTTCTGTATTTGTCTTTCTGTTGCTTCATTATTAGTATATAAGAATGCAACTGATTTCTGGACATTGATTTTTTATCCTGCAACTTTGCAAAATTCATCTATCAGTTCTAGCAGACTTTTGGTGAAGTCTGTCGGATTTTCCATGTATAATATCACGTCATCTACATAAAGAGAAAGCTTAATTTCATCTTTGCCAATTTTGATGCCTTTGATTTCCTTTTGTTGTCTGATTGCTGATGCTAGAACTTCCAACACTATGTTAAACAACAACGGTGAGAGTGGACATCCCTGTCGTGTTCCTGATCTCAGGGAAAAAGCTCTCAGTTTTTCCCCATTGAGGATGATGTTAGCTGTGGGCTTTCGTAAATGGCATTTATGATATTTAAGTATGTTCCTTCTATCCCGACTTTCTCAAGGGTTTTTATTAAGAAAAGTGGCTGAATTTTGTCAAAGGCCTTTTCTGCATCGATTGAAAGGATCATATGGTTCTTATCTTTTCTTTTATTAATGTGATGTACCACATTGATTGATTTGCGAATGTTGAACCAGCCCTGCATCCCAGGAATGAATCCCACTTGATCATGGTGAATAATTCTTTTTATATGCTGTTGAATTCGATTTGCTAGTATCTTATTGAGAATTTTTGCATCCATATTCACCAGGGATATTGGTCTGTAGTTCTCTTTTTTTTACCTGGTCTCTGTCTGGTTTAGGAATCAAAGTAATACTGGCTTCATAGAATGAGTCTGGAAGTTTTCCTTCCCTTTCTATTTCTTGGAATAGCTTGAGAAGGATAGGTATTATCTCTGCTTTAAACGTCTGGTAGAACTCTCCTGGGAAGACATCTGATCCTGGACTCTTATTTTATGGGAGATTTTTGATGACTGATTCAATTTCTTCGCTGGTTATGGGTCTGTTCAAGCTTTCTATTTCCTCCTGATTGAGTTTTGGAAGCGTGTGGGTGTTTAGGAATTTGTCCATTTCTTCCAGGTTGTCCAGTTTGTTGTCATATAATTTTTCATAGTATTCCCTGATAATTGTTTGTATCTCTGAGGGTTTGGTGGTAATAATTCCATTTTCATTCATGATTTTATATATTTGGGTCATCTCCCTTTTCTTTTTGAGAAGCCTGGCTAGAGGTTTATCAATTTTGTTTATTTTTTCAAAAAAGCAACTCTTGGTTTCGTTGATCTGCTCTACAGTTTTTTTTAGATTCTATATTGTTTATTTCTGATCTGAGCTTTATTATTTCTATTCTTCTGCTGAATTTAGGCTGTCTTTGCTGTTTGCTTCTAGTTCCTTTAGGTGTGCTGTTGGATTTTGTATTTGGGATTTTTCTTGTTTCTTGAGATAGGCCTGGATTGCAATGTATTTTCCTCTCAGGACTGCCTTCGTTGCATCCCAAAGTATTTGGATTGTTGTATTTTCATCTTCATTTGTTTCCATATATTTTTAAATTTCTTCTCTAATTACCTGGTTGACCCACTCATTCTTCAGTAGGGTGTTCTTTAATCTCCATGCTTTTGGAGGTTTTCCAGACTTTTTCCTGTGGTTGATTTCAAGCTTCATAGCATTGTGGTCTGAAAGTATGCATGGTATGATCCCAATTCTTGTATACTTATGAAGGGCTGTTTTGTGACCCAGTATGTGATCTATCTTGGAGAATGTTCCCTGTGCACTCGAGAAGAAAGTATATTCTGTTGCTTGTGGGATGCAGAGTTCTAAAGATATCAAGTCCATCTGATCAAATGTATCATTCAGGGCCCTTGTTTCTTTATTGACCGTGTGTCTAGATGATCTATCCATTTCTGTAAGTGGAGTGTTAAAGTCCCCTGCAATTACACATTCTTATCAGTAAGGTTGCTTATTTTTGTGAGTAATTGTTTTATATATTTGGGGGCTCCTGTATTCGGTGCATAGACATTTATAATTGTTAGCTCTTCCTGATGGATAGATCCTGTGATTATTATATAATGCCCTTCTTCATCTCTTGTTACGGCCTTTAATTTAAAGTCTAGTTTGTTTGATATAAATATGGCTATTCCAGCTTTCTTTTGAATTCCAGTGGCATGATAAATAGT
Source organism: Panthera uncia (assembly GCF_023721935.1). Taxonomy (NCBI): domain Eukaryota; kingdom Metazoa; phylum Chordata; class Mammalia; order Carnivora; family Felidae; genus Panthera; species Panthera uncia. The sequence continues at coordinate 67,523,709 of NC_064817.1, read as the reverse complement.
TCTCCATCCCCTCACTCTCAATCTGGAGTCCTCAGGTCTAAAATGAGTCTCTTGTAGACAGCAAATAGATGGGTCTTGTTTTTGTTATCCATTCTGATACCCTATGTCTTTTGGTTGGAACATTTAGTCCATTTACATTCAGTGTTACTATAGAAAGATATGGGTTTAGAGTCATTGTGATGTGCATAGGTTTCATGCTTGTAGCGATGTCTCTGGTACTTTGTCTCACAGGAACCCCTTAAGATCTCTTGTAGGGCTGATTTAGTGGTGACAAATTCCTTCAGTTTTTGTTTGTTTGGGAAGACCTTTATCTCTCCTTATATTCTAAATGACAGACCTGCTCGATAAAGGATTCTCGGCTGCATATTTTTTTCTGTTCATTACATTGAAGATTTCCTGCCATTCCTTTCTGGCCTGCCAAGTTTCAGTAGAGAGATCAGTCACGAGTCTTATAGGTCTCCCTTTATATGTTAGAGCATGTTTATCTCTAGCTGCTTTCAGAATTTTCTCTTTATCCTTGTATTTTGCCAGTTTCTCTATGATATGTCATGCAGTAGATCGATTCAAGTTACGTCTGAAGGGAGTTCTCTGTGCCTCTTGGGTTTCAATGCCTTTTTCCTTCCCCAGTTCAGGGAAGTTCTCAGCTATTATTTCTTCAAGTACCCTTTCAGCACCTTTCCCTCTCTCTTCCTCCTCTGGAATACCAATTATGCGTAGATTATTTCTTTTTAGTGCATCACTTAGTTCTCTAAATTTCCCCTCATACTCCTGGATTTTTTTTATCTCTCTTTTTCTCAGCTTCCTCTTTTTCCATAATTTTGTCTTCTAGTTCACCTATTCTCTCCTCTGCCTCTTCAATCCGAGCCGTAGGTGTCTCCATTTTATTTTGCAACTGGTTGATAGCAGTTTTTATCTCCTCCTGGCTGTGCCTTAGTGTCTTGATCTCTGTAGCAAGAGATTCTCTGCTGTCCTTTGTACTGTTTTCGAGCCCAGTGATTAATTTTATGGCTATTATTCTAAATTCACTTTCTCTTATATTGTTAAATCCTTTTTGATCAGTTCGTTAGCTGTTGTTATTTCCTGGACATTTTTCTGAGGGGACTTCTTCCGTTTCATTATTTTGGATAGTCCCTGCAGTGGTGCAGGACTTCGGGGCACTTCCCCTGTCCTGTCTTGAATAACTTGCTTTTGTGGGTGGGGCCGCAGCCAGATCTGATGTCTGCCCCCAGCCCACCACTGGGGCCACAGTCAGACTGGTATGTGCCTTCTCTTCCCCTCTCCTAAGGGTGGGATTCACCGTGGGGTGGCGTGGCCTGTCTGGGCTTGCACACTGCCAGGCTTGTGGTGCTGGGGATCTGATGTATTAGCTGGGATGGATTGGCAAGGTTCACAGGGGCGGGAGGGGCAGGCTCAGCTCGCTTTTCCTTTGGAGATCCTCTTAGGGAGGGGCCCTGACCAGCCGGAAGGATGGATCTGCAGAAGCACAGCATTGGGTGTTTGAGAGGTGCAAGCAATTTCCCTGGCAGGAACCGGTTCCCTTTGGGATTTTGGCTGGGGGATGGGCGAGGGCGATGGCACTGGCAAGCGCCTTTGTTCCCCGCCAAGCTGAGGTCTATCATCCGGGGCTCAACAACTCTCCCTCCCGTTGTCCTCCCGCCCTCCCGTTCTCCAAGCAGAGCTGTTAGCTTATAACCTTCCAGATATCAGGTCCCTCTTGCTGTCTGAACACACTCCGTCTGGCCCCTCTGCTTTTGCAAGCCAGACTCGGGGGCTGTGCTTGGCCAGTGGGCCGCCCCTCTCCCCTGGCTCCCTCCCGCCAGTCCATGGAGCGCGCACCACCTCGCCGCCCTTCCTACCCTCTTCTGTGGGCCTCTTGTCTGCGCTTGGCTCCAGAGACTCCATTCTGCTAGTCTTCTGGTGGTTTTCTGGGTTATTTAGCCAGGTGTAGGTGGAATCTAAGTGATCAGCAGGATGCACCGTGAGCCTAGCATCCTCCTACACCACCATCTTCCCAGGATTCCCCTCTCCTTCTATTCTGAATGAAAGCCTTACTGGATAAACGATTCTTGGTTGTATTTTCCTATCAGCACATTGAATATTTTATGCCACTCCTTGCTGGCCTACCAAGTTTCAGTGGACAGGTCTGCTACTATCCTTACGTGTCTACTCTTGTGGGTTAAGGGCCGTTTGTCCCTAGCTGCTTTCAGAATCCTCTCTATCTTTGTATTTTTCCTGTTTCAGTATATATGCCATGGAGTTGACCTTTTCTGTTGATTCTGAAGGGAGTTCTCTGTACTTACTGAACTTGGATGTCTGCTTCCTTCCCCAGATTAGGAAAGTTCTCAGCTATAATTTGTTCAAATAAACCTTTCACCTCTTTTTTTCTCTCTTCTTCTTCTGGAACTCCTATGGTACAGACGTTACTACATTTCATTGAATCACCTAGGTCTGCAATTCTCCCCTCATGGTCTAGTATTTTCCTATCTCACTTTTTTTCAGCTTCATCATTTTCCATAATTTTATCTTTCTTTTCACATATTCTCTCCTCTGCTTCCTCCATCCTTGCTGTCACTCCATCTATATTTTTTTGCATTTCATTTACATTTCTTAATTTGTCATGATTATTTCTCACGTTTTTGATCTCTACAATGATAGATTCTCTGTTGTTTTCTATGCTTTTTTTGAAGCCCGTCTATCAGTTTATGACTATTAATCTATATTCTTGTTCAGGTGTATTGTTTCTATCTGTTTTGAGCAATTCTCTGGCTGTCATTTCTTCTTGGAATTTCTTTTGAGAATATTTCTGTTTCATTATTTTGGCTAGTTTTCAGTCTTTTACGTGTTTTAGTAGCTTGTTTTGTGTCATGCACCTACGAGTACTACTATATCAAAAAGGGGTCATAGACTGTCCAGGGCCTGGCCCTTCATGAGGTGTTTTTGGAGTGTGTTCTCTGCTCTCTGTTGTTGTGACTCTGGTTGGTTTATCTCTCTACCCTTAGTGGTGGTTTGGACCTTCTGCCAGGTGTGCTGTGATTTGTTCTTTGAAGTAACAAAGGGGTGTGGTGGTGGAAGAAGTCTTATCCCATACAAAGAGAGAAATGACAGGGGTGGGGGAAAAATTGACCAAAGGATCAGAGAAACTATACGGCTTAACCAAGAGACAGAGAGAGAGAGAGTGAGAGAGAGAGGGAAATAAAGGAGATGCAGAAGAGGTGTAAAAAGAATAGATTAAAAATGTCTGCTTAATTAAACCAATAACCAGCATAGAGAATAGAAAAGAAGAAAATATATATAAATACAGATATAGATATAGAGATATAGATATAGAGATATAGATATAGTTAGATATCTAGATACCTAGATATAGTTATCTAGATATCTATATCTAGATAGATATAGATATAGATATAGATATAGATGATATAGATATAGATATAGATATAGATATAGATAGTAGGAATTGACCAAAAATGAAATCAGCAAATGCAAAAATGCTGGATTATTGTCTGATGGTGCCTTGGAACTGGTGGGTGTGCTGGTCTGGAGGGGGTGCCCTCTGGTTCAGTCAGTGTCAATCTCACTCTGAGCTTGCTACTGAGCTCAGGGCTGACTCTCCCTTCCCCCCAGAGTGGCTCCAGTTCTGAAAAAGTCATGCCAACCCTCGACTGTCACTCCTAAGGCTGTTTGCAAGTTGGACACTGCCTCTCTCCATTTAATCCATTCCCCAGTCTGTGGCCTGGAGACGTTTTTCTCTTACCCGAATACAATTCCAAACTTCCACAGCATCTCTTTCTCTTCCTTTTGTCTCTCCACCAGAGGGGTTACCCCACTCCATGCCTATGCTGCCTGTTTTATCACTCCCAAATTGCAAGTATGCACCTCTGTTCTGCCAAGCTGTTTCTGCAGGCCGCTGGAGATGTTTCTGTCACTTTGTAGCCTGGATCCTGGAATTCAAAGTCTTCTTTAAAAAAAATTTTTTTATTATAATATGTTTTACTTATTTATCTATTTATTTTTAATTTACATCCAAATTGGTTAGCATATAGTGCAACAATGATTTCAGGAGTAGATTCCTTAGTACTCCTTACACATTTAGCCCCCCTCAACAACCCCTCCAGTAACCCTCAGTTTGTTCTCCATATTTATGAGTCTCTTATGTTTTCTCCCCCTCTCTGTTTTTATATTATTTTTGTTTCCCTTCACTTCTGTTCATCACTTTTTGTCTCTTAAATTCCTCATATGAGAGAAGTCATATGATTTTTATGTTTCTCTGACTAATTTCACTTAGCATAATACCTTCCAGTTCCATCCACATAGTTGCAAATGGCAAGATTTCATTCTTTTTGATTGCTGAGTAATACTCCATTGTGTGTATGTGTGTGTGTGTGTGTGTGTGTGTGTGTGTATATATATATATATACCAAATCATTATCCATTCATCCATCAATGGACATTTGGGGTCTTTCCATACTTTGGCTATTGTTGATAGTGCTGCTATAAACATGGGGTGCATGTGTCCCTTCAAAACAGCACACCTGTATCCCTTGGATAAATACCTAGTAGTGCAATTTCTGGGTCATAGGGTAGTTCTATTTTTATTTTTTTTGAGTAACCTCCATACAATTTTAGAAAGTGGCTGCACCAGCTTACATTCCCACCAACAATGCAAAAGAGATCCTCTTCCTCCTCATCCTTGCCAATACATATTGTTGCCTGAGTTGTTAATGCTAGCCATTCTGACAGGTGTCAGGTGGTATCTTATTGTGGTTTTGATTTGTATTTCCCTGATGATGAGTGATGTTGAGCATTTATTTATGTGTTGGTTGGCCATCTGGATGTCTTCTTTGGAGAAGTGTCTATTCATGTCTTTTGCCCATTTCTTCACTGGATTATTTGTTTTTTGGGTGTTGAGTTTCATAAGTTCTTTATAGATTTTGGATACTAACCCTTTATCTGATATGCCATATACAAATATCTTCTCCTATTCTGTCGGTTGCCTTTTAGTTTTGCTGATTGTTTCCTTGGCTGTGCAGACCCTTTTATTTTGATGAGGTCCCAGTAGTTCATTTTTTCTTTTGTTTCCCTTGCCTCTGGAGACATATTCAGTAAGAAGTTGCTGCGGGCAAGATCAAAGAGGTTTTTGCCGGCTTTCTGCTCGAGGATTTTGATGGTTTCCTGTCTTACATTTAGGTCTTTCATCCATTTTGAGTTTATTTTTGTGTATGGTGTAAGAAAGTGGTCCAGGTTCATTCTCCTGCATGTGTTTGTCCAGTTTTCCCAGCCCCAGTTGCTGAAGAAACTATCTTTATTCCATTGGATATTCTTTCCTGCTTTGTCGAAGATTTGTTGGCCATACGTTTGTGGGTCCATTTCTGGGTTCTCTATTGTGTTCCATTGATCTGAGTGTCTGTTTTTGTGCCAATACCATACTGTCTGGATGATAACAGCTTTGGAGTATAGCTTAAAGTCTGGGATTATGATGCCTCCTGTTTTCGTTTTCTTTTTCAAGATCACTTTGGCTATTCAGGGTCTCTTCTGGTTCCATACAAATTTTAGGATTATTTGTTCCAGCTCTGTGAAGAATGCTGGTGTTATTTTGATAGGGATTGCATTGAATATGTAGATTGCTTTGGGTAGTATTGACATTTTAACAATATTTGTTCTTTCTATCCAGAAGCATGGAATCTTTTTCCATTTTTTTGTGTCTTCTTCAATTTATTTCATAAGCTTTCTATAGTTTTCAGTGTATAGATTTTTCATCTCTTTGGTTAGATTTATTCCTAGGTATTTTATGGTTTTTTGTGCAACTATAAATGGGATCGATTCCTTGATTTCTGTTTCTGTCGCTGCATTGTTCATGTCTAGGAATGCAACCAATTTCTGTGCATTGATTTTATATCCTGCAACTTTGCTGAATTCATGAATCAATTCTAGCAGTTTTTTGGTGGAATCTTTTGGGTTTTCCATATAGAGTATCATGTCATCTGCGAAGAGTGAAAGTTTGACCTCCTCCTGGCTGATTTGGATGCCTTTTATTTCTTTGTGTTGTCTGATTGCAGAGGCTAAGACTTCCAATACTATGTTAAATAACAGCGGTGAGAGTGGACATCCCTGTCTTGTTCCTGACCTTATGGGGAAAGCTCTGTTTTTCCCCATTGAGATGATATTAGCATTGGGTCACTCATATATGGCTTTTATGAACTCGAAGTATGCTTCTTCTATCCCTAGTTTCTTGAGGGTTTTTATCAAGAAAGAATGCTGTATTTTGTCAAATGCTTTCTCTGCATCTATTGAGAGGAAAAGTTTACAAGATATTGTAGCAGCAGCTTTTCAGGGATTATGGAAAATCACAACACACATCTGGCACCAGCCTTCACCCTTAACGACCTTGTTCCAGCACCAGCGAATGTGGCTGTTTTCTGGGGTCTGCTGGGACCAGGTGGCTTCAACAGTCTCCACCCAATGTCCTTCCAGCAGGGGACCCACTTTTCCTCGTGTGGCCCAAGAACCTCCTGGACCCCACTCTGTTCTTGGGGATTTGCCCATCCCACCAGAGCACTGCCAGTTATCAAGCTGTGGAGCTGCAGACTTGAAGCTTCCCTTGTTTACAGTGTTAATGGAATTTAAACCCTCTCATTTCTCCTTTCTTGCTTTTTAGTTTAGTCCCTGTGGCTGTTTCCAATTTTCCACTTTCTCTCCAGCTGCTTTTGGGGAGGGGTGCTTTTCCCGTATTCTCCCTCATCCCAGTCTCTTTCCTCTCTCTGCCTGAAAAGGTGGCTTCCTACCCACTGCTGGCTTCTCTCTCCCCAAGTTCACCTCTCTGCACCACATACCTGCTGAATTCTGTGGTGCAGGTTGTGCAGATTGTTGTGTTAATCCTCCATACAATTTTCTAGGTGTGTAGGATGGTTTAGTGTTGGTCTGGCTGTATTTCATGGACGCAAGACAGACAAAAACTTGCATGCTGTTCCACCATCTTGGCTCCTTCCCCCGAATTCAAAGTCTTCTGTCCTCAATACTGCTGTGTTTGAGGACTAAAAGAACTTTGCCCCCCCCCCCACTTCTCTTCCATGTTTCAATCTTCAGATATCTTTACATCTAAAGCCAGTATCTTGTAAGCTGCAGATAGGTGTGTCTCGTTTTTTTACACACTCTGGTACCCTATGTCTTTTGATTGAAGAATTTAGTCCAGTTACGTTTAGATTTGTTATTGACAGATACAAATTTAGTGTCATTGTATTACTTGTATTGTTGGTGTTCTGGAGATTTTCTCTATTCATTTCTTGTCTGTGTTGCCTTTGTTCTTTCTTTACCTCTCAGAGTCCCCCTTAATATTTCTTTCAGGGGTGGTTTAGTGGTCATGAGCTCCTTTCGATTTTTGTTTTTGTTTTGTTTGTTTTTTTTTTGTTTGTTTGTTTTTTTGTCTTGGGATCTCTTTATCTCTCCTTCTCTTCTGAATTACAGCCTTGCTAGATAAAGTATTCTTGGCTGTGTTTTTTTTTTTCTCATTCATCCCATTGACTATGTCATGCTTCTCCCCTCTGGCCTGCCAATTTTTTTCTGGAGAGATCTGCAGTTAGCTTTATTGGTCTTCCCTTTTAAGTTATGGACTTCTTTATACAAAATAGACTTTAATACAAAGTCTGTGACAATAGACAATAAATTGCATTACATAATATTATAGAGATTAATCCAACAGGAATATATAACACTTGTAAATACATATGCACCCAGGATTATAGCACTTAGATATATAAAGCAATACTAACAGACATAAAGGAAAAATGCACAGTAATACAATAAATATATTAATCTTTCCTATGGAAGATCTAGAAAAAGAAGAACAACAAACCCCAAAGTCAGTAGATGAACAGAAATAATAGAGATCAGAGTGGAAGTAATGAAACAGAGAGTAAAAAACAATTGAAAATATTAATGAAACTAAAAGGTAGTTCTTTGAAAAGATAAACAAAATTGACACACCTTTATCAATACCAATGAAGAATAAAAAAGAGAGGGCTCAAAAAAATAAAATCAGAAATAGAAGAGGAGAAAGTACATTTCTGATGTCACAGAACTAAAAAGTATGATAAAAAAATTGTTATGAATAGCCATATGTCAACAAATTGGACAGTCAAGAAAAATTGGATAAATCCCTAAAAACACATGATATTCCAAATCTTAATCAGGAAGAAATAGAATATCAGAACATACGGATTACTAGTAAATGAAATTAAATCAAATCCCAATAAACAAAAGTCCAGAGAGACCAGAGAGCTTCAGAGGTGAATTCGATCAAGCATTTAAAGAATTAGTACTTATTGTTTTCAAGCTGTTCCAAAAAATTGAAGAGGAAGAAATGATTTCAGGTTCATTCTATGAGGCCAGCATTACCCTGATAGCTGAGCCAGACATGACACTATAAAAAAAAAAGAAATTTATAAGCCACTACCCTGATATCTAAGCCAGACAAAGACACTATAAAAGAAAGTTATAAGCCACTATCCCTGATGAACACAGATGCAAAAGTCCTCAAGAAAATATTAAGAAACTCAATTTAACGATTATTTAAAAGGGTAATACATATAATCAAGTAAGACTTATTTTAGAGAGATGCAAGGATGGTTCAACATCCACAAATTAATCAATGTGATACACCACATCAACAAAAGAAAGAATAACAAACAACATGATTTTCTCAATAGATGTAGAAAAAGCATCTGGCAAAATTCCACATCCATTAATGACAATGACTCTCAACAAAGTGGATATAAAGAGAAAATACTTCAACATAATAAAGGTCATATATGACAAATGCACAACTAACATTGAATGGTGAAAAGTTTAAAGTGTTTCTTCTAAGATCAATATAAGACAAGTATACCGGACCTTATCAAGAAATACCAAATGTTTGTAAGGATGTGGGTAAAAGGAATTTTTGTGCACTGTTGGTGGAAATATAAGCAGGGGCAGCCACTATGAAAAATAGTATGGAGGTTCCTCAGAAAATTAAAAGTAAAACTACCATATGATCCAGCAATTTCATTTCCTGGTATTTTTCCAAAGAAAATGAAAACATGAATTCAAAGAGATATATACACCCTTATGTTTATCACAGCATTATTTACAATAGCTAAGATATGGAAGCAATCTAAATACCCATTGGTAGATAAGTGTCTAAAGATATGGCATACTGAAATCTTGCCATTTACAACAACATAGATTGACCTGGAGGGTATTATGCTAAGTGAAATAAGTCAGACACAGAAAGACAAATACTGCAATATATGATTTCATTTATATGTTGAATCTAAAAAACGAATAAACAAAACAAAGCAGAAACAGACTCATAGAGAACAAACTGATGGTTGCCAGTGGGGTGGGGGATTGGGAGGATGGACAAAATAGCAGAAAGGAATGAAATGTTACAATCTTCCAGTTCTAAAGTAAATAAGACACAGGGGATACAATGTACAACATAGGGAATATAGTCAATAACATTGTAACTAAATTTGTATGTGACAGATGGTTAATAGATTTATTTCAGTGACAACTTTGTAATGTTGTTACCACAATAAATATATAAATATCAAATCACTATGCTGCACAACTGAAACCAATACAATATTGTATGCCAAGTATTCAATTAAAAATAATAAACTAGAACTGGGGCCCCTGGGTGGCTCAGTTAAGCGTCCAACTTCAGCTCAGGTCATGATCTCACAGTTCGTGAGTTTGAGCCCTGTGTCAGACTCTGTGCTGACAGCTCAGAGGCTGGAGCCTGCTTCGGATTCTGTGTCTCCTTTTCTCTCTGCCTTTCCCTTGCTCATGCTCTGTCTCTCTCTCAAAAATAAAAATTAAAAATATATTACAGGAAACCACACAGAGATGGAGAACACAATATATTGGCTGCATAAATTTATAAATGAATGAACAGGTGAATAAATGAATAAAGTGTGCCCAGACTTTTGAGAAGGGTTATCCTATAATCCCATTATCTTTTCCTATATATTTTCTCAGTAAAAAAAAATCAATGCCTAATCATTTCAGTAATATGCTTCAGTCCATTTTCACTTATAAAACAGGTGAATAAAAACTTGTGAAGTCTTAACAATTTTTCAAATTATCTTCCCTGCATCTTTGTAGTTGTCCTGTATTCACCAAACCTTGTAGAATTAACCCAAATTCAGTGGTTTAGAGGATTTGAGTTTCAAAAATGGTTGCTTAGTTTAACTATGTAATGAAAGCTTTTTTGTTTTTGTAGAGACTAATGGTGACATCTAAATCTACTGTTGAAATCAATTATTCCACTTAATGGTAAAACCATGAGGCACTTTTGGAGGTGAAAATCATTTTCTTTCTTACAGACCAGAATACTTAAAGTAGTGTAACTGATGACGTAAATGAAATGTAATTTTAAGTGATCTTATTTCTGAATGAATCAGTTACATTTCTTTTCAAATTGTCATCACTGTTGATAAGGTGGGTTACTAGAAGAGTTTATCAAAAAATTTTAATTACTCTCAAATGTACTATAGCTGTGACTTGTCAATAGGAGGATCGTAAGTGTGTACAAATTTAAAACTCGTTTAGTTAGGTGTGTCTGAAATTAATGAAAACTTAGTTTTACTCAACTGTGGAGCAATAAAATTAAAATCCTTAGTCCAAATACCTTGTGATAGGTACTTGCAGTAGGAATTAGGGTTTTTTTTTTTTTTGCTTCTTCTTCTTTTTTTTAAGTAGGCTCTATGTGGGGCTTGAATTCATGACCCCAAAATCAAGAGTAGCATGCTCCACCAGCTGAGCTAGCCAGGAAACTGAGGAATTAGGTTTTTGTAAAGAATCTTCATTATAAATAAAAATCTTCTTCTTTTACCAATAATAATTTAAATTTCAATCTAATATAAGAAGAAACCTATGGATGTGACTTCTTATGAAATATCCAAAAATTCATAGAAATTCAACATTTACCTCATCATCTAATCAAAAAACAGTATGCAAAGTCAGCTGTAATATTTTATAGAATTCATGATTTTCTATTTATGACATTGCTAAATCAGAACGCCAGAGTACAATTTGGTCATATAGCATTATAAATCAAATCATTGACCTAAAATTTGTTTTTTAACCCCTGAACAACATGGCACACATTAAAAATACTAATTTATAAATACATCATAAGAATCTGTGATTCCACATACATCTATGTGCAATACATCATAGGAATAAAATGCATAATAAGAATAAACTTTTAATAAATAATATTTGTAGTCTATAATATTGGTATAGTATATAATTCTCCTATAAGATTAATTAGAGCCATTAAGTTGCTTTAAAAATGTAAATCCTGGAAATAATATATATCCTGGAGAGAAGGCAAGATAGCAGAGTAGTGAGAGGACCCTAGATTTGCCTCAGCCCTCAAACACAGCTAGGTAAACGTCAAACCATTTTGAATACACAAAAAAATCAATCTGAGGACTAATATCAGAAAATTCACAACTAGGAGAGAAGAGGCAACATTGTGAAATGTAGGAGGTGCAGAGATATGATTTGGGGCAGAAAAGTATTGCAGATTTTGTGGAGGGGAGGGAACCCTGGTCACTGACAGAGGTGGAAGAGAGAGAAAGTATACAAGGTGTCACACAAGGAAAATACTTCCCCAAAGCATTGACTGGGAAAATGAGAGGGGCTGATTTTTGTGAGTTTTTACAAGTAGGGCACAAAGACTGGAGTTTTAGAAGACCATGGCATGGCTGGTGTGGAGCCTGGCAGGTGCTGCAGTGCTTCTGTAGAGGAGGGTAGATAACCTGGTAGCAGAAGCTGCAATTTGAGGACCCCCTGGGATGCACTGGGAAAGGTGGTTCTTCCTTCTTGGAGTGCATCAGGAAGAGGTAGCACTGCCTCTCCAGGGAAAAAAGAGCTGGTGGGTTCCATTACAATCCCGTCCCTCAACATAAGTGTAAAGATGCTTGCTGAGGACAGCTAACTTAGACACTGACTCTATGCTGGATTTTACTCCAAAATCCACCCCCCCCCATGAGCTTTGGTGTCACTGCTCTTCTGGAATAAATCTGAATCAGTACTAGTGTGGCAAGAGCCTCCCCAGAGGACTAGTGTGGGTCCCTGCCATAACAGGTCCCTAAAGTTTGGAGTTTTAAAACTTAGCTGGCCTAACTAGTATAAAAAGAAAAAAGAAAAAACAGGTGCACTGTGCTGCCAAATAGGCAGATGAACTTGATACAGTCATTATGAAGGCAGAAATCTGAGGAAAACCTGTGACAAATGGGGGAAAATTGTTTACTCTTTTGTGAAGACTTTCCAGGCAGAAGCAGGCATGAACTCCACTCTTTGGAACAAGGGAGTTGGCTGGTGCAATTTCTCTCTCCTGTCCCTTAGCAAAAACTAAATTCTTTAAGCGGTATGGCACCAAGAGTGGCAGCTGAAACCACTTACACCAAGCCCCACCACCCTGTGCTCTGCAGATGCTGCATTTCTATGGCAAGCTTGCCTGATAACCAAAGAGCAGGCCCCTCCCCACAGAAGACCAGTGCAAACTACCCCCCTACACTACATGTCTAGTGACCACAGAGTTCTGCAAAACTTCAGGTCTAGTAGAAATAACATCAGATCTTTTTTTAACAGACCAGAGCACACCTACTTAAAACTTGCCACACTCTGGCCAAAGTCCAAACACTCTGTGAGGAAGGGAAAGAGAAACTATGCAGAGGAATGACCTGAGGGAAACAGCAGCCAAAACACAGCACCAGAGTTCACACACCCTACATCAGAGATACTTCCTGAGGCACAAGACCCTGGACAGTATAAGACCTCTTCTTTATAAAGCCATTACACTCTGGAGCACTAAACATAACAAGCTATCCTAATACAGAGAAGACAGAGCCTTGGCAGAGTGCCAAGATGGAGGAATTAATCTCAAAAGGAAGAGCAAGAAAAGATTGGGTTCAGGATGTAATCAAAACAGATATAAGTAATATGCCTGATCCATATTTTTTTTTAATTTTTTTAACGTTTATTTTTGAGACAGAGAGAAACAGAGCATGAACAGGGGAGGGGCAGAGAGAGAGGGAGACACAGAATCTGAAACAGGCTCCAGGCTCTGAGCTGTCAGCACAGAGCGTGACGTGGGGCTTGAACTCACGGACCGTGAGATCATGACCTGAGCCGAAGTCAGACGCTTAACTGACCGAGCCACCCAGGCGCCCCGCCTGATCCATATTTTAAAACAACAGCTATAAGGATACTAGGTGGGTTTAAGAAAAGCATAAAGGGCATCAGGGAGTCCCTTATCACCAAGATAAAAGAGCTAAAAGCCAATTAGCCTGAAATTTAAAAAGCTATACCTGAAATGGGGAACTGGATGTAATGACCACAAAAATGGAAGAAGCAGAGGAATAAATAAGTGATATAGAAGATAGAATTGTGGAAAATAATAAAGCAGAAAAGAATAGGGGAAGAAAAATATTAGATCACAAATGTAGATGTAGGGAACTCAGCGACTCCATAAAGCGTAAAAACATTCATATCATAGGAGTCCCAGAAGAAGAGAGGGAAAAGGGGTTAGAAGTCTTACTTGAGGAATTATAGCTGAAAAATTCCCTAATCTGGGGGAGGAAACATACATCCAAATCTAGGAGGCACAGAGAACTCCAATCAAAATGACCAAAAACAGGCCAACAACAAGACATAGAATACTTACATTTACAAAATATAAATATAAAGAAAAAATCCTAAAAGCATCAAGAGAACAAATACCTAACTTACAAGGGAAGACAAATAAGGTCACCAGAAGATCTCTTCACAGAAACTTGGCAGGCCAGAAGGGAGTGGCATAATATACACAATGTGATGAATGGGAAAAATCTGCAGCCAAGAATATCCAGCAAGGCTACCATTCAGAATAGAAGGAAAGATAAATTTCCCAGACAAACAAAAACTAAAGAGGTTCATGACCATTTAACTAGCCCAGTAAGAAATATTAAAGGGGACTCTTTGGGTGGGAAGGAAATAACAAAAGTGACAAACACTAGAAAGGAACAGAGAAAATCTCCAGAAACAATGACTTAACAAGTAATAGAATAGCACTAAATTCATATCTATCAATAATAACTCTGAGTGTAAATGGACTAAGTGCTCCCATTCAAAGACATAGGGTATCAGAATAGATTAAAACAAAACAAAACAAAATTATCCATATGTTGCCTACAAGATATTTATTTTAGACCTAAATATACCTGCATATTAAAAGTTCGGGGATGGAGAAAAATCTATAATATTAATGGACATCAAAAGAAAGCTGGGATAGCCATACTTGTATGAGAAAAATTAGATTTTAAAACAAAGACTACAGTAACAGTAGATAAAGAAGGACATTATATGATAAAAAGGGATGTATCCACCAAGAAGATCTAACAATTATAAATATTTATGCCCCCAACATGAGAGAACCCAAATATATAAACAATTAATACAAAAATAAAGGAACTCATTGTTAAAAATACAACAATAGCATGAGACTTGGACACCCCACTTACAACAATGGGCAGATCATGTAAGCAGAAAATCAAAAGGGAAACACACTGTGCTGGATGGACTAAACAGATATATTAATAACATTTGATTCTAAAGTAGCAGAATACACATTCTTTTCAAGTGCACATAGAACATTCTCCAGAACAGATTACATACTAGGCCACAAATCAGGCCTCAACAAGTACAAAAGGATTAAGATCATTCCATGCATATTTTCTTACCACAATGCTATGAAATTTGAAGTAAACACAAGAAAAAAAAAATTGGAAAGGCCAAAATACATGCAGGTTAAAATAGATGTTACTAAAAAATGAGTGGGACAAACAGGAAATTAAAGAAGAAATCTAAAAATACATGGGAACAAGTGAAAATGAAAACATTACAATCCAAAATCTTTGAAATGCATCAAAAGCAGTCCTAAGAGGGTAGTATAGAGCAATACAGGCCTACTTCAATAAGCATGAATAATCTCTACTACACAACCTAACTTTAAACCTAAAGGAGCTAGAAAAAGAACAGCAAACGAAGCCAAAGCCAGAAAAGGAAGTGGAATAATAAAGATGAGAGCAGAAATAAATGATGTAGAAACAAACAATAAAGACATATTAATGAAACCAGCAGCTGTTTCTTTGAAAAAAATAATAAAATTGATAAACCCCTAACCAACTTATCAAAGAGAAAAGATAAAGGATCCATATAAATAAAATCATGAATGATAAAAGAGAGATCACAACGAACACCACAAAAATACAGTTATAAGAGAATATTATGAGGGGGGAAGTTAAGATGGGGGAGAACTAGGGGGACCCTGGGCTTCCCTCATCTATCAAATACAACTATATTGAGGTAAGATCACTTGGGACACCCAAGAAATCTGTCTGAAGATTGGAAGAAGGATATCCATGGTTGAAGGAGATAGTGTGGCAGGTGTGAGGCTTATTTCAACAAACAAATCAAAGCACACCTGGTTAAAAGTCCTAACACTCCCCATTGCAAGCAAGGATGAGGTTTACAGAGGACAGACCAGTGGTAAAGAGCAGCCAAAATACAATAGCAGAGTGCACACGGCATGCGCCAGAAAGACTTCCTGAAGTGCCAGGCTTTGGACAGTGTATGACCACTTTTTAATATTGCATTACTTTCAGGTGCAAGAAATGTAACAAACTTTCAAAACATACAAAAGACAGAAACTTAGCCAAAATGACAATAAGGAGGAATTCTCCCCAAAAGAAAGGTCAAGAAAAAGTCACAACCAGGAACTTGGTCAAAACAGATATAAGAAAATACCTCAACAAGAATTTAGAACAACAGACATAAGAGGAGTAGCTGGGCTTGAAAACCCAGAGAAACCCCTGTTGCAGAGATCAATGACCTAAAAACTAGCCAGGCTGAAATAAAAAATGCTATAACTAAGATGCAAAACTGTATATAGTTACAACAAAGGTTGAAGAAGCAGAGGAGAGAATAGGTGATATAAAAGATAACATTATCAGAGAAGAGTTAAGATGGCAGAGGAGTAGGGGAACTGGGATTTCTCTCATTCTTCAAACACAGCTGTATTGAAGTCAGATCACTTGGAACACCCAGGAAATCAATCTGTGGAGTGGCAGAAAGATCTCCACAGGTGGATAGAGACAGCTTGGAGAGACTGAGGTGCATGTATGTGAATTGGGGGAGATAAATGATGTAGGCACGGAGAGGAGGGAACCTCTTCTGTGGAAAAACAAAAAAAGAGAGAAAGAAATAGAGGCTGTGTAATTGTGGTATTGAGTTAATACAAGAGGAAGACCTCTCCAGACCACAGACTGAGGAACAAGAAATACGGAGAGTGACAGTTTCTATTTTACAAACAACCTTAGTAGCTAAAGATTTGAGTTTTCCAAAGTGCACGACTTTCTCCAGACCAAAGATAAAAGCAACTGGGGGGATCCAGTTCTGTGGTGCAGTAATGATCTCAGGGGCACACTGGGAGAGAACAGTCCCTTTCCTTGAGTATTGTGGAAAGAGGGTTTATTGCCTCCCCAAGGACAAAAGACCCCACAGGTGCCAGAAAAAGACCTTTTATTGGCAGGGCTGATTGGCTATACACCAGAATAGGTTCTGCATGGTGTAAGGGGCCTTTAAGACATTGGGTTTTGAATACCAACCAACACCTAGGAGGCATGGGAGAACTGTGGATCAGGGCAAGCCGACCAAATGCTGCAGTACTCTGTGAGGGCTGCCTGAACAGTGTGGTTTCAGACACCTGGTCAGGGGAGGAGAGATTGGGGTGTTGCAATTTTTCTCCCCAACACCAACATGGTGGGACTTCAGGGAGCAGTATAATGGCCTCCAGTGGAGGCAGTATCAGGTTACACCAAACCCCACACCTCCATGCCTGGCAACTGCTTATGTACTGGAGGAAGAGTGACACTGAATGAACCAGTCTCTCCTCCAGACCAGCACAACCACCAGTCCCAGGCACCAACAGACAACTATTTTGAGTTTTTGTCTTAGTCTGTTTGTCTGTCTGTTCGTTCTTCTTTTCTCTTTTCTTTTCTTTTTCTTTCTACCCTCTTTTCTTTTGGAATCGGGCTTATAGTTTCTGATTTCTTTTGGTTAATTCATATATATATATATATATATATGTATGTATATGTATATACATATATATATATAATTTCTGTTTCGTTTGTTTAATCAGGCATTTTTACTCTATTCTTTTTACACCTTTTCTATATCTCCTTCTTTATTTTCCTTTCTCTCTCTCTGGATTAAGCCTTATAGTTTGTTTTTGTTTTTATTTTTTCATTCATTCTTTCTTTCTTTCTTCTTTCTTTCTTTCTATTTTTGATTCTCTGCTTGGTATGTTTTTCACCCTTTTCATTTTTCTCTTTGTGCATGATCTGGCCTTCCCATCCTTTCCTTTTTTCCAGAGCTACTTCAATGAACAAATTAAAGCACGCCTTATGGAAGGTACAAACATTCTACCACTATGAGCAAGGAGGAGCTTTGCAGAGGACTAACCAGAGAGATAGAGCATCCAAAATGTAACAACAGATGCATGCAATGCATTCCAAAAACACTTGCTGAAGTGTCAGGCCTTGGGCAGTGTATGACCCATTTTTAATATAGTAGTACTTGCAAGTTCAAGACATATAGAAAGTCATTAAAACATGTCAAAGACAAGAACCTAGCAAAAGTGAAGAAATGGAATTCTCCTCAAAAGAATATCCAGGAATAAATTACAGTCAGAGAATTGCTCAAAACAGATATAAGCAATATTCTGAACAAGAATTTAGAATAACAGTCATAAGACTAATAGCTGAGCTTGAAAAAGCATAGATGACAGCAGAGAATCTATTGCTGCAAAGATCAAAGTCCTAAGAAATAGTCACAATGAATTAAGAAATGCTATAAATGAGATGAAAAATAAACTAGATACAGTAACGGTGAAGATAGAAGAAGCAAAGTAAACAACAGGTGAAATAGAAGATAAAATTATGGAAAATGATGAAGCTGAAAAAAATAAGGTAAGGCAATTCATAGATCATGAGGCAAAAATTAGAGAGCTAAATGATTCCATAAAATGAAACAATATCTGTATCATAGGAGTTCCAGAAGCAAAAGAGCAAGAGAAAGGGGGAAAAGGTTTATTTGAAAAAATTACAGCTGAGAACTTCCCTAATCTGGGGAAGGAAACAGGCATCCATGTCCAAGAGGCACAGAGAACTCCCTTCAAAATCAATAATAATATGTCAACACTATGACATATTGTGGTTAAACTGGCAAAATAAATAGGGGAGGAGAGAATTCTGAAAGCAGCTAAGGACAATGGGTCCTTTACCTGCAAGGGTACACAGATAAGGGTAGTAGCAGACCTGTCCACGGAAACATGGTAGGCCAGAAGAGAGTGGTAGGAAATATTCAATGTGCTGAACAGGAAATATATTCAGCCAAGAATCCTTTATCCAGCAAGGCTGTCATTCAGATTAGAAGGACAGATAGAGGCTTTCCAAGAAAAACATAAACTACAGGAGTTCATAACCACTAAACCAGCCATGTAGGAAACCCTAAGGGGGACTCTGAGTGGAAAGCAGCAAAGATTACAAAGGAACAGAGACATAACCACAAGCATGAAAACTACAGATAGCACAATGGCACTAAACCCATATCTTTCAACAACCACTATGAATGTAAATGGACTAAATACCTCAATCAAAAGACATAGGGTATCAGAATGGATAAAAAAAAAAAAAACAAGTTCCATCTCTATGCTGACTACAATATAATCATTTTATACCTGAGGACACCTGCAGATTGAAAGTAAAGGGATGGAGGACCATCTATAATTCTACTTGAAGTCAAAAGAAAGCCAGAGTAGCCATACTTATATCAGACAAACTAGATTTTAAACTAAAGACAGTAACAAGAGATGAAGAAGGGCATTATATAATAATTAAAGGGTCTATCATCAAGAAGAGCTAACAATTGTAAATGTTTATTTGCCCAATGTGGGAGAACCCAAATATATAAGTCAATTAATCACAAAGATAAACAAATGTATAGATAATAATACCATAATTGTAGGGGATCTAATACTCCACTTACAACAATGAACAGATCATCTAGTCAGAAAATCAATGAGTAAAAATGGCTCTAAATGACACATTGGACCAGATGGACTTAACAGATATGTTCAGAACTTTTCATCCTAAAGCACCAGAATACACATTCTTCTCAAGTGCACATGGAACATTCTCCAAAATAGATCACCTACTAGGCCACAAACAGCCCTCAACTATAAAAAGATTGAGATCATACCATGCATATTTTCAGATCACAACGCTATGAAACTTGAAAGCAACCACAAGAAAAAAATCTGGAAAGCCCCAAACATATGGAGGTTAGAGAACATCCTACTAAAAAATGAATGGGTCCACAAGGAAACTAAAGACAAATTATAAAAATATATGGAAGCAAATGAAAATGAAAACATGATGGTCCAAAACCTTTGGGATGCACAAGAACAGTCCTAAGAGGAAAATACATTGCAATTCAGGCCTGTCTCAAGAAACAAATAATGTCCCAAATACTTCCTAAACTTACACCTATATGAGCTAGAAAGGCAGCAGCAAAAAATACCCAAAACAAACAGAAGAATAGAAGTAAATATTAGAGCAGAAATAAACGATATAGAAAAAAAAAACAGTATAAGAGATCAATGAATTTAAGAGCTGGTTTTCGAAAGAATAAACAAAATTCACAAACCCTTAGCCAGACTTCTCAAAAAGAAAAGAGAGAGGATACAAACAGATAAAATCATGAATGAAAGAGGAGAGATCACAACTGACTCCATAGAAATACAATTATTAGTGAAAAGTATGAAAAATTACATTCCAATAAAGTAGACAATCTGGAAGAAATGGACAAATTCCTAGACACTCACACACTACCAAAACTCAAACAGGAAGAAATAGAAAATTTGAACAGACCCAAAACCAGCAAAGAAATTGAATCAATAATCAAAAATCCCCCAGCAGATAAGAGTCCAGGGCCATATGGCTTCCCAAAGGAACTCTACCAAACATTTAAAACAGAGTTAATACCTATTGTCCTTAAAATGTTCCAAAAAACAGAAACGGAAGGAAAGCTTCCAGACTCATCCTATGAAGGCAGCATTACCTTGATTCACAAACCAGACAAAGATTCCACTAAAAAGGAGAATTACAGGCCAATATCCCTGATGAACATGGATGCAAAAATTCTCAACAATATACTAGCAAAGCAAATTCAACATTACATTAAAATAATTACCGACCATGATCAAGTGGGATTCATTTCTGGGCTGCAGGACTGGTTCAATATTGACAAATCAAATCAATGTGATACACCACATTAATAGGAGAAAGGATTAGAACCATATGATCCTGTCAGTAGATGCCTAAAAAACATCTGACAAAATACAGCATCGTTTCTTAATAAAAACCCTTAAGAAAGTAGGGATAGAAGGAACTTACCTAAACATCAAAAAAGCCATACATGAAAGACCCACAGGTATTATTATTCTCAATGCGGAAAAACTGAGAGCTTTCCCCCTGAGATGAGGAAAAGGAAAGGAATGCCCACTCTCACCACTGTTGTTTAACATAGAGTTGGAAGTCCTAGCCTTGGCAATAAGACAACAAAACAAAATAAAAGGCCTCCAATTTGGCAAAGAAGAAGTCAAACATTACTCTTTGCAGATTACATGATACTCTACATGGAAAACCCAAAAGATTCCACCAAAAAACTGCTAGAGTTGATACAGGAATTCAGCAAAGTTGCAGGATATATATCAATGTACGGAAATCACTCACATTTCTATACACCAATAATGAACCAACAGAAAGTGGTATCAGGGATTTGATCCCATTTACAATTACATCAAAAACTATAAAATACCCAGGGATAAACATAACCAAAGATGTAAAAAATCTATATGCTGTAAACTATAGAAATCTTAGTAAATAAATTGACGAAGACACAAAGAAATGGAAAGACATTCCATGCTCATGGATTGGAAGAACAAATATTGTTAAAATGTCGATTCTACAAAAAGCAATCTAAACAGTCAATGCAATCCCAATAAAAATAGGGCTAGCATTTTTCACAGAACTAGAACAATCTTAAAGTTTGTGTGGAACCACAAAAGACACCCAATAGCCGAATTAATGTTGAAAAAGAAAATCAGGGGTGCCTGGGTGGATCAGTCAGTAAAAGCGTCCGACTTCAACTCAGGTCATGATCGCACAGTTAATGGGTTTGAGGCCCGCATTGGGCTCTGTGCTGACAACTCAGAGCCTGGAGCCTGCTTCAGATTCTGTGTCTCCCTCTCTCTGCCCCTCCCCTGATCATGCTCTGTCTCTCTCTGTCTCTCAAAAATAAATAAACGTTAATTTAAAAAAAAAGAAAAGAAAAAGAAAACCAAAGCTGGAAACATCACAATCCCGGATTTTAGCTTGTATTACAAAGCTGTAATAATCAGGACAATATGGTATTGGCACACACACACACAAAAAAAAAAACCACACATAGACCAATGGAATAGAATATGTAATACAGAAATGGACCCACAAATGTAGGACCAACTAATCTTTGACAAATCAGGGAAGAGTATCCAATGGAAAAATGACAGTCTCTTTAGCAAATGGTGCTGGGAGAACAGAACAACATGCACAAGAATGAAACTGGAGCACTTTCTTTCACCATACAGCTCAACACCCAAAAAACAAATAACCCAATAAAGAAATGGACAGAAGACATGAATAGACACTTTTCCAAAGAAGACATCCAGATTGCTAATAGACACATGAAAAGATGCTCAACATTGCTCATCATCAAGGAAATACAAATCAAAACCACCTTGAGATACCACCTCACACCTGTCAGAGTGGCTAAAATTAACAGCTCAGGAAACAACAGATGTTGGCGAGGATGTGGATAAAGGGAAATCCTCTTGCACTTTTGGTGGGAATGCAAACTGGTGCAGCCACTATGAAAAGTAGTGTGGAGGTTCCTCAAAAAATTAAAAATAGAGTTACCCTGTGACCCAGCAATTACACTACTAGGAATTTATCCAAAGGATACCAGAGTACTTATTTGAAGAGGTGCTTCCACCGCAATGACTATAGCAGCACTATCAACAATAGCCAAATTATAGTAGGAGCACAAATGTCCATCGCCTGATGAATGGATTAAGAAGATTCTATATAGGAGAAGATGGTGGCATAGGAGGATGCTGAGCTCATCGCGTCCTACTGATCACTTAGATTCCACCCACATCTGCCTAAATAACCCAGAAAACTGCCAGAAGACTAGCAGAATGGACTCTCTGGAGCCAAGTGTAGACAAGAGGCCCAGAGAAGAGGGTAGGAAGGGCAGAGAGGCAGTGCGCACTACATAGACTGGAGGGGGGAGCCAGGGCATTGGAGAGGCAGCCTGCCCAGCAAGGCAGAGCCCCCGAGTCTGACTAGCAAAAGTGGAGGGGCCGGACTGCGTGAGTTCTGACAGCCAACGGGACTTAACATCTGGAATGTTAAAAGCCAGCAGCTCTGCCCAGAGAGAGGGAGGGTGAGAGGACACCAGGAGGGAGAGTTGTTGAGCCCCAGAAGACAGAGCTCAGCTCGGTGGGGAACAAAGGCGCTGGCCAGCGCCATCTCCTTCTCCCATCCCCAGCCAAAATCCCAAAGAGAACCAGTTCCCATCACCGAACTTGCTTGCACCATGCACACACCCAACGCTGTGCTTCTGTGGATCCATCCCTCTGATGGGTTGGCCTCACTCCTGGTGCTGCAAGGCCCCTCTTGCAGGGGACCACTGAAGGCAAAGCGAGCTGATCCTACCCCTCCCGCCACTGTGTATCTTGTGGAGCCACCCCAGCTAATACGCCAGATACCATCAAAGCAGCACCACAAGCCTGGCAGTGTGCAACTAGCCCAGACAGGGGCCACACCACTCCACAGTGAGTTCTGCCCCTGGGAGAGGGGAAGATAAGGTAAACACCAGTCTGACTGTGGCCCCAGTGGTGGGCTGGGGCAGACATCAGGTCTGACTGCAGCCCTGCCTACCAACACAAGTTAATCCAGACAGCACAGGGGAAGTGCCCCACAGTTCCTCACCACTCCAGGGACTACCCAAAATGATGAAAGAAGAATTCTCCTCAAAAGAAACTCCAGAAAGTAGCGACAACTGATGAATTGATCAAAAATGATTTAAGCAATATAACGGACCATGAATTTAGAATAATAGTCATAAAATTAATGGCTGGTCTTGAAAAAAGTATAGAGGAAAGAAGAGAATCTATTACTACAGAGATCAAGGGACTAAGGAACAGTCATGAGGAGCTAAAAAATGCTATAAATGAGGTGAAAATTAAAATTGTGGCGACCGCAGCTCGGATTGAAGAGGCAGAGAAGAGAATGGGTGAATTAGAAGATGAAATTATGGAAAAAGAGGAAGCTGAGAAAAAGAGAGATAAAAAAATCCAGGAGTATGAGGGAAGAACTAGAGAACTAAATGATGCAATCAAGCACAATTATAACCATACAATAGGGATTCCAGAATGGGAAGAGAGAGAGAAAGGGGCTGAAGGTGTACTTTAACAAATCATAGTTGAGAACTTCCCTGATCTGGGAAAGGAAACAGGCATTAAAATCCAAGAGGCACAGAGAACTGCCTTCAGACGTAACTTGAATTGATCTTCTGCATGACATATCATAGTGAAACTGGAAAAATACAAGGATAATGAGAAAATTTTGAAAGAAGCTAGGGATAAACAGGCTCTAACCTATAAAGGGAGACCCATAAGACTGGTGGCAGACCTATCTACTGAAACTTGGCAGGCCAGAAAAGAATGGCAGGAAATCTTCAATGTAATGAACAGAAAAAGTACACAGCCGAGAATCCTTTATCCAGCAAGTCTGTCATTCAAAATAGGAGAGATAAAGGTCTTCCCAAACAAACAAAAACTGAAGAAATTCATCACCACTAAAACAGCTGTAAAAAAGATTCTAAGGGGGACTCTGTGAGTGAAATGCTTCAAGGATCACAAAGTACCAGAGACATCACTACAAGCATGAAAGCTACAGACATCACAATGACTCTAAACCCATATCTTTCTATAACACTGAATGTAAATGGACTAAATGCTCCAACCAAAAGACACTGGGTACAAGAATGGATAAAAAATCAAGACCC
Source organism: Panthera uncia (assembly GCF_023721935.1). Classification (NCBI taxonomy): domain Eukaryota; kingdom Metazoa; phylum Chordata; class Mammalia; order Carnivora; family Felidae; genus Panthera; species Panthera uncia. The sequence goes on along the minus strand of NC_064817.1, from coordinate 67,499,439 downwards.
ATCTATTTGCTGTCTACAAGAGATTCATTTTAGACCTGAGGACACCTTCAGAATGAGAGTGAGGGGATGGAGAACTATTTATCATGCTACTGGAAGCAAAAAGAAAGCTGGAGTAGCCATACTTGTATCAGACAAACTAGATTTAAATTAAAGGCTGTAACAAGAGATGAAGAAGGACATTATATAATCATTACAAGGTCTATCCATCAGGAAGAGCTAACAATTATAAATGTCTATGCGCCAAATACAGGAGCCCCCAAATATATAAAACAACCACAAACATAAACAACCTTATTAATAAGAATGTGGTAATTGCAGGGCACTTTATTACTCCACTTACAACAATGGAGAGATCGTCTAGACACAGGATCAATAAAGAAACAAGGGCCCTGAATGATACATTGGACCAGATGGACTTGACAGATATATTTAGAACTCTGCATCCCACAAGCAACAGAATATACTTTCTTCTCGAGTGCACATGGAACATTCTCCAAGATAGATCACATACTGGGTCACAAAACAGCCCTTCATAAGTATACAAGAATTGAGATCATACCATGCACACTTTCAGACCACAATGCTATGAAGCTTGAAATCACCACAGGAAAAAGTCTGCAAAACCTCCAAAAGCATGGAGGTTAAAGAACACCCTACTACAGAATGAATGGGTGAACCAGGCAATTAGAGAAGAAATTTAAAAATACATGGAAATAAATGAAAATGAAAATACAACAACCCAAACTCTTTGAGATGAAGCGAAGGCAGTCCTGAGAGGAAAATACATTGCAATGCAGGCCTATCTCAAGAAACAAGAATACAAATATCTCAAGAATACAAAATCTAACAGCACACCTAAAGGAAAGAGAAGCAGAACAGCAAAGACACCCCAAATGCAGCAGAAGAAGAGAAATAATAAAGATCAGAGCAGAAATAAACAATATAGAATCTAAAAAAACTGTAGAGCAGATCAATGAAACCAAGAGTTGTTTTTTGAAAAAATAAAAAAAATCAATAAACCTCTAGCCAGGCTTCTCAAAAAGAAAAGGGAGATGACCCAAATAGATAAAATCATGAATGAAAATTGAATTATTACAAGCAATCCCTCAGAAATACAAGCAATTATCAGGGAATACTATGAAAAATTATATGCCAACAAACTGGACAACCTGGAAGAAATGGACAAATTCCTAAACCCCCACACACTTCCAAAACTCAAACTGGAAGAAATAGAAAACTTGAACAGACCCATAACCAGCGAAGAAATTGAATCAGTCATCAAAAATCTCCCACAAAATAAGAGTACTGGGCCAGATGGCTTCCCCGGGGAATTCTACCAGACATGTGAAGCAGAGTTATAAGTATCCTTCTCAAGCAGTTGCAAAAAAGAGAAATGGAAGGAAAACTTCCAGACTCATTCTATGAGGCCAGCATTACTTTGATTCCAAAACCAGACAGAGACCCAGCAAAAAAAGAGAACTACAGGCAATATCCCTGATGATTATGAATGCAAAAATTCTCAACAAGATACTAGCAAGCTGAATTCAACAGCATATAAAAAGTATTATTCACCATGATCAAGTGGGGTTCATTCCTGAGCTGCAGGGATGGTTCAACATTCACAAATCAATCAATGTGGTACATCACATTAATAAAAGAAAAGATAACCATATGGTACTGTAAATACATGCAGAAAGAGCATTTGATAAAATACAGCATACTTTCTTGATGAAAACCCTCGAGAAAGTCGGGATCGAAGGAACATACTTAAACATCATCAAAGCCATTTATGAAAAGCACACAGCTAATATCATCCTCAATAGGGAAAACTAAGAGCTTTCCCCCTGAGATCCGGAACACGACAGGGATGTCCACTCTCACCGCTGTTGTTTAACATAGTGTTAGAAGTTCTAGCATCAGGAATCAGACAACAAAAGGAAATCAAAGGCATCAAAATTGGCAAAGATGAAGTCAACCTTTCACTTTTTGCAGATGACAGGATAATATACATGGAAAATCCGATAGACTCCACCAAAAGTCTGCTAAAACTGATACATGAATTCAGCAAAGTTGCAGGATACAAAATCAATGTACAGAAATCAGTTGCATTTTCATACACTCATAATAAAGCAACAGAAAGACACATAAATAAACTGATGTCATTCACAATTGCACCAAGAATCATAAAATAACTAGGAATAAACCAACCAAAGAGGTAAAAAAAATCTGTATGCTGAAAACTATAGAAAGCTTATGAAGGAAATTGAAAAAGACACAAAGAAATGGCAAAACACTCTGTGCTCATGGATTGGAAGAATAAATATTGTCAAAATGTCAATACTACCCAAAGCTATCTACACTTTCAATGCAATCCCAATCAAAATTGCACCAGCATTCTTCTCGAAGCTAGAACAAGCAATCCTAAAATTTGTATGGAACCACAAAAGGCCCTGACTAGCCAAAGTAATTTTGAAGAAGAAGACGAAAGTAGGAGGCATCAAAATCCCAGACTTTAGCCTCTACTAAAAAGCTGTAATCATCAAGACAGCATGGTATTGGCACAAAAACAGACACATAGACCAATGAATAGAATAGAAACCCCAGAATTAGACGCACAAAAGTATGGCCAACTAATCTGTGACAAAGCATGAAAGAATAGCCAATGGAAAAAAGACAGTCTTTTTAACAAACGGTGCTGGGAGAACTGGACAGAAACATGCAGAAGGATGAAACTAGACCACTTTCTTACACCATTCACAAAAATAAACTCAAAATGGATAAAGGACCTGAATGTGAGACAGGAAACCATCTAAACCCTAAAGGAGAAAGCAGGAAAAAACCTCTCTGACCTCATTTGCAGCAATTCCTTACTTGACACATCCCCAAAGGCAAGGGAATTCAAAGCAAAATGAACTATTGGGAACTCCTGAAGATAAAAAGCTTCTGAACTGCCAAGGAAACAATCAACAAAACTAAAAGGCAACTAGTGGAATGGGAAAAGATATTTGCAAATGACATATCAGACAAAGGGCTAGTATCCAAAATCTATAAAGAGCTCACCAAACTTCACACCCAGAAAACAGATAATCCAGTGAAGAAATGAGCAGAAAACATGAAGAGACACTTCTCTAAAGAAGACATCCAGATGGCCAACAGGCACATGAAAAGATGCTCAACGTCGCTCCTCATCAGGGAAATACAAATCAAAACCACACTCAGATATCACCTCACGCCAGTCAGAGTGGCTAAAATGAACAAAACAGGTGTTCATTAGATGCTGGAGAGGATGTGTAGAAACGGGAACCCTCTTGCACTGTTGATGGGAATGTAAACTGGTGCAGCTGCTCTGGAAAACAGTGTGGATGTTCCTCAAAAAATTTAAAATAGATCTACCCTATGACCCAGCAATAGCACTGCTAGGAATTTACCCAAGGGATACAGGAGTGCTGATACATAGAGGCCCTTGTACCCCAATGGTTATAGCAGCACTGTCAACAATAGCCAAATCATGGAAAGAGAAAAAATGTCCGTCCACTGATTAGTGGAGAAAGAAATTGTGGTTTATATACACAATGGAATTCTATGTGGCAATGAGAAAGAATGCTAAGCAAAATAAGTCAGTCAGAGAAAGATATCACATGATTTCACTCACGTGTGGAATTTAAGAAACCTAACAGATGATCATAGGGGAAGGGTACAAAACTATGTAAAATAAAAACATAGGGGCATGGGGAGCCAGTGGCACAGTCAGTTAAGCGTCATACTTTGGTTCAGGTCTGATATCACCATTCCTGAGTTTGATCCCCACATTGGGCTCTATGCTGACAGCTCAGAACCTGTAGCCTGCTTCATATCTGTGTTTCTCTCTCTCTCTCTCTGCCTCTCACCCACTCATACACTCTCTCTCTCCCTCTCTGTCTCTCTCTCTCAAAAATAAATAAACTTAAAAAAATTTTAAGATAAAAACAGAGGCAAACTATAAGAGACTCATAAATACAGAGAACAAACTGAAGGTTGATGGGAGTGGGGAAAATAGGTGATGGGAATTAAGGAGGGCACTTGTTTGAATGAGCACTGGGTGTTATATATAACTGATGAAACACTAAAATCTACTCCTGAAGGCAAGACTACACTGTATAGTAAGTAACTTGAGAATAAATTAAAAAATAATAATAAAATAAAAATATATTTACTTCCAAAAAAGATAAAATTATGGAAAATAATAAAGCTGAAAAGAGGGGAGAAAGAAAATTATTGTATCACAAAGGGAGTCTTAGGGAACTCAGTGATTCTATCAAGTGAAAAAATACCTGTATCATAGTAGTCCCAGAAGAAGAGTGGGGAAAAGGAGCAAAAGGTTTATTCGAACCAATTATAGCTGAGAACTTCCCTAATCTGGGTAAGGAAACAGGCATTCAAGTCCTAGAGGCACAGATAACTCCCTTCAAAATCAACAAAGACGTCAACACCATGATATATCATAATGTAATTGGCAAAATACAAATATAAGGAGAGAATTCTGAAAGCAGATAAGGACAAAAGGTCCTTAACTTACAAGTTTAGACACATAAGTTTAGCAGAATACCTGTCCACTGAAACGTGGCAGGCCAGAAGGGGGTAGTAGGAAATATTCAATGTGCTGAATGGGAAAAAATATGCAGCCAAGAATTCCTTATCAAGCAAGGCTGTCATAAAGAATAGAAGAAGACATCAGGAGCTTCCCAGACAAAAGTAAAGGGGTTTGTGACCACTAAACCATCCCTGCAAGAAATTTAAAGGGGAACTCTTTGAGTGCAGAAAAAAAAGTCCAAAGCAACAAAGACTAAAAAGGACCAGAGAACAACTAAATTCATATCTTTAATGATCACTCTGAATGTAAGTGGACTAAACTCTCCAAACAAAAGACATAGGGTTTCAGAATGGACAAAAAACCCAAAATCCTTTTATATGTTGCCTACACGAGACTTATTTCAGACCTAGGGACATCTACAGTTTAAAAATGAGGGGATGGAGAGCCATCTATCATACTAATATCATACTAATTCATGTCAAAATAATGCCAGAGTAGCTTATACTTACATCAGACACTAGATTTTAAAACAAAGACTGTATCAAGAGATGAAGAGGGGCATTATATTATAACAGGGGTCTATCATCAAGAAGATCTGACAATTGTAAGTATTTATGCCCCCAACATTGAAACACCCAAATAAATAAACCAATATATAACAAACATAAAGAAACTCATTGATAATAATACAATAAAGGTAGGGTCCTTTAATACCACACTTACCACAATGGACAGATCAATGAAGCAGAAAATCAACAAGGAAACAATACCTTTGAATGGACCCCTGGAGTGAATGGACTTAAGAGATATATTCAGAACATTTCATCCTGAAGCAGCAGAATACACATTCTTTATGAGGTCAAGTGGAACATTCTCCAAAATAGATCACATATTGGGTCACAGATTAGCTCTCAACAAGTACAAAAAGATTGAGATCATACTATGCATAGTTTTGGGTCACAATGCTACGAAATTTGATGTCAACCCCAAGAAAAAATTGGAAACCATCCTACCAATGAATGAATAGGTTAACCAGGAAATTAAAGAAAAATAAAAACATACATGGAAGCTAATGAAATGAATGGAAATAGTAAATATTAGAGCAGAAATAAACCATATAGAAACAAAAAAAGCAGAATGCATCAATAAACTAAGATATGGTTCTTTGAAAGAATAAACAAAATTTATAAACTCCTTGTGAGACTTATCAAAAAGAAAGTACCCAAATAGACTCAAAATTAAAGAAAAGAGATCACAACCAACACCACAGATATACAATTATAAGAAAATATTATGAAAAATTATATTCCAACAAACTGGGAATCTGTAACAATTGGCCAAATTCCCAGAAACACACAAAATACCAAAACTAAAATAAGAAATAGAAAATTTTAACAGACCCATAACCGGCAAAGAAATTGAATCAGTAATCAAAAATCTCCCAACAAAGAGTTCTGGGCCAGAAGTCTTCCCAGGGGAATTCTACCAGACATTTAAAGAAGAGTTAATATCTATTCTTCTTAAACTGTTCAAAAAAAAAAAATAGAAATGGAAGGAAACCTTCCAAACTCATTCTATAAAACCAGCATTATCTTGATTTTAAAATGAGACAAAGACCCCACTAAAAAGGGGAATTACAGGCCAATATCTCTGATGAACATGGATGCAAATATTCTCAACAAGACACTAGCAAATCGAATTCAAGGGTACATTGAAAGGAATATTCACCATAATCAAGTGAGATTTATTCCTGAGCTGCAAGGCTGATTTAATATTCAAAAATCAATCAATGTGATACCCCACATTAATAAAAGTAAGGATAAGAACCATATTATCCTTTCAATAGGTGCATAGAAAGCTTTTGACAAAGTATAGCATCCATTCTTAATAAAAACCCTCAACAAAGTAGGGATACAGTGAACATATCTCAACATCGTAAAGGCCCTACACAAAAGACCCACAGCTGATATCCTCAATGGTGAAAAAGTGAGAGCTTTTCCTCTATGGTCAGGATCAAGACACGGATGTCCACTCTCACTATTGTTGTTTTACATACTACTGGAAGTCTTAGCCTCAGTAATCAGAGAAGAAAAAGAAATAATGGACATCCAAATCAGCAAGGATGAAGTCAAACTTTAATTATTTGTAGATGGCATGATATTCTGTGTAGAAAACCCAAAGACCCCACCAAAAAATTGCTAGAACTGATACAGGAATTAAATAAAGTCACAGACTACAAAATCAATGTACAGAAATCTGTTGCATTTCTATACATCAATAATGAAGCATCAGAAAGAGAAATCAAGGAATCAATCCCATTTACAATCACACCAAAAACCATAAGATCCCTAGGAATGCCTAACCAAAGAGATCAAAGATCTGTACTCCAAATACTATAGAACACTGATGAAAGAAACTGAAGACACAAAGAAATGGAAAAAAAAAAACGTTCAATGCTCTTGGAAGAACAAATATTGTTATTATGTCTATACCTCCCAAAGCAATCTACACATTTTTAATTTTTTTAAGGTTTATTTATTTTTGAGAGACAGAGAGAGGTAGATCATGAGCAGGGGAGAGCAGAGGGAGAGGGAGACACAGAATCCGAAGCAGGATCCAGGCTTTGAGCTGTCAGCATAGAGCCTTATGCAGAGCTCAAACCCATGAGCTGAGATCATGACCTGAGGTGAAGTCAGATGCTCAACTGACTGAGCCACCCAGGCGCCCCAGCAATCTATACATTTAATGCATTCTCTGTCAAAATACCATCAACATTTTTTTAGAGCTACAATAAATGATCCTAAAAATGTATGGAAGAACAAAAAAAATAGCTAAGGAACCCTGAAAAAGAATAGCAAGCTGGAGGTATGACAATTCCATATTTTAAGTAATATTACAATATAATAGTGATCAAGACAGTGTGGTACCAGGCAAAAAACAAAAACAAAAACAAAAACAAAAACAGGCGCATAGATCAATGGAACAGAATATAAAACCTCTTAATGTACCCACAATCTATGGTCAACGAATCTTCAACAAAGCAGGAAAAAATATCCAGTGGAGAAAAGGCAGTCTCTTAAACCAATGGTGTCAGGATAAGTGGAAAGCAACATGCAGAAGAATGAAACTGAACCACTTTCTTACACCATACACACAAATAAATTCAAAATGGATGAAAAGCCTAAATCTGACACAGTAAACCATCAAAATATTATAGGAGAACACAGGCAGCAACCTCTTGACATTGGCAATAGCAGATTCTTGCTAGATACATCTCTTGAGGCTAGGGAAACTAAAGCAACAATGAACTATTGGGACTTCATCAAGATAAAATCTTATGCACAGAAAAGGGAGCAATTATCAAAAGTAAAAGGCAACCTTTGGAATGGGAGAAGATATTTGCAAATGACATACCTGATAAAGGGTTAGCTCCCAAAATATATAAAGAAGCTATCAAACTCAACACCCCAAAGTAAATAATGCAGTTAAGAAATGGGCAGAAGATATGAATAGACACTTTTCCAAACAAGACATACAGATGGCTAACAGACACATGAAAAGACGCTCAACATCACTCATCATCAGTGAAATAAAAATCAAAACTAAAATGAGATATCATCTCATACTTGTCAGAACGTGTAAAAATAACAGAAAACAACAGACGTTGGCAAGGATGCAGAAAATGGGAAACACTCTTACACTGTTAGTGGGAATACAAACTGGAGCAGCCACTCTGGAAAACAGTATGGAGGTTCCTCAAAAAGTTAAAAATAAAACTATCCTATGACCCAGCAATTTTGCTAGTGGGTATTTACACATCGTATACAAAAATACAGATTTGAAGGGACACATGCCCCCCAGTGTTCATAGCAGCATTAACAACAATAGTATGGAAAGAGCCCAAGTGTCCATTGACTGATGAATGGATAAAGAAAACTTGGTATGTATGTACCTATACATATATGCATATATATAATGGAATATTACTCAATTATAAAAAATAATGTAACCTTGTCATTTGCAATGATGTGGAAGGAGCTAGATTTTATTATTGTAATCAAAATAACTCATTAATAAATGAATAATAAATTGAGAATAAATGATCACTAAATGAGAAACAGATACTTAACTATATAGAAAAAAATCTGAGGTTTTCTGGAGAAGATGTGGAGTGGTGAATGGGTTAAATGGGTGATGGGTATTAATGAGACCACTTGTCATGAGCGCTGAGTGCTGTATGTGAGTGATGAATCACTAAATTCTACTCCTCAAAGTAATTTTTACTAACTAATATTTAAATAAAATCTCCAAATTAAAAAAAGCAACTAAAAAATGGAAATCTTTTCAGAGTATTTATATGTCTTCATCAATGAGATTAAAAGAATGATTCCTAAAACCTTGTCATTTGTATTTGTTTTTATGATCTATATGCCTAGAGATAAATATGTGGAGAAAACTCAGGAAATAATAAATGAACTTACTAACAAATTATATGTTATATACATTATATAGCATTATAGATATTATATATGTCTCTATCATCTATCTATGTATCTATCTACCTATCTATCTATCATCATCATCATCATAATCATCATCATCTGTTTATGGATAGAGAAAACTGTGTGAGTCTTGAAGCAATATAATTCTTTTAAATTTGATTGTTCCTAACATAATAGATACTTATATACACACAGTAGTATCCTAACATAATAGATATGTATATACACACAGTAGTATCTTGACATTTCTAATAAGCCTAACATGGAAAATGTATTGCTATAGTCTTTCTTTATTCTTCGATATTATGAAAGGCTGTTTTGATCCACAAAAACGTCAATCTTGAGTGAACCATTTTCAATGGTTTTCATGTGTGGGGTTTCCTTTTAATTTTGGTAACATTTCTAGAGTCAGTTTAAGGAGGTGTTTTGTCACTGATTCACTTTCTCTATTTGGGATATTTCTATTTTCAACTTGAGTAAGAGAGAATACTTTGGTCTTAAGTAATTTTTTTGTCTACATAAATATCAAAAAAAATTGTAGATCATATATGGCTTCATAGAAATGACTATAATATTCTATATTTCTCTCAAATGTCCGCTCATATGAAGTACCACCTAAAAGCAACTGACTAAAGCTCTTATTAGTATAAGTGAATATTGCTCAAAATCTGATTGCCATTGGATGAAAAATTTGCAATCTAGAAACTTCCAAAATAAGTCCTTATGTTTTCTTCTGGGAAGTCAAATTAAACTTTGTGAATAAATGAATAAATAAATGGATAAATGAATGAATTGAGCAGAGGAAGAAAGACTGGTTTCCTCAAGTAGGATGTATGTCAGGTGCAGCTATGAGATTTATGTTGGAAGGTCTTGTCACATATTTTATTTTAAGCATTAAAAGTGTTCAGTGAATACCTGTGGAGTTCAGGAAGGCAATGTGTATAAAATTAACACAAAATATTAATTTTTAAAAGTCCACACACCTAATATTTTCCTCAACTAGTCCTTCAAGATCTGGAAGAAAGAAACTTTGTCTATATGTGTGAAGCTATGAAATACAATGTAGATATTCCATGGCACAATAAAAATAATTATTGGTAATAACAACAATGTAATTGCAGAGCCAGCTCCACCTCAGCTGAAACTAACCCTAACCGGTTGGGGAGGTTCTAAGAGAATGATCTTTGTAACAAAATGTTTATTTCAGTGTTATTTCTGCTGCTACATAATTCCTTCTATGATTAGGGCAAGCTCCCTGTTTCTCTCAAATTTTACACTGGTAATAGACAATTGCAGTTCATCTACACACTCCCTTGTGTTTGTTAATCCTGGAAAATAAGAAACATTTTAGGCATTAGAATAAAGGGATGGAAAGATTATTACCAATTAAAAGAAAAAATAAAGGCTGAAAAATTTCAAAACATCGAATTCAAACATTGTAAAATATGCTTTTACAGTAGGATATTTGTTCTACCCAAATCTCAGAAAAAAATGAAACCTTTACATCCATTCATAAGCACAGTAACTCACACCAGGACATGTATCCAGAAACATAGTTGTTGCAAAACTTCCAACAGTCTGTAGTATGACAGAGCCCTAAAAATATACCAGGGAGTATAGAAAAAAAAAAAAAAAAACATTTATAGAGGCTGGCAGGACACACTTTTGTAAAGTCTTATTTGAAGACTTGATTTAGCCTTGCTCAGTTTAGGTGTTTAAAATTCACAGCTCTGGACTGTGCTATGTAGGCAGAAATAAATATTTATATTTAGAAGTCACAATTTCTTTCAGTGATATGTATTGCTGACTACTCATATCACCATTCCCACCTGCCACTACAAAAAAAGTTTGTAACTGTTTTAGTGAGATGTTATCTTTATGTTTTCTGTGTTTACTATTTGGGACACTACAACTTTGAGATTCCAGGTTCTCACTGAATCAAAGGATGGCTTTGAAATACTTTAAATTAATTTTTAAAAAAATTTTGGGGGGTGCCTGGGTGGCTCAGTCAGTGAAGCGGCCGACTTCGGCTCAGGTCATGATCTCGTGGTCCGTGAGTTTGAGCCCCACGTCGGGCTCTGTGCTGACAGCTCAGAGCCTGGAGCCTGTTTCAGATTCTGTGTCTCCCTCTCTCTGACCCTCCCCCATTCATGCTCTGTCTCTCTCTCTGTCTCAAAAATAAATAAACGTTAAAAATTTTTTTTAATTTTTAACTTATTTTTGTTTAATTGAAGTATAATTAACATACAGGTTATATTAGTTTCAGGTGTACAACATAATGATTCAACAATTCTATACATCACTCAGTACTTACCATGATAAATGTAGTCACCATCTGTCACCAAACAATATTATTACAATCTTATTGACTATAATCCCTATCGTGTACTTTTCATCTCCACGACTTATTTACTTTATAATTGGAAGTTTGTAACTCTTAATCCCCTTTATCTACTTCACCCATCCCTCCACCTACCTCCCCTTTGGCAACTGACAGTTTGTTATCTGTATTTAAGAGTCTGTTTTGTTTGTTTGCTTGTTTGTGTCCATAAAAGAGAATGAGATCTTGCCATTTGCTGCAACATGGATGGACCTAGAAGGTTTAAGGCTAAGTGAAATAAGTCAGACAGAGAAGTACAATATCATATGATTTCACTCATATGTGGAATTAAAATAAGAAAACAAATAAATAAAAAAGAGATAACAACAATAAACAGAATCAAATACAGTGAAATTCTTTAGACTTGCTCTTAGGTTTTTAAAAAATAACAGTGAAATAACTGGTGAAGTGGGGAGGAAAGGTGATTCATTAAGAAAAAAATCTAATCGGGTCACCTGGGTGGCTCAGTTGGTTAGGCGACAGACTTCGGTTCAGGTCATGATCTTGCAGTTTGTGAGTTCAAGCCCTGCATTGAGCTCTGTGCTGACAGCTCAGAGCCTGGAGCCTGCTTCAGATTCTGTGTCTCCACCTGTCTCTACCCCTCCCCTGCTCACACTCTGTGTCTCTCTGTCTCTCAATAACAAATAAGTGTTTAAAAATTTTAAAAAAAGAAAGAAAAAATCTAATCATTCAAATGGATACATTAGTTCTTATTAACAAAACATACTGATCATTTGGCCAAATTTAAAATATCTATAATATGCTTATGATATATGCACAATTTTGTATTTCTAAATACAATACGATTTTTTGATATGATTCCAGGAACCCAAAACTGTAGACTTACCTTTGTTTTTTTCATTCATTTATTTGTTCTTTACAAAAGTATTTATTGAACACCTACTATATGCAATGCACTGTGGCGAACATTGTGATTCTCTATCCTTACTGAGATTATGTTCTCGTAAGGGAGATAAACATAATTATTATACAAACATAATTATAATGCAAGCAGCATGAGATAACTGTCCTAAAATGGTACTAACAAAGGTCACAAAGTGAGAGATGATTTTTTTCTGAATTCAGTCAGATAGGCTTTACAGATGGTTAATCTAAGTCTTAAAGGACAAACAGGATTTCAACAGAAGGGGAAAAACTGAGACTTTCCTAAGGGAAGGAATAGTATGAACAAAGATTAAAAATACTAAAAATGACCAGTTCATGAAAATGTAACTAGAGAAGTTTGACTGAAGCATTGAGCATGTATGAAAGTAGGGAGACAGAAGTCTAGAAAGCATATCAAGACTGTGTAAGGAAAGAAGATTTGTAGTGGACATATATTGGGTAGGGATGCCCAGCAAACATTCCCTTTCAGAAATTCTATGGCAGAATTAACTTTCCTCTAACATGGATAGTCTTGATAAATATGTAAATCAGTTACCTGCTCTCCCCAGCTAAAAACTGGACATGCAAACCAAGCTAGATCTTTTATTTTATTTTTTTAAATGTCTATTTATTTTTGACAGAGAGAGAGAGACAGAGAGAGAGAGAGAGACAGAGAGACAGAACATGAGTGGGGGAGGGGAAGAGAGAAAGAGAGAGAGAGAGAGAGAGAGAGAGAGAGAATCCAAAGCAGACTCCAGGCTCCAAGATGTCTGCACAGAGCCTGATGTGGGTCTCAAACTCACCAACAATGAGACTATGACCTGAGTCGAAGTTGGATGCTTAACTGACTGAGCCATCCAGGTGCCCCACCATCCCCTCATTTTCAATATGCAGGTGTCTTTAGGTCTAAAATGAATCTTGGGGCACCTGAGCAAGGTTGGTGAGATCAAGCCCCACATTGGACTCTGCACTGACAGAGTGGAGCCTGCTTGGGATTCTCTCTCTCCCTCTAGCTCTGCCCCTCCCTCACCCATACTCTTTCTCTCAAAATAAGTAAACTTTTTTTAATAATTTTTTTAACGTTTATTTATTTTTGAGACAGAGAGAGACAGAACATGAACGGGGGAGCGTCACAGAGAGAGGGAGACACAGAATCTGAAACAGGCTCCAGGGTCTGAGCTGTCAGCACAGAGCCCGATGCGGGGCTCAAACTCACAGACCATGAGATCATGACCTGAGCCGAAGTTGTACGCTTAACTGACTGAGCCACCCAGGCACCCCTCAAAATAAATAAACTTTTAAAAAATAAAAATAAAATGAGTCTCTTGTAGGCAGTATATTGATGGTCTTGTTTGTTATATCCATTCTGACACCCTGTGTCTTTTGAATGAAGTGTTTAATGCATTGAAATTCAGAGTAATTATTGATACATATATATTTAGTGCCATTTTATTACTTGTTTTGTCATTATTTCTGGAGTTTTTCTCTGTTACTTTCTTGTTTTTGTCACTTTTATGCTTTCATTTCCACTCAAGAGTCCCCTTTAATATTTCTTGCAGGGCTGGTTTAGCAGACATGAACTTCTTAGTTTTTGTTTGTGTGGGAAACTCTCTCTCTTACTATGATATCCCTTGGGTAGAGTGTTCTTGGCTGCAGATTTGTCCCATTCAGCAGGTTGAACATATCATGCCACTCCCTTTTTGCTTGCCAAGTTTCTGTAGAAAGATCTGCTGCCATTATTATTGGTCTTTCCTTGTAAGTTTAGAACTTCTTATGTCTTGCTGCTTTTAGGATTTTCTTTATCATGGTATTTTCCAAGTTTGATTAGAATATGACTTGGTTTCGGCCTGCTTTTGTGATTTTTATAGGAGTTCTCTGTGCTTCTTGGATCTGGATGTCTGTTTCCTACCCCAGATTAGGGACATTTTCAGGTATTAGTTCTTGAAATTATTTGTCTGCCCCCTTTTCTCTCTTTTTCTTCTTCTGAGACTCCTGTTATGTGAATGGTATTACATTTGATGGAGTTACAGACTTCCATAAGTCTATTCTTTTGTTCCAAAATTCTTCTTACTCTTTTTTCTTCAGCATCAGTATTTTCCATTATTTTGTCTTAAATATTGTTAATTCATTCCTCTTCTTCTTCCAGCAGTGTGCTCCTTGCATTAAGCCTTATCCAATCTCAGTTATTGTACTCATCATCTCTGATTGATGTTTTAACCCTTTTAGTCTCATTGGTAAGAGTCTTTCTGAAGTCTTCCATTCTTTCCTCAGGCCCAGCTAATATCCTTGTAATTGTTGCTTTAAATTCTCCATCAGGCATATTACTTATATGTGTTTTACCTAGACATCTGGGAGTGATCTTATCTTATTGTTTTATTTGGGATTAATTCTTCCATCTTGGCATTTTGTCTCAGTCTATGCCTTCTTCTTCATTTTAGAAAAGGCTGTTATGTTTCCTGCTCCTGCGAGTAATGGCTTTATGAAGAAGAGGTCATATAATGTCCAGGGCCTGGCACTTCGGGAAGTGTCTCAGTTGTGTGTTGCGTTTGCTCTGCTGTTGTTTTGGCTGCTCTATCCTCAAGCCAGTTGGCTTCGGAGACTCTCCTTGTCTACTGTGGGCAGTGTTAGGTCCTTCACCAGAATGGGGTCTTCTAGGTGTCCTCTGGTCTGCTTGTTAAATTAGTCTGATACTACTTCCACTATAACTGAAATTCTGCTGAACTCTTTGGTTGGGAAATGTGGTTGCGGGCATGGATTTCTGCTGACCTTCTGTGGAAAGGACCCTCTGTGGTGGGACTGAAGCAATCTTGACTGAGAACGGCAATTGTGCCAGAGCACAAGGGTGTGAGATTTGGTTTAAGCAGTTTAGGCATCCAGGTATGGACTGGTTTTTTTCCCCACAGGTGACTCTGTGTTTATGCTGAGGGTCAGGCCAGGGAAACTCTGCCAGTCACCTCCTTTGTCCCCAGAAAGGTGTCTCTGTGAATGTTGCCTCTTATGGAAGCACTCAGAAAACAGTGAATAATCTATCCCCTGTGTTCCCCAGGTATTCTTCCGATCCCTGTTTCCATGCCCCAGTTTCATTTGCCTGCTTTTTCTTTTTGTCCAGGAGTACAGTAGTGCTCTTAAAGCTCTTTCCCAGATAAGCCCTCTGACCTTTAAAACTCCAGTCTTTAAGCCATGGTGATTGAAAGAATTTTTGAAAATTAGCACCTCTCCTTTTTCCAGTCAATGGCTTTGGAGAAATATTCTTGTGCGTTCCCCTGTGTGCTCCTCTCTCTCTCTCTCTCTCTCTCTCTCTCTCTCTCTCTCGCCTTTCTCTACAACCATGGCTCCATCCTCTACACAGCACCTGCAATCCATTTCTTTCCTAAACCACATCTCTGCACCTCCTATCTTCTTCAGTGTGGCTTCTTCTCTCCCTTTAGTTGTGGAGTTTTTTCCATAAGTCTTCAAGTTGATTTCTGGGATATTTAGAATGATTTGATAGTCCTCTAATTCATTGGACGAGTCCAGGGTCCTACCATTCCTCTGCCATCTTCTTTCTTTTCTCCACTTAGTATTCTAAACTATTTTGTCAAATATTATTTGATTGTAAATTCAAGGACTCATTTCTGGGTTCCCTATTCTGCTCCATTGGTCTATGTGTCTGTTTTTATGGTAATAGCATACTGTTTTGTTTCTAGGTTCATTCATTTTCCACAAATATGCTTTGACTATTGATGGACTTTTGTTATTCCATACAAATATAGACTTTTTTTAATTTCTGTGATAAATGCCATTGGAGTTTTGATAAGGATTGCATTAAATCTGTAAATCAGTTTAGTAGTATGGGCTTTTTAATGACATTTTGAAATTTACACATTTATGTTTTACTTAAGCTCATTTAACTTAGCTTAAAGTGGTTATGTGCATTAAAATGCCCCTTATGTAAATATTACTTTTAGAACAAAAAGAAAATAACATATTATTTCTCCCTTTCTCTTTTCACATATTAAACCCAGCTCAACAGAAATTATACTAAAGGAACTGTGGTATAGTTCTATTTGCCACCATTTTCTTTGGTTAAATTTAATTTATTCCATTATTATTCCAATGTAATCCATTAACCAGAAACAGGATTGTATTCTGCAGTGCTGTCATAAGGTTTTAAAATACTGGTTTATCTCAAATATTTCTGTCCATAGAAGACAGTTATTTATGTGTAAATAGCTAATATCCAAGAATATATCCCATATGAACTAAGTATGCTTACCTCTTCAAAATCTTGCACATACATAAGATTTACCATTCAGATTTGACACATATAAAAAATAATTCATCAAGTGTATTACTTTATTACCATAAACTATGCCTATATTAATCTTCAGATTAGCTATTTGATACTATAGTTTTAATGTAGATTCCACTTACCCTATATCCTACCAGTATTTTAGGTTGTTGTTTAAAACAGGAACATAAAAATCAATTATCTCAAACTTTTTCAGGGGGTTGTTTTCCACAAACAACCATAGATCTATAAATGAAATAATAGATATAAAACACTTAGAAAGGAAAAAGTCACTCTGTACATTTTCAGAAATATCCATTCTCCCTCATTCTTTAATGAAGAGCCATTACCTAGTACATAAACAATTATTATCTGTATCCAGAAGTGAAATTAAATAAATATATTTCAGGTGCTATATTAAGTGGAGCAGCTTATCAAAATGAGTCCAAGTGAAAATGTGTTTTTTAATTCATTCTCTCCCCTCACTTTTTAAATACATTGGAATATTAATAATGTGATGATAATATAAAATGAGGATGTACTTTCTGGGTGACATTCAGGTTAAAACAATAGCATGGCATTTGACTATTTTTTTCCTGCTTAATGCACAGAGTTAGGAATATAAATTCTTACTATTTTTTAGCATTTTAAGTATATATATATATATATATAGAGAGAGAGAGAGAGAGAGACAGAGGTCTTGAAATTTTCACAGTTTTACTAACTATAATGTAATAGTGTGTGCACTCAGCTCCATATGACAATTGAGCTAAATCATCTCTTTGTGGTACATTTCTAGTGTGGCTTTCGGAGAATAAACACATAATAATCTGAAATAAATGAGGCTTTACTGCTTTAATCACAATAGTCAGATTTTCAAGTTAGAAAAAATAGAAACTTCAATTCTGATAGAACTCTCACACAAAACTTAATACATTTTCTACTAAACTGGGAGGAAATGTACACTCAATTCACTCCATTTCATACGACAATTCAGAGTAATTTCAAGAATAAGTCTCGAACCAAGGGTTTCAGGTAAAGCAGTTAGAAGAACAAAAGAACAACAAAAAAAATCCTATTCTAATTAAATCATTATGGTGTTTTTTGTGATGGCTAATTAAAATAAATTATATGCAACACCTCTAAAATGCATGATGCTTTCCATATGTGCTTAGTGAGATATTTGCAAAACTGTCTGAAAGTAGAGCTTTCATTTTACAAATAGTTCAAAATGCTTAGGAAAAGATGGCATTCTCCTGAGTTTTATAAATGCAAATTCTTTTACTTTGTCAGTGTACAAACTGTCTTAAGGTCTCAAAGCTATTGACAAAATATGTCCTTATGGCCCTTCTTATGTGAAAAAAACTTTAGTGATTTTTCACAATATGAACATACCCTACAGACTCTAGAGGTCTTTGTTTCAACTAGCTTGCTTAAAAAAAAAGTAAATTGAATGCAGCAACTGGTTTTTGGCAGAGGATTAATGAGTTAAACAAATGTGTGTAAATATATTCCTTTACATTTTCCCATTCAAAATGAGCATATTTGTAGGTAGACGGGAATCAACTTATAATAGTTTCCTTACATTTAACTTATTGAGATATGGGTAACGTTTTCATGGACTATGATCACTTTAAATGTTTAAAATGTTTTTAAAGCTTCACTAAATAGTTCTGACATAACTCACATTATACTACTTCCACAGAGGCATATTGTTTATGTTCTCCTTAGGGTGAACAAAATCAGTTCAACAGTTAAATGCTGACAAATACTGGAACAAAATAATGAGCTATTTTGTGCCTCTCCACCCCCCCTCCCTAAGCTAGACCAGCTCAGACCCTCCAGGATCTTATGTGCTTTATTTTAACAATGTGTTTGGAAATCCAGTTTCCAAGAAAGTGATTAAAAATGAAATGAGAGAGTAACATTAGTTGCAAGTTATGTAATTTATCTCAACCAAAAATACTTTCAGAAACACAATCCTCAAATGGTAACTTTATTGCCATTATCACACTATCTCACAAATCAAGTACATTATAAATCCTGAAGGAATTTCTATCTCATGTGGTGCATTTCCATGGGAATCTCTGTTTTTAAAAAGGTTGTTCAGTATAACAAATAAAAGTTTTACATTTTGTTAGTTACTTCACATGGTGAAAAAAGTAGCTTCCTTATTCCTCAATAGCCACTCTAAATTGCAAATGCTCATAACTCATATGTATCATTGGTTCTACTCAGAGCAATGCTAATTTTTTGAATATACCCTTTCCAACATGCCACAAAGTGCCCTTTTTAGAGTTACATTGACAATACTCTAAGATCTCCTTTCTCTATAAAAATATTCAGGAATTTACAGTTAGATCCATGTTTTATCTCAAAAAATTTCATGGCATTTTCAGGTATTATATGGCACTACAATCAGAGAAAAGATATTTGATATGGCACTTTTTCTTTCACTCCAACTAATAAATGCTGATGTTTTGACTAATTGATTTATTATTTTAACCTTAACTCTTTTTAAAAATCCTCAAACTTTGGACATTTGTTCAAGTTGTGATTCATCCATTTTACCTATTTTATACTAAATTTAAGGGTGAAACAATTTTGTTAGAAAGTCACTAGCACCATCTACTGTTTGTATATGGAACTATTTTTAAATATTTATAATTATTGTTCCAAAAAATATTTTAAACAACAGTTGTACAATAATTGCTAAAGATTTGGAATTTACAATGATTGAGAGCAATTTTTAATTTTAATAAAACAGAATAGAAAAATTTAAATGGTAAATGAAACATAAAGTTTAGAGTCTGGGTTCATCAAAACACACACACACACACACACACACACACAGAAAACATTAATCTTCATATAAAGGATTACATACAAATAAATTGCTAATAAAATGTAATTCTTTTCAGGGGCCCAAAAGAAAACAAAATAATCATATTAATCAAAACCATGTGTATGTAGTTTTCTGAAATGGTTTTAATATTCTAGGATTTCATGGCCCAGTAAATTTTTTTTCCTAAATTATACTAACAAATATAAGGTTGACAAATTTTAATATTACTTATTAAGATCATTGTAAATATAATTGACTTTTATTATCATATTAAAGCATAAAAAGTGACACAATTTTAAAATAGAGAAGCAGCCTATTTAGAGGAGGAGTTAAGACGGAGTAGTAGGAGGACCTTATGCTTGCTTCATCACTCGAACACAGTGAGATAATTATCAAATTATTCTTAACACCAAGGAAATAGATCTGAAGATTGAGAGAACAAACTGCATAATAAGAGAAAAAAGGCCAACCCATGGAAGTTAGGAGGTACAGAGATGTGATTTGGTGGAGAAAAGGTGTTGCAGAAGGGAAGTAGCACTGATCACGGAGAGAAAGAGAGGGATAAAACAGCACACAAGGGATTGCACACACACACACACACACACACACACAAACAAGAAAACACTTCACCAAAACCATTGACTGGAAAACAAGAAGGGCTTTTTATTGCGAGATTTTACAAGAAGTGGGGTTGAAAGTCTAAAGTTTTAGAAGTCTGCTGCATTGCCAAGATTGAGCATGTCAGGCATAGTAGTTGTCCCATGGAGAAGGAGGGCAGAGGCCCAGGAGTGGACAGTGTGCTCTGAAGATCCCCTGGGTTGTGCTGAGAGAGACAGTTCCTCTTCTTGGAGTGCATTTGGGAGAGGTAGAACTGCCTCTCGGGGGACAAAAGAGTCAGCAAATGCCATGGAGCTGGCCCATTCATTAGCATACAATCAGGAGTGTCTGCTGAGGGCAGATAACCTTGATGCCAGCTTTTTGGTATGCTTTACCATAAAATCTGAGCCCATGCATGTTTGTGTGACTGCTTTTCTGGGACAAATACATACTAGCCACAGCATGGCATAACTCTCCCCCAGTGGAACAGCATGAGTCTGCATGACACTGGGCCCCTAAAATTTGGAGTTTTGAAGCCCAGCTGCACTGCTGAGATAAAACACAGGAACACTGCACCACCAGACCTGCAGATGGCTCAGACACAGACAGGGTGAAGGCAAGAGTATAACAGAAGCCTGGGTCACAAGAAGGGAGCTTTTTCACTGTTTTGTGGGGGCTTCCTGAGCAGCAGTGTGCTTGAACTCCACTCATTATGGAAGAGAGCAGGCCTCGCCATTTTTCATCCCTCCCATCAGCACCAGCAGACTACAACAAGCAACACAGTGCACACAGTGGAGGCATGAGTCTCGTTCACCAAGCCCCAACACCCTGAGCTGTGTAGGTGCCTTTTGTTTTTACTAGGGTAAGTGTGATTGAAAGCCAGAACAGCAGCAGGCCCCTTCCCCAGATTACTAGCACACACCCTTATGTCTACTGATAATACAGTGGTGCAAAGCTTCAGTTCTAGTGGAAATAGGTCAGGTATAGGTTTCCTAACACACAAAACACAAAGGCCTAGATTAAATGCCAAGATGGAGGAATTCATCTCAAAAGAAAGAATAAGAAGAGGTCATGGCCAGGGAACACATAAAAATAGATATAAGTAATATGCCTGAACCAGAATTTAAAGCAACATTCATAAGAGTACTATCTGGGCTTGAGGGAAACATAGAAGAAAACAGAGTCACTCCCTTACTGAAGAGACAAAAGACCTAAAAACAAGCCAGGCTGAACTAAAATATGCTCTGGCCAAAATACAAACTGAAAAGGAGGTAATGACCATAAGGATGAAGGAAGCAGAGGAAAGAATCAGTGATATAGAAGATAAAATTGTGGAAAATAATGAGGGTGAAAAGAAGAGGGAAAGGAAAATATTGGATCACAAATGTAGAATTAGGAAACTCAGCAGCTCCACAAAGCATAATAACAATCCAATCATAGCAGTCTCAGACGAAAAGAGGGAGAGGGAGAAGAAGGTTTATTTGAGCAAATTATAACTGGAAATTAAACCCATAATCTGGGTAAAGAAACAGACATCCAAATCAAGGACACACAGAAAACTCCATTGAAAATCAACAAAAGCCAGCTAACACCAAGACATACTGTAGTAAAATTTGCCAAATACAAAGATAAGGAAAGAATCCTGCAAACAGAAAGGAAAAAAAATTCCTAGCATACAAGAAAGATAAATCAAGTAGGCAGCAGATCTATCCACAGAAACCTGGCAGGCCAGAAGAGAGTGGCATGATATATTCAATGTACTGAATGGGAAAACGATGCAGCCAAGATTACTTTATCCAGCAAGGCTGCCATTCAGAATAGAAGGAGAGTTAAAGAGGTAACACCTTGGTGGCTCAGTCAGTTGAGTGACCAATCCTTGGTTTTAGCTCAGGTCATGATCTTAGGGTTCATGGGTACAAGGCTTGCATCAGGCTCCACACTCTAAGTGTGGAACCTGCTTGTGATTGTTTCTTTCTGTCTCTGTCTCTTTCGCTCTAAAATAAATAAATAAACTTTAAAAAATATATTTTAAAAAGTAGAGATAGAGTTTCCCAGACAAATGCAAACTAAAGAAGTTTGTGACCACTAAACCAGCCCTGCAAGAAATATTGAAAGGGACTCTGAGTAGGAATGAAAGACCAAAAGCAACAAAGACTAAAAAGAAACAGGGAAAATCTCCAAAAACTTTGACCTTACAAGTAATACAATGGCACTAAATTCCTATCTATCAATAATCACTTTTAAGATAAATGGACTAAATGTTCCTATCAAAAGACATAACATCCAAATCTATAATAAAATAAGACCCATCTATATGCTGCCTACAAAAGACTCATTTTACACTTAATGATATCTCTAGATTAAAACTGAGGGAGTGGAGAATCACCTGTCACACTAATGGATGCAAAAGATAGCACACATAGCTATACTTATATCGGACAAACTAGATTTTAAACCAAAGACTGTAACAAGAGGTGAAAAAGTGCACTATATCTTGATAAAATAACTTATCCAAGAAGAAGATCTAACAACTGTAAATATTTATGCCCCCAAGATGAGAGCACACAAATATTTGTATCAATTAATAACAAACATAAATAAACTCATTCATTATAATAAAATAATAGTAGGGGACTTTAACACCCCATTTATGGCAAAGGATAGATCATACAAGCAGAAAATCAAGGAAACAATGGCTTTGAATGACACACTGGACCAGACAGACATAAAAGATATATTCAGAATGTTTTATGCCAAAGTACCAGAATACCCACTCTTTCTGAGTGCACATGGAATGTTTTCCAGGATAGATCACATACTACGTTCACAAATCAGGCCTCAGCAAGTGCAAAAAGATTGACATCATATCATGCATATTTTCAGACCACAATGCTATGTAACTTGGAGTCAGTCACAAGAAAAAAATTGGAAAGATCACAAATACATGGAGATTAAAGAACATCCAAAGAATGAATGGGTTAACCAGGAAATTATATATGTATACATGAAAATGAAAACACAACATTCCAGAACATTTGGGGTACAGCAGAGGAGATCATAAGAGGGACATATATAGAAATTCAGGCCTATCTCAAGAAGCAAGAAAAGTCTCAAATACACAAACTAACCTTATACCTAAAGGAGTTAGTAAAGGAATAGCAAATGAAGCCTAAAGCTAGCAGAAGGGAAATAATAAAGATTAGAGTACAAATAAATGATATAGAAACAAAAATGTAGAACAAATCAAAGAAAGTAAAAGCTGGTTCTTTGAAAGAATTAATAAAATTGATTCAAAGAAACTAAAATCTGGTTCTTTGAAAGAATTAATAAAATTGATAAGCCCATTGCCAGCCTTATTAAAAATAAAAGGAAAAGGATCCAAAGAAATAAAAGCATGAATGAAAGAGGAGAGATACAAACAACACCACAGAAATACAAACAGTTATAATAGAATATCATGAAAAAATATACGCCAAAAAATGGGCAATCTGGAAAAATGGATAAATTCTTAGAAATATCCAACCACCAAAACAGAAGCAGGAAGAAATAGAAAATTAGAACACACACCTAACCAGCAAAAAAATTGAATAAGTTATCAAAAATCTTCCCACCAAAAAAAAAAAAAAAAAAAAAGCCCAGGGCCAGATGACTTCCCAAGGGAATTCTACCAACCATGTAAAGAAGAATTAATACCTATTCTCCTTAAACTGTTCGAAAAAAAAAAATAGAAATGGAAGGAAAACTTCCTAACTCCTATGAAGCCAGCATTAGCTTGATTCCAAAATCCAGCAAAGAAGCCACTAAAAAGGAGAATTATAGGCAATATCCCTGATGAAATTCTCAACAAAATACTAACAGATTGAATCCACCTTTAATGGAAAGAATTATCATCATCAAGTCAGATTTATTCCTGGGCTACAAGTGCAGTTCAATATTCACAAATCAATGTGATACATAAATTAATAAAATAATGCTTGAGAAAGATATGATCCTCTCAATACATGGAAAAAAAAGCATTTCACAAAATACAGCACCCATCTTGATAAAAATCCTCAAAAAAGTAGGGATAGAGGAAGAATACTTCAACAACAAAAAGGCCATATAAGAAAGAACCACAGCTAACGTCATCCTCAATGGACAAAAAAAGAGAGGTTTTCTTTTACAATCAACAACAAGACAGAAATTTCCACTCTCACCATTGTTATTTAACATAGTACTGGAAGTCCTAGCCTCAGCAATCAGAAAACAAAAAGAAATAAAAGGCATACAAATTGGCAAGAAAAAATTCAAATTTTCACTATTCCCAAACGACATGATACTCTATGTAAAAAAAAAAAACATAAATGATTCCACCAAAAAATGGCTAGAAGTGGTACACAAAATTCAGGAAAGTCTCAGGATATAAAATCAATGTACAGAATTATGTTGCATTTCTATACATCAGTAATGAAGCAGCAGAAACAGAAAGCAAGGAATCATTTCGATTTATAATTATGCCAAAAACCATAAGATACCCAGGGATAAATGTAACCAAAGAGGTAAAAGATCTGTACTCTGAAACTGTAGAACACTTATGAAGGAAATTGAACATGAAAGATAGGGATGGAAAAACATTCCATGCTCAAGGATTGGAAGACCAAATATTTTTCAAATGTCTATACTACCCAATGCAATCTGCACATTAAAAAAAATTAATGTTTATTTATTTTTGAGAGAGAGAGAGACAGAACACAAGCAGGGGAGGTGCAGAGAGTGAAGGAGACACAAAATCTTAAGCAGGGTCCAGGCTCCAAGTTGTCAGCACAGAGTCCAACATGTGGCTCGAACCCATGAGCCATGAGATCATGACCTGAGCCAAAGTCGGATGCTTAACCAACTGAGTCACCCAGGTGTCCCAGAAATCTGCACATTTAATGCAATCCCTATCAAAATATCACCAACATTTTTCACAAAGCAAGAACAAACAATCTTAAAAATTTGTATGGAACCACAAAAGACCCAAAATAGCCAAAGCAATCTTGAAAAAGAAAAACAATGTTGAAGGCATCAAAATTTTGGACTTCAAGCTACATTACAAGGCTGTTGTCATGAAAACAGGATGCTATTGGCACAAAAACAAACACATAGATCAATGAAACAGAATAGAAAACCCAGAAATGAACCCACAACTATATGGTCAAACAAACAGGAAAGAATATCCAATGGAAAAAAGACAGTCTCTTCAACAAATGGGGCTGTGAAAAGTGGACAGCAATATGGAAGACAATGAAACAGGAGCACTTTATTCCTACACAATACAAAAAACTAAATTCAAATTGGATGAAAGACCTACATGTGAGAGAGGGAACCATAACATTTCTAGAAAGAATACAAGTTGTAATCTCTTTGACCATGGCCATAGCAAACTTCTTACTAGATATGTCTCCTGAGGCAAGGGAAACAAAAGCAAAAGTCACCTATTGGAACTTCAAAGTAAAAACTTCTGCACGGCAAAGGAAACAGTCAACAAAATGAAAAGGCAGTCTATGGAATGGCAGAAGATATTTGCAAATGATATATCTGATAAAGGGTAGCATCCAAAATCTATAAAGAACTTATCAAACTGCACACCCAAAAACCAAATAATCCAGTTAAGAAATTAACAGAAGACATGAATAGACATTTTTCCAAAGAAGACATCCAGATGGATAACAAACACATGAAAAGAGACTCAACATCACTTATCATCAGGGGAATATAAATCAAAATTAAGATGAGATACCACCTCACACTTCTCAGAATGGCTAAAAATTAACAACACAAGAAGCAACAGGTGTTGGTAAGGATTCAGAGAAAGAGGAACGCTCTTACACTGTTGATGGAATGCAAACTGGTGCAGGCACTTTGGAAAACAGTATGGAGGTTCCTCAAAAGTTTAAAAATAGAATTACCCAGGGGCGCCTGGGTGGCACAGTCGGTTAAGCGTCCGGCTTCAGCCAGGTCACGATCACGCGGTCCGTGAGTTCGAGCCCCGCATCAGGCTCTGGGCTGATGGCTCAGAGCCTGGAGCCTGCTTCCGATTCTGTGTCTCCCTCTCTCTCTGCCCCTCCCCCGTTCATGCTCTGTCTCTCTCTGTCCCAAAAATAAAAATTAAAAAAAAAAAAAAAAAAAAAAAGAATTACCCTAAAACCCAGCAATTGCACTATGAGGTATTTTCCCTACAGGATACAAAAATACTGATTTGAAAAAGCACATACAACCCGATGTTTATAGCAACATTATCAACAATAGCCAGTCATGAAAAGCACTTGAAGTCCATCAACTGATGAATGGATAAAGAAAATATATGATATGATATATATATATATGAAAAAATATATTTTATATATATGTGTATATATATATACATATATATACATATATATGTATATATATATATGTATATATATATACACATATATATATAATCTTGTCCATGATGGATGAATGGGTTAAGAAAATGTAGCATGTATATAAAACGGAACATTATTCAGGCACAAAAAAAAAATGACATCTTGTCATTTGCAACAACATAGATGTACCTTGAGGGAATTATGCTAAATGAAATAAGTCAGAGAAAGACAAATACCATATAATTTCACTAAAACGAAGAATCTAAAAATTAAAACACACACATACACACAAGCTCGTAGATACAGAGAACAGTTGAATGACGACTGCCAGAGGTAGGAAGTAGGGGATGGGACAAATGGTGAAGGGAATACAAAGGTACAAACTTACAGTTATAAAATAAGTTCTGCGATTTAATACACAGCATATCAACTATAGTTTTTAAACATAATTTATTGTCAAATTGGCTTACATACAACAGCCAGTGCTCATCCAAAGTGCCCACCTCAATGCCCATCACCCATTTTCGCCTTTCCCCCAAACCCGCAATCCACTCTCAGTTTGTTCTCTGTATTTAAGAGTCTCTTTAGTTTGCCTCCTTTCCTCTGTTTGTAATTATTTTCCCCCTCCCCTACCCCATCATCTTCTGTTAAGTTTTTCAAGATCCACATATAAGTGAAAACATATGATATCTGTCCATTTCTGAGTGACTTATTTCACTCTGCATAATACTTTCCAGTTCCATCCACATTGCAGCAAATGGCATGATTTCATTCTTTCTCATGGCCAAGTAGTATTCCATTGTGTATATAAACTACATATTCCTTATCCATTCATCAGTTCATGGACATTTAGCCTCTTTTCGTAATTTGGCTATTGTTGAATGTGCTGCTATAAACATTGGCGTACATGTGCCCCTATGCATCAGCACTCCTGTATCCCTTGGGTAAATTCCCAGTAGTGCTATTGTTGGGTCATAGAGTAGTTCTATTTTTAATTTTTTGAGGAAACTCCACAAAGTTTCCCAGAGCGGCTGCACCAGTTTGCATTCCCACCAATAGTGCAAGAAGGCTCCCATTTCTCCACATTCTCACCAACATCTATAGTTTCCTGATTTATTCACTTTAGCCACTCTGAGTGTGAGGTGATATCTTGGTGTGGCTTTGATTTGTATTTGCCTGATGATGAGCGACTTTGAGCATCTTTTCATATGTCTGTTGGCCATCTGGATGTCTTCTTTGGAAAAGTGTATATTCGTGTCTTCTGCCCAGTTCTTCACTGGATTATTGGTTTTTTGGGTGTTGAGTTTGGGAAGTTTTTTATAGATTTTGGACACTAGTCCTTTATGCGATATGTCATTTGCAAATATCTTTTCCCATTCTGTCGGTTGCCTTTCAGTTTTGTTGATTGTTTCTTTTGCAGTGCAGAAGCTTTTTATCTTGATGAGGTCCCAATAGTTCATTTTTGCTTTTAATTCCCTTGCCTTTGGAGATGTGTTGAGGAAGAAATTGCTGTGGCTGAGGTCAAAGAGATTATTGTCTGCTTTCTCCTCTATCGATTTGAAGCTTTCGGGTCTCACATTTAAGTCTTTCATCCATTTTGAGTTTATTTTTTGGGTATGGTGTAAGAAAGTGGTCTAGTTTCTTTCTTCTGCAGGTTGCTGTGCAGTTCTCCCAGCACCATTGCTAAAGAGATTGTCTTTTTTTTTTTTTTCCATCTTTCTTGCTTTGCCAAAGATTAGCTGGCCATACATTTGTGGGTCCAGTTCTGGGTTCTCTATTCTATTCCAGTGGTCTATGTGTCTGTTTTTGTGCCAATACCATACTGTCTTGATGATTATACCTTTGTAGTAGAGGCTAAGGTCTGGGAATGTGCTGCCTCCCGCTTTGGTTTTCTTCTTTAATATTAACTTGGCTCTTTGGGGTCTTTTGTGGTCCCATACAAATTTTAGGATCGCTTGTTCTAGCATTGAGAAGAATGCCGGTGCAATTTTCATTGGAATTGCATTGAATGTGTATACTGCTTTGGGTAGTATTGACATTTTAACAATGTTTATGTTTCCAGTCCATGAACATGGAATGTTTTTCAATTTCTTTGTGTCTTCTTCAATTTCCTTCATAGCATTTCTATAGTTTTCAGCATACAGATCTTTTACATTTTTGGTTAAGTTTATTCTTAGGATTTTATGGTTTTTGGTGCAACTGTAAATTGGATCAGCTTCTTTATTTCTCTTTCTGTTGCTTCATTATTGGTGTATAAAAATGCAACCAATTTCTCTACATTGATTTTGTACCCAGCGACTTTGCTGAATTCATATATCAGTTCTAGGAGTCTTTTGGTGGAGTCTGTCAGGTTTTCCATGTAGAGTATCAAGTCATCTGCAAAAAGTGAAAGTTTGACTTCTTCTTTGGCAATTTTGATGCCTTTTATTTCATTTTGTTGTCTTATTGCTGATGCTAGGACTTACTATATTAAACAACTCTCAGTGGTGAGAGTGGACATCCCTGTAATGTTCCTGATCTCAGAGGAAAAGCTCTCAGTTTTTCCCCATTGTGGATGATAACAGCTGTGGGCTTTTCATATATGGCTTTAAGATGTTTAAATATGTTCCTTCTACCCAAAATTTCTTGAGGGTTTTTATTAAGAAAGAATGTTGCATTTTGTCAAATGCTTTTTCTGCATCTATTGACAGTATCATATGGTTCTTATCCTGTCTTTTATTAATGTGATTTATCATATTGACTGATTTGTGAATATTGAACCAGGCCTGCAGCCTGGGAATAAATCACATTTGATTACAGTGTATAATTCTTTGTATATGCTGTTGAATTCAATTTGCTTGTATCTTGTTGAGAAATTTTGCATCCGTGTTCATCAGGGATATTAGCCTGTAGTTCTCTTTTTTTTGTTGGGTTTCTATCTGGTTTGGGAATGAAGGTAATGCTGGCTTCATAGAAGGAGTCTGGAAGCTTTCCTTCCATTTCTATTTTTGGAACAGCTTGGGAAAGATAGGCATTAATTATGCTTTAAATCTAGTAGAATTCCCCCAGGAAGACATCTGGTCCAGGACTCTTATTTGCTGGGAAATTGAACTGATTCAATTTCTTCACTAGTTATGGGTGTGTACACATTTTCTATTTCTTCCTGTTTGAGTTTTGATAGTGTGTGGGTGTTTAGGAGTTTGTCCATTTCTTCCAGGTTGTCCAGTTTGTTGGCATATACGTCTTCATAGTATTCTCTTACAATTGCTTGTATTTCTGAGGGATTGGTTGTAATAAATCCATTTTCATTCATGATTTTATCTATTTGGGTCTTCTTTCTTTTCTTTTTGAGCAGTCTGGCTAGGGGTTTATCAATTTTATTTTTTCAAAAAACCAACTCTTAGTTTCATTGATCTGTTCTACTGTGTTTTTGGATTCTATATTGTTTATTTATGCTCTAATCTTTATTATTTCTCTTCTCTGCTGGCCTTGGGCTTTCTTTGCTGTTTGCTTCTAGTTCCTTTAGGTGTGCTGTTAGATTTTGTATTGGGGATTTTTCTTGTTTCTTGACATAGACCTGGATTGCAATGTATTTTCCTCTTAGGACTGCCTTTGCTGAATCCCAAAGGTTTTGAATTGTTGTGTTTTCATTTTCATTTGTTTCCATATATTTTTTTAATTTTTTAATGTTTATTTATTTTTGACAGAGAGACAGACAGAGCATGAGCAGGGGAGGGGAAGAGAAAGAGAGAGACACAGAATCCGAAGCAGGCTCCAGGCTCTGAGCTGTCAGCACAGAGCCCGATGCGGGGCTCGAACTCACAGATGGTGAGATCATGACCTGAGCTGAAGTCGGATGTTACACTGACTGAGCCACCCAGGCAACCCATATTTCCATATATTTTTTAATTTCTTCTTTAATTGCCTGGTTGACTCATTGAATCTTTAGTAGTATGTTCCTTAGCCTCCATGCTTTTGGAGGTTTTCCATACTTTCTCCTGTGGTTGATTTCAAGTTTCATAGCACTGTGATTTGAAAGTGTGCATGGTATGATCACAATTCTTTTATATTTATTGAGGGCATTTTTGTGACCCAGTATGTCATTTATCTTGGAGAATGTTCCATGTGCACTCGAGAAGAATTTGCATTCTGTTGTTTTAGGATGAAAACTTCTAAATATATCTGTCAAGTCCATCTGATCCAGTGTATCATTCAGGGCCATTGTTTATTTATTGATTTTAGATGACCTGTCCATTGCTATTAGTGGAGTATTCAGGTCCCCTGCAATTACCACATTCTTTTGAATAAGATTGCTTATGTTTTGATTAATTGTTTTATATATTTGGGTGCTCCAAATTTGGTACATAAACATTTATAATTGTTAGCTCCTCTTGATGCATAGGCTCCATAATTGTTATATAATGCCCTTCTTCATCTCTTGTTACAACCTTTAGTTTAAAATCTAGTTTGTCTGATATAAGTATGTCTACTCCAGCTTTATTTTGACCTCCAGTAGCATGATAGATAGTTCTCCATCCCGTCACTTTCAATCTGAAGGTGTCCTGAGGTCTAAATGAGTCTCTTGTGGACAGCAAATAAATGAGTCCTGTTTTTCTATCCATCTTTATATCCTATGTCTTTTCATTGTAGCATTTATTCCATTTACATTTAGTGTTATTATTGAAAGATACGGGTGTAGGGTCATTGTGTTATCTGTAGGTTTCGTGCTTGTAGTGATGTCTCTGGTCCTTTTTGGTCTTTGCAACCTTCCACTCACAGAGTCCTCATTAGGACCTCTTGTAGGGCTGGTTTAGTGGTGATAAATTCCTTCAGTTTTCGTTTGGGAAAATCTTTATCTCTCCTATTCTGAATGACAGGATTGCCTGATAAAGGATTCTTGACTGCAAGTGTTTCCTATTCAGCACATTGAAAATTTCCTGCCACTCCTTTCTGGCCTGACAAGTTTCAGTAGATAGGTCTGCTACTACCCTTATGTGTCTACCCTTGTAGGTTAAGTCCTGTTTATCACTAGCTGCTTTCAGAATTCTCCATCTTTGTATTTTGCCAGTTTTACTATGATATATCATGAAGAAGATTATTTCAAGTTACATCTTAAGGGAGTTCTCTGTGTCTCCTGGATTTCAATGCCTGTTTCCTTCCCCTTTGGGGAATTTTTCAGCTGTTATTTGTTAAGGTATACCTTCAGACCCTTTCTCTCTCTTTTCTTCTTCTGGAACTCCTATGATACAGATATTGTTCCTTTTCATTGAATCACTTAGTTCTATAATTCTCCCCCTCATGATCCAGAATTTTTGTATCTCTCTTTTTCTCAGCTTCATCTTTTTCATAATTTTATCTTCTATTTCACCTATTCTCCTCTCTGCCTCCTCAATCAGTGCTGTCACTGCCTCTAGTTAATTTGCCACCTTATTTACAGAATTTTTTAATTCATCATGACTATTTTTAGTTCCTTGATCTCTGCTGCAATAGATTCTCTGCTGTCTTCTGTGTTTTTTTTTCAAGTCCAGTAATTAATCTTATGACTATTATTCTAAATTCTTATTCAGTTATATTGTGTATATCTGTTTTGAGCAATTCTTTTGCTACCATTTCTCCCTGGAATTTCTTTTGTGGAGAATTCTTCCATTTCATCATTTTGGCTAGTTTTCTGTCCCTTATGTGTTTTAAAAGCTTATTATGTGCCCTGCATCTGCAAGCACTGTTATATTAAAGAAGGGTCCTACATTGTCCAGGGCCTGGACATTCAGAGCATGTTTTTTTGGGCAGTGTTACTTGCTCTGTTGTTGTGGCTTGTTACTTTATCTCCCTACTGTAGTGACGTTTTGGAAACTCCACCAAGTGTGCTTTGATTAGTTTGTTGAAGTAGCCCTGGAAAGGTAAACAAACAAACAGACAAAAAACAAACAGAAAACGAAAACATGCAAGGACACAAAAACAAAAACAAAACAGAATCACCAGCTACAAGTACACAACAGGGTGGAGGCTTTTCGGATGAAAGAGGCCTTATCCCATACAAAGAGAGAATTGACAGGGGTGGGAAAAAAGAAAAAAAGATAAAAATTGACCAGGTAGAGAAACTATATGGCTTAATGCAGAGGGACAGTAAGGACAATAAAGAGGGAGGCAGAGAAAAAGAAAAGAAAAGAAAATTGACTAGACAGAGAAACTATATGTTTTAATCCAGAGAGAGAAAGTAAACTAAAGAAGGAGGTATAGAACATGTATCAAGAGAATGTATTAAATATGTCTGCTTAAACAAACCAACAGCCAGAGTAACTGAGGAGAGGAGGGAAGGATAAGAAGGAGATAAGGAAGGAAGAATGTATCTATATAATAAGAATTGTCCAATAATTAAACCAGACAATGCAAAAGCGCTGGTCTGGAAGAGGGGCTGTCTGGTTCATCAGTGTCATTCCTGCTTTAGTAGATACACAGTTACCAGGTGTGGAGAGGTGTGGTTTGGTGTAGGCGGGTTCCACCTCCACTGTGGGCCTGCTATCCGTTCCCTGAAGCCCCACCTTGTTGGTGATAGTGTAAGGGTTAAATTGTAGTGTAGGGCTAACGCTTAGCTTGAAAAATAACAGCTTTGTTCTGACACTGAAGGTCAAAAGATAACAGCCTCGCTTTTACTCTTGTAAATTAGGCTTTACCAATGGAGGAAACAAAAGTTCAAAGAAAAGAGCATCAAAGGCAAGGTCAAGGAGATCCACTAGTTGCAACTTAGAGGCAGAAAGTCTAAAATAAACACCTCATTAGGCAACTGTTTCTAACTCATCTGGCAACTGTTTCTAACTCACCTGGGAACTGTTTCTCTGTTCTGTTCCCAGGTGATGATAAAACGATGTGATAGGCTTTAAAAACTCTGTACCCCAGCTGTTCAAGGCTGCACTCTTATCAAGAGTATTGGTCCCGATCAGCCAGCCTTGCCTCTCCTTGTAACAAACTTTGTTGTGACTGTCACTGATGCCCATAGCATTCTGTTTCAGGAGTCGTGTGGATGCAACAATAGAGAGAAAAATGGCGACCACCCCCCCACACACAGCATCCCTCCTCCACGGACTGGTGTCCCAAACCACTCTGTTCAAGTTATCCTCACTGTGCTGTGGGCACACAAGGTTGTCCCACTCCGTGGGCTCCTGTGTCCTGCACTTGGCTGGGATTCAAACTCCCCCTCTGTGCACTCTGGTACTGGGGGAGTGCCACTCCTCGCCTTCCGATATATGGTCTCTGGCTGGTGGGCGCAGGCAGTCTTTGTCTTTTTGAGTGGATATAACCCCTCTTCTTATGGCCCTCCAAGGAAGGGATAACTTTCTCCTACTGCAGACTGCGCCCCTGACCTAGCCACCGAGCCCAGGGCTGGCTCCACTCCCCAGTTGTGTGATCAGGGCAGGCAGCCCAGTCCAGAGAAAGTCCCTCAGTTAGAAATTGAATCTTTCTCTATCCCAGTCAGTGGCTTTTCTCTTGTCCAGATACAGTCCTATGCTTCCCCAGCCTCTCTTTCTCTTCCCTTTGTTTCTCCCCAGAAGAGGATACCTCCCCTCCATTCGTTTTATCTCTCCCAATTCACAATCATGCACCTATAGCCTGTCAGTTTGTCCTGGTTGGCCCCTGGAATTAACTCTGTCTCTTTGCCTCCCAGACTCTTAGACTTTAAAGTCTCTTGGCTTCAACACTGCTTTGTTTGAGAAATGAGGGGACTTCAGAAACCCCTACTTCTCTACCATGTTGGCCCCTCCTCCTCCAAAAAATGAAGACTTTAAAGAAAACTGCTGTGAGACTCTTGCAGGAAAGGGGAGTACAAAGGACTAGCTTTGGGCAGGCCCTCTGCTTCAGAAAGGGTCTGGCAGCCTTAAAGGGTCCAGAAGGAAGTTAACTCAGGAAGAGCAGGCAGAGGAGTGTGTGGAGGTGGGAAAACACCATGTAGATGAGCAGTTAGAGAGGAGCCAGTGAGCAGACTCAGTGTTGGTTTCTTAGCACAGACACACAAAGAGGGCCTCCTAAAGCTGAGCCCAAGCTCGCTCAACTATAGTTAATAATACTCTATTGCATGCTTGAAAGTTGCTAAGAGAGTAGATCTTAAAAGTTCTCATCACAGAAAAAAAATATATATATAACTATGTATGGTGATGGATGTTAGCTAGGCTTATTGTGGTCATTTTGCAATATATAAAAATAGCAAATTATTAGTTTGTACCAATCATTATTATAGGATGTTGTATGTCAATTATACCTCAAGAAAAATTTACATAAAAAGTAACAGACCAGTAAACAAACCAATAAAAAATAACTGGTATCAGAGTCTCTTTAGCCATCAGAGATATTAATATTACAAAATAGAAAGTATATTAATAAAGTGATTTATTAGAAAAGTGTTAGGTGATCTACCAGCAGTTAAATATATATTCAATCATTAAAATATTCTGAGGTAAACAAGTTCATCCTTGCTTTTTATTTACACAACTGAATTTTTTTTGTTAAAAAATGACCATATTTATGCAGTTCAAATGTGTTCCCTAAGTGGATTTTTACTAAATCATCTGACATCCCTTTTATCATATTTTCATCAGGTTCTACAATGCTATAAATTAAACTTGTAGTTTTTAGTGTCCTAGAAAAATGTGATAATATTCCAATATGAAAGATAAACTGAATAAAGAAGAAAGGTAGATACTCGAGAGAAAAATGGTTTTTAAAAAGGCATAGAATGAAAATATTTGCCAACAAGTTTAACTACCTAAATTATCTGTAACAGATATTTTCAAATGAACTAACCTGCTTCCTATAATATACAAATATAAGTTCTAATAGTAAATAGTCTGAGCTTTGGCTTTGGTACAATTAATTATTTCTCTCTATACCATGATTAATAATCACTATGTGCAAATTTTATTTTCCATGGACCAAATAGCAACAACATTTTAAATTATGGGATGGTAAGGGGTGCCTGGCTGTTTCAGTCAGTTAAGCGTTTGATTCTTGATTTTGGCCAAGGTCATGATCTCACAGTTCATGATATGGAGCCCCATATTAGACTCTGTGCTGACAGTAGGAAGCCTGCTTGGTATTCTCTCTCTCCCTCTCTCTCTCTCTCTCTCTCTCTCTCTGCCTCTCCAACACTTGCGCTCTCTTTATTTCTCAAAAATAAATAAAAACTTAAAAAAATAAATTATGGGGGGCACCTATGTGGCTCAGTTGGTTGAGCATCTGACTTCAGCTCAGGTCATGATCTCATGGTTTGTGAGTTCAAGCCCCATATGAGGCCTGATAGTGCAGAGCCTGCTTTGGATTTTCTGTCTCCCTCTCACTGTACCTCTACCCCACTAGTGCATGCTCTCTCTCAAAAATAAATAAACACTAAAATTTTTGTAAATAAATAAATAAATAAATAGAGTAGAAGAACTTGATGAGAGAAAGAGATCCAATGGTTTGGGAAATATAATACAGTTCCATTTGAATAACCAATTATTTTTACTGTTCAGAGTAAATCTTAGGACAATGTTGATAGATATAAAGTTCTTGTCTAAGTGATAAAGGAATACCAATTATATAAATAATCATTATTATGTAAATGTTCCTTGATTTTGAAAGAAACTTTCAAAACAAAGCCTTAAAAAGAAAGAATATTAAAAAAATATTAAAAAGAAGAATATTTTTTAAGATTAGCACTCCCACAAAGACACCATTATATTTAGATAAAAATTTGCAAATGAGCACTGATTTTTAAAAATTTGTCCCCAATTTTAAACACTGGGGTTTTCAGTAGTATGGTGACACATAGAGTTTGGATGAGATTCAAAGACTCCTTGAGGCACTATCTGCCTCTTAGGAACCTTGAAAAAGAATAGAATGTTTTCTTCCTAGAAAATGAGATTTAAAAGAATAAATAGGAGTGGAGATAAAAGCATGTTTCTTTTCCCCTATGACACAACCAGAATGGCATTAAAAGAAATTCCTGGTATCTTTTTGGCTAATAAATACTTCTAAAAACAAAACATATAAGAATTTGATTGAGGAATTGCTCAGCTGAAATGAGTGCAAGATAGTAAAATTATGGTCAAAGAAAGTGATAGCGGGGTCATCTTTATGGTTAGACTACTTGGGTGTATAGTATGACTTGAGAAATACTTGAAAACGATTTCTCATCCCTTAACTCTCTCCCTTCCTGGATACTTCTTGTGGTACTTAAACTTCAACCTTTAGTAAATCATTCCTTTCAATTAATTAAACTGTCCAGAAAGTCTTCTTTTTAAATACTAGTTTTATATATATACTGATCCTGAGTAAGTGATAACATGAAGTAGTTTTGCCCATAGTGAAAATACATGGAATTCTAAATAGTAGGTACTAATGAAACAGATGGAATTAGAGCACTCAAAAATAAGAAGATAAAAACAGAAAAAAAAAGATGAGGTGAAATTATGACTACAGTTTTGCCTAGGGATAGTTCTTGGTGCTAGGTAAATTTGTTGATGGATTTTTTAAAAATTAGAATGTTCTAGGCAGTGATTAAAAAAAAACTGATTTTGTCTTCACAGTGTTTTACCTTGCATTAGGTCTTTGCCAACTTATTTGGTGCAAAATTTTCTGATTAGAGTTAAAAGGTTTTCTAGTTTATGTAAGTCAGAAGTAATTCAAATAGAAGGTTATTTAACATTAGTGAAAATACTTTGCAATTGATGGAGAAATCATCATTTGGCTTTCAAAGTGGGTAGTAGACAATTTTGGACCCAAGCTATACACTGTTTTCAGAGAATGCTTCAGGCCAATACCAGGAGCCATAGAGTTGGAAAGAGCAAATGGCATTCATGAGAAAATCCAAAATGACGTCTGTCAGATATGACCAGTGCTACAAAATATAAAATGTCAATTTTCATTCTA
Source organism: Panthera uncia (assembly GCF_023721935.1). NCBI lineage: Eukaryota > Metazoa > Chordata > Mammalia > Carnivora > Felidae > Panthera > Panthera uncia. The sequence continues at coordinate 67,462,141 of NC_064817.1, read as the reverse complement.
GCTGAGATAGGTTCTTTGCCAATGACTTTTAGAACACCACATGGCTCTGACAGAAGGCATTTATTTGAGTCTCGGTGGCAAAAGAGGTCTTCTTTCACATCCCACTGCTAACCCTCTCCCTTCTGCTACTTTCAAGGATCTTTTAAGTTTCTCAGCTGAAGGGATTTAAGAGGGATAACTTTATAATTTTTTATAGTTTTTATTCACTTATTTTGAGACAGCGTGTGTGTGCATGGGAACAGGGCAGAGAGAGAGGGAGAGAGAGAATTCCAAGCAGGCTCTGCACCCTCATCAGCATAGAGCCTGACGTGGGACACAAAGTCATGAAATGTGAGATCATGACCTGAGGCTAAATCCAGAGTTGGATGCTTAATCAACTAAGCCACCCAGGCACCCCTATGAGGGGTAACTTTAGAACAGTGATTCCTAAACATCTACTTATTTCAAAATCATCAAGGGAGTGTCTCTTTCACTGGCATTAAATAGATTGTTGTGCAGCCATCACTACAATCAATCCCAGAAAATTTTCATCTCTATACTGAAATTCTATACCCATTAAACAATAGCTCCCATTTCTCCTTACCTCTAGTCTCTGGAAAACACTATTTTACTTTCTGTCTCTATGAATTTGACTACTCTAAGTACAGGCATATGTTGTTTCATTGTGTTTCACTTTGTTGCACTTTACAGATATTGCATTTACAAATTGGATGCTTCTGCAACCTTGTTTTTTGCAAGTCTATCAGCATAATTTTTCCAACCACATTTGCTAATTTCATGTCTCTGTGTCACATTTTAGTAATTCTCACAATATTTCAAACATTTTCATTACTGTATGTGTTATGGTGATTTGTGATCTTTGATATTAACATTGTAATTGTTTTGGGCTCCATGAACTGCACCCATATAACACAACAAACTTAATACATATTGTCTGTGTTCTCATGAAAAGGTGCCCAACATCACTAATCTTCAGGAAAATGTAAATCAAAACCACAATGAGGTATCACCTGATACCTGTAAAAGTGGCTAAAATAAAAAGGACAAGAAATAACAAGTGTTAACAAAAATGTGGAGAGAAAGGAACACTCATACACTGTAAGTGGCAATGTATACATACACAGTCACTGTGTAAAATAGTTGGGAGATTCTTCCAAAAATACTATTGGGTATTTAAACAAAGAAAATAAAAACACTAATTTAAAAAGATATATAGACCCCTGCTTTATTGCAACATTATTTACAAGAGTAAGATATGGAAGTAACCCAAGTGTTCAACAATGAACAAATGTATACAAATACTAAAATACTACACAGCCATAAAAAAGAGCAAGATTGTGCCACTAGAGACAACATAGATGGACCTCAAGGATATTATGTTAAGTGAATAAGTCAGAGTAAAAAGATTCTATATATTTCACTCATAAGTGGAATCTAAAATTTGAAAAATCAAATGAACAAAAAGAAAAAGAAAAGGCAGAATCAGACCTATAAATAGAACAAACTGATAGTTGTCAGAGGGGAGGGGATTGAGGGTAAAGGGAAAATAGGTGAAGGGGTGTGGGAGATACGGGTTTCCAGGTATGGAATAAATAAATCATGTGAATAAAAGGCACAGCATGGGGAATATGGTAAGTGATATTGTAGTAACAATGTATGGGGACAGATAGTAGCTACACTTGTGGTGAACATAACATGAAATATAAACTATAAACTTGTAAAATCACTATGTTGCACACCTGAAATTAATGTAACATTGTGTGTCAAACGTACTCAAAACAAAACAAAACAAAACAAAAGGTTGTGTATATGCTGACTGCTCCACTGACTGCATGTTCCATCATCTTTCTTCCTCTCCTCAGACCTCCCTATTCACTGAGACACAACAATATTGAAACTAAGCCAACAAATAATCCTACATTGGCCTCTATGTTCAAGTTGAAAGGAGGAGTCACATGTCTCTCAAATTAATCTTTTATGACTTTTTTATTATTTAAAATCTTAAAGTTGTTTTTCCTTCATTTGCTTTGTTTTTGGTTTCAGGAGTAGAATATAATGATTCATCATTTACATATAACATCCACTGGTCATCACAACAACTGCCCTCCTTAATAGACATCACCCATTTGACCCATCACCACCCTACTCCACTCCAGAAACCTTCAGTTTGTTCTCAATAGTTAATAGTATCTTATGGTACGCCTCCCTCTTTTTTTTTTTCCCTTCCTTCACCTATGTTCATCTGTTTAGTTTCTAAAATTCCACATATGAGAGACACCTGGGTACTACAGTCAGTTGAGCATCCAACTGTGCTGACAGCTGAGAGCCTGGAGTCTGCTTCCGATTCTGTGTTTCCCTCCATTGTCCCTTCCCTGCTTGTGCTTTGTCTCTCAAAAATGAATAAATGCAAAAAAAAATATTTACTTTTTAATATGAAATTTATTCTCAAATTGGTATCCATACAACACCCAGTGATCATCCCAACAGACGCCCACCTCAATACCCACCCGCCCCTCTCTCCCACCCCTTATTCAACCCTCAGTTTGTACTCAGTTTTTAACAGTCTCCTATGTTTTGACTCCCTCTAACCTTTTTTTTTCCTTTCCCTCCCCAATGATCTTCTGTTAAGTTTCTCAGGATCCACATAAGAGTAAAAACCTATGGAATCTGTCTTTCTCTCTATGACTTATTTCACTTAGCATAACACTCTCCAATTCCATGCACGTTGCTACAAAAGGCCATATTTCATTCTTTCTCATTGCCAAGTAGTATTCCATTGTGTATATAAACCACAATTTCTTTATCCATTCATCAGTTGATGGACATTAGGCTCTTTCCATAATCTGGCTATGGTTGAAAGTGCTCCTATAAACATTAGGGTACAAGTGCCCTATGCATCAGTACTCCTGTATCCCTTGGGTAAATTCCTAGCAGTGCTATTGCTGGGTCATAGGGTAGATCTGTTTTTAATTTTTTGAGGAACCTCTAGACAGTTTTCCAGAGCGGCTGCACCAGTTTGCATTCCAACCAACAATGCAAGAGGGTTCCCATTTCTCCACACCCTCGCCAGCATCTATAGTCTCCTGATTTGTTCATTTTAGCCACTCTGACTGGCGTGAGGTGGTATATGAGTGTGATTTTGATTTGTATTTCCCTGATAAGAAGTGATGTTGAGAATCTTTTCATGTGGCTATTGGCCGTCTGAATGTCTTCTTTAGAGAAGTGTCTATTCATGTTTTCTGCCCATTTCTTCACTGGATTATTTGTTTTTCGGGTGTGGACCTTGGTGAGTTCTTCATAGATTTTGGATACTAGCCCTTTGTCCGATATGTCATTTCCAAATATCTTTTCCCATTCCGTTGCTTACCTTTGAGTTTTGCTGATTGTTCCCTTTGCAGTGCAGAAGGCTTTTATCTTCATGAGGCCCCAAGAGTTCATTTTTGCTTTTAATTCCCTTGCCTTTGGGGATGTGTCAAGGAAGAAATTGCTACCGCTGAAGTCAGAGAGGTCTTTTCCTGCTTTCTCTTCTAGGGTTTTGATGGTTTCCTGTCTCACATTCAGGTCCTGTATCCATTTTGAGTTTATTTTTATGAATGGTGTAAGAAAGTGGTCTAGTTTCATTCTTCTGCACATTGCTGTCCAGTTCTCCCAGCACCATTTGTTAAAGAGACTATCCTTCTTCCATTGGATATTCTTTCCTGCTTTGTCAAAGATTAGCTGGCCATACTTTTGTGGGTCTAGTTCTGGGGTTTCTATTCTATTCCATTGGTCTATGTGTCTGTTTTTATGCCAATACCATGCTGTCTTGATGATAATAGCTTTGTAGTAGAGGCTAACGTCTGTTATTGTGATGTCTCCCGCTTTGTTCTTCTTTTTCAAAATTACTTTGGCTATTCAGGGTCTTTTGTGGCTCCATATGAATTTTAGGATTGCTTGTTCTAGCTTTGAGAAGAATGCTGGTGCAGTTTTGATTGGCATCGCATTGAATGTGTAGAATGTTTTAGGTAGTATTGACATTTTAACAATACTTATTCTTCCAATCCATGAGCACAGAATGTTTTTCCATTATATCTTCTTCAATTTCCTTCAGAAGCTTTCTCTACTATTCAGCATACAGATCTTTTATATCTTTGGTTAGGTTTATTCCTAGGTATTTTAAGATTCTTGGTGCAATTGTGAATGGGATCAGTTTCTTTATGTGTCTTTCTGTTACTTCATTATTAGTGTATAAGAATGCAACTGATTTCTGTACACTGATTTTGTATCCTGCAATGTTGCTGAATTCATGTATCAGTTCTAGAAGACTTTTGGTGGAGTCTATTGGGTTTTCCATGTATAATATCATGTCATCTGCAAAAAGTGAAAACTTGACTTCACCTTTGCCAATTTTGATGGCTTTGATTTCCTTTTATTGTCTGATTCCTGATGGTAGAACTTCTAACACTATGTTAAACAACAGTGGTGAGAGTGGACATCCCTGTCGTGTTCCTGATTTCAGGGAAAAAGCTCTCAGTTTTTCCCGATTGAGGATGATGTTAGCTGTGGGCTTTTCATAAAGGGCTTTTATGGTGTTTAAGTATGTTCCTTCCCTCCCGACTATCTCGAGGGTTTTTATTAAGAAAGGATGCTGAATTTTGTCAAATACTTTTTTCTGCATCAACTGAGAGGATCGTATGGTTCTTTTCTTGTCTTTTATTAGTATGATGTATCACATTGATTTATGAATGTCGAACTAGCCCTGCAGCCCAAAAATGAATCCCACTTGATCATGGTGAATAATTCTTTTTAAATGCTGTTGGATTCGATTTGCTAGTATCTTATTCAGAATTTTTGCATCCATATTCATCAGGGATATTGGCCTGTAGTTCTGATTTTTTTTTTGCTGGGTCTCTGTCTGGTTTAGGAATCAAAGTAATGCTGGATTCATAGAATGAGTCTGGAAGTTTTCCTTCCCTTTCTGTTGTTTGGAACAGCTTGAGAAGGATAGGTGTTATCTCTGCTTTAAATGTCTGGTAGATTCCCCAGGGAAGCCATCTGGTCCTGTACTCTTATTTGTTGGGAGACTTTCGATAACTGATTCAATTCCTTTGATGGTTATAGGTCTGTTCAAGTTTTCTATTTCTTCCTGTTTGAGTTTTGGAAATGTGTGGGTGCTTAGGAAATTGTCCATTTCTTCCAAGTTGTCCAGTTTGTTGGCATATAATTTTTCCTAGTATTCCCTGATAATTGCTTGTATTTCTGATGGATTGGTTGTCATAATTCCATTTTCATTCATGATTTTATCTATGTGAGTCATCTCCCTTTTCTTTTTGAGAAGCCTGGCTAGAGGTTTATCAATTTTGTTTATTTTTTCAAAAAACCAACTCTTGGTTTCATTGATCTGCTCTACACCTTTTTTAGATCCTATATTGTTTATTTCTGCTCTGATCTTTATTATTTATCTCCTTCTACTGGGTTTGGGGTGTCTTTACTGTTCTGATTCTCTATCCTTTAGGTGTGATGTTAGAGTTTGTATTTGGGATTTTTCTTGTTTCTTGAGATACACCTGGATCATGATATATTTTCCTCTCAGGACTCCCTTCGCTGCATCCCAAAGCATTTAGATTGCTGTATTTTCATTTTGATTTGTTTCCATATATTTCTTAATTTCTTCTCTAATTGCCTGGCTGACCCATTGCTTCTTTAGTAGGGTGTTCTTTAACCTCCATGCTTTTGGAGGTTTTCCAGATTTTTTCCTGCAGTGGATTTAAAGTTTCATAGCATTGTGGTCTGAAAGTGTACATAGTATCATCTCAATTCTTTTATACTTGTGAAGGGCTGTTTTGTGACCCAGTATGTGATCTATCTTGGAGAATTTTCCATGTGCACTCGAGAAGAAAGTATATTCTTTTGCTTTGGGATGCAGAGTTCTAAATATATCTGTCAAGTCCATCTGGTGCAATGTATCACTCAGGGCCCTTGTTTCTTTATTGATCCTGTGCCTAGATCTAACCATTGTTGTAAGTGGAGTATTAAAGTCCCTTGCAATGACCACATTCATATCAATAAGGTTGTTTATGTTTGTGATTAATTGTTTTATATATTTTGGGGCTCCCGTATTCGGCACATAGACATTTATAATTGTTAGCTCTTACTGATGGATAGACCCTGTAATTATTATATAATGCCCTTCTTCATCTCTTGTTACACCCTTTAGTTTAAAATCTAGTTTGTGTGATATAAGTATGGCTACTCCAGCTTTCTTTTGACTTCAAGTAGCATGATAGATAGTTCTCCATCCCCTCACTTGCAATCTGAAGGTGTCCTCAGGTCCAAAATGAGTCTCTTGTAGACAGCAAATAGTTGGGTCCTCTTTTTTTATCCATTCTGATACCCTATGTCTTTTGGTTGGAGCATTTAGTCCATTTACAGTCAGTGTTATTTTTGAAAGATATCGGTTTAGAGTCATTGTGATGTCTGTATGTTTTATGCTTGTAGTGATGTCTCTGGTACTTTGTGATCCTTGCAACATTTCACTCACAGAATCCCCCTTAGGATCTCTCGTAGGGCTGCTTTAGTGGTGATGAATTCCTTCAGTGTTTGTTTGTTTGGGAAGACCTTTATCTCTCCTTCTATTCTGAATGACAAACTTGCTGGATAAAGGATTCTTGGCTGCATATTTTTTTCTGTTCATTACATTGAAGATTTCCTGCCACTCATTTCTGCCTTGCCAAGTTTCAGTAGATAGGTCTTACCCTAGTCTTATGGGTCTCCCTTTATAGGTTAGAGCCTGTTTATCCCTAGCTGCTTTCAGAATTTTCTCTTTATCCTTGTATTTTGCCAGTTTCACTATGATATGTCATGTAAAAGATCGATTCAAGTTATGTCTGAAGGGAGTTCTCTATGCCTCTTGGATTTCAATGCCTTTTTCCTTCCCCAGATCAGAGAAGTTCTCAGCTATGATTTGTTCAAGTATACCTTCAGCCTATTTCTCTCTCTCTCTTCGTCTTCCGGCATTCCTATGGTACGGATATTGTTCCGTTTGATTGCATCACTTAGTTCTCTAATTCTCTCCTCATATTCCTGGATTTTTTTTATCTCTCATTTTCTCAGCTTCCTCTTTTTCCATAATTTTATCTTCTATTTCACCTATTCTTTCCTCTGCCTCTTCAATCCGTGCTATGGCTGCCTCCAATTTATTTTGTACATCATTTATAGCATTTTTTTAGCTCCTCATGACTATTTCTTAGTCCTTTGATCTCTGTAGCAAGAGGTTCTCTGCTATCCTCTATGCTTTTTTCAAGCCCAGTGATTGATTTTATGACTATTATTCTAAATTCATGGTCTGTTATATTGCTTAAATCATTTTTGATAAATTGGTTAGCTGTTGCTACTTCCTGGAGTTTCTTTTGAGGAGAGTTCTTCCATTTTGTCATTTTGGGTAGTCCCTGGGGTGGTGTCAAACTTCAGGACACTTCCCCTGTGCTGTCTGGAGTAACTTTTATTGGTGGGCTGGGCCACAGTCAGACTGGTGTGTACCTTACCTTTCCCTTTCCCAGGGGCAGGACTCACTGTGGGGTGGTATGGCCCCTGTCTGGGCTACTTGCACACTGCCAGGCTTGTGGTGCTGATTTGATGGGATCTGGCGTATTAGCCAGGGTGGATCCACAAGTTGCACAGGGGTGGGAGGGGCAGGCTTAGCTAGCTTTGCCATCCGTTGTCCCCTGTGGGAGGGGCCCTGCAGCACAGGGAGGGAGGCAGACCCGTCAGTTGGATGGATCCACAGAAGCACAGCTCTGGGTGTCTTCGTGGTGCAGGCAAGTTTGGTGATGGGAACTTGTTTGCTTTGGGATTTCAGCCTGGGAATGGGAGAGGGAGATAGCGCTTGCCAGCGCCTTTGTTCCCCACCGAGATGAGCCCTGTCTTCCAAGGCCTAACACCTCTCCCTCCCATTTTCCTCTCGCCCTCCTGCTCTCCGAGCAGAGCTGTTGATATAACATTCCTGATGTTAAGTCCCGCCGCCTGTCAGAACTCATGGAATCCAGCCTCTCCACTTTTGCAAGCCAGACTCGAGGATTCCGCCTTGCTGGGCGGGCTGCCCCTCCACCGCCCCAGCTGCCTCAAACCAGTCCATGTAGCTTGCACTGCCTCGCCCTTCCTGCCCTCTTCTGTGGGTCTCTTGTCTACACTTGGCTCCAGGGAATTCGTTCTGCTAGTCTTCTGGCGGTTTCCTGGGTTATTTAGACAGATGTGGGTAGAATCTAAGGGATCAGCAGGTCAAGGTGAGCCCAGCATCCTCCTATGCCACCATCTTCTGGGCCACCAATCTAAAAAAATTTTTTTAATTCCACATGTGATTGAAATCATATTGTATTTGCTTTCTCTGACTGACTTTCTTTGCTTAGCATAATACACTCTAACTCCCTCTGCCTCTTGAAAATGGCAATATTTCATTCTCTTGATGGCTGAGTAATATTCCATATGATGGAATGAATATATGAATTAATTATAATATATAATTATAATAACTTATAAGTATAGATATATTATATTTATTATATGGTTATTTATTATTGTATAATAAATATATAATGTATAAAGAATTACATATATAGAATTCTTTATTCATCTGCTAATGGACATTTGGGCTCTTTTCATAAGTTGGTTACTTTTGACAATACCAATATAAACATCAGGATGCATTCACTCCTTTGAATCAGCATTTTTGTATCCTATGTATAAATACCTGGTAGTGCAATTGCTGTATTGTAGGGTAGTTCTATTTTTGACTTTTTGAGGAAATTCCACACTGTACTCCAGATTGGTTGGACCAGTTTGCATTCCCACCAACAGTGCTGGAGGGTTTCCCCTTTCTGTGAATCCTTGCCAAGGTGTGTTGTTTCCTGTGTTATTAATTTTAGCCATTTGATAGATGTGGTGAGGTATCTTGTCTTAATTTTGATTTGTATTTCCCTGATTATGAGTGATGTTGAGCATCTTCCCATGTGTCTGATAGTGACCTCTTTATCTTCTTTGGAAATGTGTCTATTCATGTTTTCTGGTCATTTCTTAACTGGATCATTTGTCTTATGGGTGTTGAATTTGATAAGTTCTTCATAGATTTTAGATACTGCCTCATTATTAGGTATTTATTTGCAAATATCTTCTCCCATTCTATAGGTTCCCTTTTAATTTTAATGATTGTTTCCTTCACTGTGCAAAAGTTTTTATCCTTAATTTTTTAATGTTTATTTTTTTTGAGAGAGAGAGAGAGAGAGAGCACAAGCAGGGGAGGGGCAGAGAGACAGGGAGGCACAGAATCCTAAGCAGGCCCCAGGCTCTGAGCTGTCGGCATAGAGCCCTACGTGGGGCTCAAATTCATGAGGTGTGAAATCACGACCTGAGTCAAAGTTGGAAGCTTAACTGACTGAGCCACCCAGGAGCTTCCAAAAGCTTTTAAACTTAATGAAGTCCCAATAGTTCATGTTTGCTTTTGTTTCCTTTGCCTTCTGAAAAGTGTCTAGTAAGAAATTGTTATAGCCAAGTTTACTGTCAGTATTCTCCCTTAGGATTTTGATGGATTGCTGTCTCACATTAAAGTCTTTCATCCACTTTGAATTTATTTTTGTTTATGTTGTAAGAAAGTGGTCCAGCTTCATTCTGGTGTATGTTGCTGTCTAGTTTCCCCAACACCATTTGTTGAAGAGACTGTCTTTTTTCCATTGGATATTCTTCCCTGCTTTGTCAAAGATTAGTTGATCACACAGCTGTGGGTCCATTTCTGGGTTTTCTATTATTTTCCATTGATCTATGGTCTGAAAGTATGCATGGTATAATATCAATTCTTGTAAACTTATGAAGGGCTGTTTTGTGACCCAGTATATGATCTATCTTGGAGAATGTTCCATGTGCACTCGAGAAGAAAGTATATTCTGTTGCTTTGGGATGCAGAGTTCTAAATATATCTGTCAAGTCCATCTGATCCAATGTATCATTCAGGGCCCTTGACAGATATATTTAGAACTCTGCATCCCAAAGCAACAGAATATATCTGTCAAGTCCATCTGATCCAATGTATCATTCAGGGCCCTTGTTTCTTTATTGACCGTGTGTCTACATGATCTATCCATTTCTGTAAGTGGAGTATTAAAGTCCCCTGCAATGACCACATTCTTATCAATAAGGTTGCTTCTGTTTATGAGTAATTGTTTTATATATTTGGGGGCTCCGGTATTCAGCGCATAGACATTTATAATTGTTAGCTCTTCCTGGTGGATAGACCGTGTAATTATTATATAATGCCCTTCTTCATCTCTTGTTACAGCCTTTAATTTAAAGTCTAGTTTGTCTGATATAAGTATGGCTACTCCAGCTTTCTTTTGGCTTCCAGTAGCATGATAAATAGTTCTCCATCCCCTCACTCTTAATCTAAAGATGTCCTCAGATCTAAAATGAGTCTCTTGTAGACAGCAAATAGATGGGTCTTGTTTTTTTTATCCATTCTGATACCCTATGTCTTTTGGTTGGCACATTTAATCCATTTACATTCAGTGTTATTTTTGAAAGATATCGGTTTAGAGTCATTGTGATGTCTGTATGTTTTATGCTTGTAGCGATGTCTCTGGTACTTTGTCTCACAGGATCCCCCTTAGGATCTCTTGTAGGGCTGGTTTCGTGGTGACAAATTCCTTCAGTTTTTGTTTGTTTGGGAAGACCTTTATCTCTCCTTCTTTTCTAAATGACAGACTTGCTGGATAAAGGATTCTCAGCTGCATATTTTTTCTGTTCAGCACATTGAAGATCTCATGCCAATCCTTTATGGCCTGCCAAGTTTCAAAAGAGAGATCAGTCACGAGTCTTATAGGTCTCCCTTTATATGTGAGGGCACGTTTATCCCTTGCTGCTTTCAGAATTTTCTCTTTATCCTTGTATTTTGCCAGTTTCACTATGATATGTCATGGAGAAGATCGATTCAAGTTCCGTCTGAAGGGAGTTCTCTGTGCCTCTTGGATTTCAGTGCCTTTTTCCTTCCCCAGTTCAGGGAAGTTTTCAGCTATTATTTCTTCAAGTACCCATTCAGCACCTTTCCCTCTCTCTTCCTCCTCTGGGATACCAATTATGCATATATTATTTCTTTTTAGTGTATCACTTAGTTCTCTAATTTTCCCCTCATACTCCTGGATTTTTTTTTATCTCTCTTTTTCTCAGCTTCCTCTTTTTCCATAACTTTATCTTCTAGTTCACCTATTCTCTCCTCTGCCTCTTCAATCTGAGCCGTAGACGTTTCCATTTTATTTTGCATCTCGTTTAAAGTTTTTCAGCTCCTCGTGACTGTTCCTTAGTCCCTTGATCTCTGTAGCAAGAGATTCTCTGCTGTCCTGTATACTGTTTTCAAGCCCAGCGATTAATTTTATGACTATTATTCTAAATTCACTTTCTGTTATATTATTTAAATCCTTTTTGATCAGTTCATTAGCTGTTGTTATTTCCTGGAGATTCTTCTGAGGGGAATTCTTCCGTTTGGTCATTTTGGATGGTCCCTGGAGTGGTGAGGACCTGCAGGGCACTTCCCCTGTGCTGTGGTGTATAACTGGAGTTGGTGGGCGGGGCCGCAGTCAGACCTGATGTCTGCCCCCAGTCCACTGCTGGGGCTACAGTCAGACTGGTGTGGGCCTTCTCTTTTCCTCTCCTAGGGGGGGGATACACTGTGGGGTGGCATGGCCCGTCTGGGCTACTTGCACACTGCCAGGCTTGTGGTGCTGGGGATCTGGCGTATTAGCTGGGGTGGGTAGACAATGTGCACGGGGGCAGGAGGGGCAGGCTTAGCTCGCTTCTCCTTAGGTGATCCACTTCAGGAGGGGCCCTGTGGCAGCAGGAGGGAGTCAGACCCGCTGCCGGAGGGGTGGCTCCGCAGAAGCACAGAGTTGGGTGTTGTGCAGAGCAAGCAAGATCCCTGGCAGGAACCGGTTCCCTTTGGGATTTTGGCTGGGGGATGGGCGAGGGAGATGGCGCTGGCGAGCGCCTTTGTTCCCCGCCAAGCTGAGCTCTGCCGTCCGTCCGGGGGCTCAGCAGCTCTCCCTCCCTTTGTCCTCCAGCCTTCCCGCTTTCTGAGCAGAGCTGTTAACTTATGACCTCCCAGACGCTAAGTCGCGCTTGCTGTCAGAACACAGTCCGTCCGGCCCCTCCGCTTTTGCCAGCCAGACTCGAGGGCTCTGCTTGGCCGGCGGGCCTCCCCTCCGCCCAGGATCCCTCCCACCAGTCCGTGCAGCGCGCACCGCCTCTCCGCCCTTCCTACCCTCTTCCGTGGGCCTCTCGTCTGTGCTTGGCTCCGGAGACTCCGTTCTGCTAGTCTTCTGGTGGTTTTCTGGGTTAGTTAGGCAGGTGTAGGTAGAATCTAAGTGATCAGCAGGACGCCCAGTGAGCCCAGCGTCCTACTACGCCACCATCTTCCTATTCCTCTCTATGTGTCAGTTTTTATGCAAGTACCATACTGTCTTCATGATTACAGCTTTGGAATACAGCTTGAAGCCCAGAATTGTGAGGCCTCCAGCTTTTCCAGCCAAGGATTGCTTGGCTACTCAATGTCCTTTATGGTTCCATACAAATTTTACAATATTCTGCTCTGAAAACTACTAGTGGTATTTTCATAGGGATTGCATTGAATGTATAGATTGCTCTGGGTAGTATAGGCATTTTAACAATATTTATTCTTCCAATCCATGAGCATGGAATGTTTTTCCATTTCTTTATGTAATCTTCAATTTCCTTCATAAGTGTTCTACAGTTTCCAGAGTAGAAATCTTTTACCTCTTTGCTTAAGTGTATTCCTAGGTATCTTATGGGTTTTGGTGCAATTTTAAATGGGATTGATTCCTTGCTTTCTCTTTCTGCTGCTGCACTATTGGTATACAGAAATGAAACAGATTTCTGTATATTAAATTTGCATCCTGCAACTTTACTGAATTCATGTTATTAATTCTAGCAATTTTGGGGGGTCTTTCAGGTTTTCTACACAAAGGATCTTATCAGCTGCAAATAGGGACATTTGATTATTCCTCAGTGACTTTGATGCTTTTTATTTATTTTTGTTGTATGATTGCTGATGCTAGGACATCTAATACTATGGTAAATCACTATAGTGAGAGTGGACAGCCCTATCTTGTTTCTGACTGTAGAGGAAAAGCTCTCAGTTTTTGCCCATTGAGAATATTACCTCTGGGTCTTCCATATATGACCTTATAATGTTGTGGTATGATCCCTGTATCTTTACTTTTTTATCAAGAATGGATGCTGGAGTTTGTCAAATGTTTTTTCTGCATCTATTGAGAGGATAATATCATCCTTTCTTTTATTAATTGGTATATCACCTTGATTTATTTGCAAATATTGAATCACCCTTGTAGCTCAGGAATACATCCATGTGATTGTGGTGAATAATTCTTTTAATGTGCTGTTGCATTTGATTTGCTAGTACCTTGTTGAGAATATTTGCATCCATGTTCATCAGTCATATTTGCCTATAATTCTCTTTTTTATTAGGTTCTTTGTCATGTTTTGGAATCAAGGTAATGTTGGCCTTGAATGAGTTTGGAAGTTTTCCTTACTTTTTTTTTTCTTTTGGAAAAGTTTGAGAAGAATAGTTATCACCTCTTCCTGAAATATCTGGTATAATTCCCCCTGGGAAGCCATTTGGCCCTGGACATCTGTCTTCGGGAGATTTTTGATAAGTGATTCAATTTATTTGCTAGTTATGGGCATGGTCAAATTTTCTATTCCTTCCTGTTTAAGTTGTGGTGGTTGGATGTTTCTAGGAATTTATCCATTTCTCCATGATTCCCCAATTTTTGGCATAAATTTTTTCATTATATTCTCTTATAATTTTTTGTATTTCTATGGTGTTTGCTGTGATCCCAACTCTGTCATTTGTGAGTTTGTTTATTTGGGTCCTTTCTCTTTTTTGATAAGTCTTGATATAGATTTATCAATTTTATTAATTCTTTAAAAGAACTAGCTCCTAGTTTCATTGACCTGTTCTATTGTTTTTTTTTTCTATATACTTATTTCTATTCTAATCTTTATTATTTCCCATCTTCTTCTGGCTTTGGCTTCTTTACTATTCCTTTTCTAGCTCCTACAGGTGCAAGGTTAGGTTGTTTATTTGAGATTTTTCTTGCTGCTTGAGGTAGGCCTGTATTTCTAATACATCCCTCTTAGGAGTGTTTTTGCTGCATCCTAAAGGTTTTGGACCATCGTGTTTTCATTTTCACTTGCTTCCATGTATTTTTTAATTTCTTCTTTAATTTTCTGGTTAACTCATTCATTCTTTAGTAGGATGTTCTTTAATCTCCATGTACTTGTGGTCTTTCCTAATTTTTTCTTATGGCTGCTCTTCGTTGCATAGTGTTGTTGTCAGAAAATATGCATAGTATGATCTCAATACTTTATATTTGTTGAGTCCTGATTTGTGACCTATTTTGGAAAATGTCTCATGTGCATTCAAAAAGAATACTTATTCTGCTGCTTTAGGATGACATGTTCTGAATATATCTGTTAAGTCCACATAGTCCAGTGTGTAGTTAAATGCCATTGTTACCTTGTTGATGTTCTCCTTAGGTGATCTATTACTGTAAGTGGGGTGTCAAAACCCCCTACTATTATTGTATTATTACAAATGACATTCTTTATGTTTATTATTAATTTATTTAAATATTTGGACTCTTTCTTCCAAGACGGGCATAAATGTTTACAATTGTTAGATCTTCTTGTTGGATATACCCCTTTATTATGATACAGTGCCCTTCTTCATACCTTGTTACATTCTTTCATATAAAATATTACCTGTCTGTTATAAGTATGGCTTCTCTGGCTTTCTTTCAACATACATTATTGTGATAAAATTTTCTCCATCCCTTCACTTTCAATCTGTAGGTATCTTTACGTCAAAAACGAGTCTCTTGTAAGCAGAATATAAGTGAGTCTTCTTTTCAATCCATTCTCATACCCTATGTCTTTTGATTGGAGCATTTAGTCATTTACCTTCAGAATGATTATTGATAGATATGAATTTACTGCCATTTATTACCTGTAAAGTTGGTGTTTATGCAGATTCTCTCTCTTCATTTCTAGTCATTGTTGTTTTGATATTTCTTTCCCACTCAAAGTGTCCCCTTGAATATTTCGTGTGTGGCTGAGTCAGTGTTCACAAAATTCTCTAGTTTTTGATTCTCTGGGAACATCTTTATCCCTCCTTCTGTTCTGAATGATAACCTTGCTGGATGAAGTATTATTGGTGAATATTTTTCCCATTGAGCGCATTGAATATGTTATGCCACTCAATTCTGGCCTGCTAACAATGTGTGGATAGATATGCTGCTAACCTTATTTGTCTTACCTTGTAAGTTAGGGAATTCTTTTCCCTTTCTGCTACTAGAATTTTTTATTTATTTCTGTATTTTGCAAATTTTATTGATAGGTCTTGGTGTTGATATGTTTTTGTTTATTTTGATAGGAGTTCTCTGTTCTTCCTGGATTTGGATGCCTGATTCCTTCCCCAGGTTAGGGAAGGTTTAACTATAACTTGCTCAGACTTTCTCCCCCTTTTCCCTCTCTTCTTCTGGGATTCCTATAATACAAATGTTATTATGCTTTATGTATTCGATGAGTACCCTACATCTACCTTCATGATCCAATGTTTTTCTTTCCCTCTTGTTTTTAGCTTCTTTATTTTCCATAACTTTATCTTCTATATCACTGATTCTTTCCTCTACTTCTTCCATCCCTGTGACCATTACATTTATTTGATTTCACATCTTGGTTATTGCATTTTTTATTTTTACCTGACTCATTTTTAGCTCTTTTATCTCTGCATTAAGGGACTCCTGGTGTCTTCTAGGATTTTCTGAAGCCCAGTCAGTACCCTTATGAATGTTGCTTTAAATTCTGGTTCAAGCATATTACTTATATCTGTTTCAATTCGAGCCCTAGTTGTGACCTTTTCTTATTCTTTCTTTTGGGATTAATTATTCCACATTACATTTTTTCTAGGTCTGTGTCTTCTGTGTGTTCAGAAGGCCTTTTATGTTTCCTGTTCCTGAGAGTAATGGGTTTATTAAGAAGAGGTCATATACTGTCTAGGTGCTGATGCTTCAGGAATTGTTTCTGCTGTATGTTGTGTGCACTCTCCTGTTGTATTTTGGCTGCTTGTTCCCTAATATCAGTCCCCACAGAATTTCTCCTTGCCTGCATTGGAGAATGTTTGGGTCTTGTCCAATGTGTGGTGAGTTATAACAAGGTCTACTTTAGTCAGCTTGTTGAAAGAGTACAGATCCCATTTCTTTTAGAGCTGTAGCTTTCCAGCACTCTATGGTCAGTAGACTTGTTTGTGTGGGAGATTTAAACTGGTCTTCTGGGAGAAGGTCCCAGGGCATCTCTGGCTCTTAAGCACACTTACCCTAGTAAAAAACACCTGCAGAACACAGTAGGGCAGGGTTGGTGTAAGTGGCTCAATCTTCCACTGTGGGCGCTGTGCTGTCATTGAAGTCCTTCCATGCTGATGGGTGGAGGATAAAAATGGTGTCAGCCAACTCTCTAGTCTCCAAAGAGGGGAGTTCATGCCCACCACTCTTCAGGAAGTCCTCACGTAAGAGCAAACAACCTCCCCTCCAGTGTCCCAAGAGTGCCTCAGATCCTTGTTTTCACCCTATCTGTGCCTGAGAAGTCTGTTCACTCGGTGACCCAACATTCCAATGTTTCATTCCAGACATGCTGCCTGTTTCAATACCCCAAATTTTAGGGACCTGGCATGGCACAGACCTGCTCTGGTCCTCTGGGGAAGGGTTTTGTCACACTGCTCCTGGTACTGATTTGCCCCAGAAGGGCAGTTCCACAAGTGTGCAGGGGCTTGGAGTTTATGGTACAGTGCTGTCAAAAAGTGGCTTCCAGGTTAGCTGCTCTCAACAGATGTCTCTGCCCCCATGCTAATGAATGGGGAAACACAATGGTGTCCACTGCCTATTTTGTCCCCTGAGAGGCAGTGACACCTCTTCCAAATGCACTCCAAGAAGGGAACTGCACTCCCAAATGCACTCCAAGAAGTGAGACCCAGGGGAACCTCAAAGCACACCTTCCACTCCAGACCTCAGCCTTCCTTCTCCACAAGAACATCACTACACCAACCAGACTCCACAGAGACAATATTGTGAACTTATAAAACTTCAGTCTTTGAGCTCTGCTGCTTGTAGAAACTCTCAATGATCAGCCCCTATTGTTTTCCTAGTCAATGGTTTGGGGAAAGTGTTTTTCTTTTGTAATCCCTTGTGGACTGTTCTCTCTCTCTCTCTCTCTCTCATTCTCTCTGTCTTTCTCCCTCTCCCTCTCTCTTTCTCTCTCATCTTGCTATGATTAGGGAGGGCTCCCTCCCTCCCAAACACCTGTGATTCTTTTATCTCACAAATCATGTCTCCACACCTCCTACCTTCCACAGTGTAGCCTCTTCTTTCTCTGTAGTTATGCAGTTTGTTGTCTCAGCCCTCAGATTGATTTCTTGGGTGTTCAGAATAACTTGATATTTATCTAGCTGTGTTGAAGGAAGGAGACAAACATAGGGTTCCTCTACTACTCTGCCATTTTAATTTTTCCTTTTAAGTTTTTATTTTAATTCCAGTTAGTTAACATATAGTGTTTTTAAAAGTCTTTACTTAAATTTATTTAGTTAACATATAGCATAATATTAGTTTCAGATGTACAATACAGTGATTCAACACTTCCACACATCACCTGGTGCTCATCAAAAGTGCACTCCTGAAGCACTATCAGCTATTTAACCCATCCCCCACCTGACTTTCTTCTGGTAACCAACAATTTGCTTTATATAGTTAAGAACCTGTCTCTTGGTTTGGCTCTCTCTTTTTTCCTTTTGCTTGTTTGCTTTGTTTCTTAAATTGCATATATGAGTGAAATCATATAGAATCTGACTTTCTCTGATTGACTTATTTTGCCTAGAATAATGCTCTCTGGCTTCATCTTTGTCGTTGTAAATGGCAAGATTTCATTCTTTTTTATGGCTGAATAATATCACATTGAATTTTTCTGCCACATCTATTTGGTCTACTCATTAATCAATGGACATTTGGACTGTTTCATAACTTGGGTATTGTAGATAATGTTGCTATACACATCGGGGTGCATATATCTTTTAGAATTAGTATTTTTGTATTCTTTGGGTAAATAGTAGTATGATTGATAGATCCTAAGGTACTTCTATTTTTTTTTAATTTTTGAGGAATCTCCATAATGTTTTCCAAAGTCGTTGCATCAGTTTGCATTCAACCAACACTACAAGAAGGTTCTCTTTTCTCCACATCCTTGACAGCACCTGTTTTTTTCTTGTGTTCTTTTTTCTTTGTTTGTTTTTATTTAATTCTAGTTACTTACCATATAGTGTAATATAGAGTAGAATTTAGTGATTTATCAGTTACATATAGCACTCAGTGTCCATCACAACAAGTTCCCTGCTTAATAACCATCACCCATTTAGCCCATCCCCCACCCATATACCCTCAAGCATCCCTCAGTTTTTTCTCTATAGTTAAAAGTCTCTTCTAATTTGCCTCCCTCTGTTTTAATCTTATTTTTTCCTTTCCTGCCCCTATGCGCAACTGTTTTGTTTCTTAAATTCCACACATGAGTGAAGTTATATTATATTTGTCACTGTGACTGACTTATTTCACTTAGCATAATATACTCTAGTTATACCCATGTCAATGCAAATAGTAAAATTTTATTCTTTTTTGATAGCTAATATTCTATTATATATAATATATATAATATTCCATTGTATATAATATTCCATAATATATAATTTATTATACATATATGTATGTATATATGTATATATGGTGTATATGTATATATACATGTATGTATGTATATATGTATGTATATATATGTATTATATATACATATAATATCCTTCTTCTATATATCTTCTAATATCTTCTTCTATATCCATTCATATGTCAATAAATATTTGGACTATTTCCATAATTTGGTTATTGTTGATAATGCTGCTGTATATCAGGGTGCATATGTCCCTTCCAATCATTAATTTTGTATTCTTTAGGTAAACACTTAGTTGTGCAATTGCAGGGATGTAGGATAGTTCTATTTTTAACTTTAAAAAATTTTAATGTTTATTTACTTTTGAGAGAGAGACAGAGTGCAAGTTGGAGGTGACAGAATGTGAAGCAGGCTCCAGGCTCTGAGTTGTCAGCACAGAGCCTGATGAGGGGCTCGAACTCAACAACCATGAGATCATGAACTGAGCCAAAGTAAGATGATTAACTGACTGAGCCACCCAGGCGCCCCTATTTTTAACTTTTTGAGGAACCTCAACACTCTTTCCAGAGTGGCTGCACCAGTCTTTATTCCCACCAATAGTGAAAGAGGGTTACCCTTTCTCTGAATCCTCGCCAACATCTGTATTTTCCCGTATTGTTAATTTCAGTCATTCTCACAGATGTGAGGTGATATCTCATTGTAGTTCTGACTTGATAATAAGTGATGTTGAGCATTTTTTCATGTGTCTGCTGGCCATCTGAATGTCTTCTTTGGGAAAGTGTCTATTCATGTGTTCTGCCCATCTCTTAACTAGATTATTTGTTTTTTGGGTGTTGAGTTTGGTCAGTTCTTTATAGATTTTGGATACTAGCCCTTTATCAGATATGTCATTTGCAAATATCTTCTCCAGTTCTGCAGATTACCTTTTAGATTTGTTGATTGTTTCCTTTGTTGTGCAAAGACTTTTTATCTTAGTGAAGTCCCAATAGTTCATGTTTGCTTTTCTTTCCCTTGCCTCCTGAGAAGTGTCTACTAAGTAGTTGCTATGGCTGTTGTCAAAGTGGTCGCTAACTGTTATCCTTTAGGATTTTGATGGATTCCTGTCTCACATTAAAGCCTTCCATCCATTTTGAATGTATTTTTGTGTATGGTGCAAGAGTGGTTCAGTTTCATTCTAGTGTATGTATGTTGCTGTACAGCTTCCCCAACACCATTTGTTGAAAACACTATCTTTTTTTCCATTGAATATTCTTCCTTGCTTTGTAGAAGATTAGTTGGCCATATAATTTTGGGCCCATTTTTGGGTTTTCTATTCTGTTTCCACTGATTTGTGTGTCTGTTTCTGTGCTAGTACCATACTGTCTTAACAACTACAGCTTTTTAATATAACTTGAAGTCCAGAATTGTGATGCCTCCAGCTTTGCTTTTCTTAATCAAAATTGCTTTGCCTATTTTGGGTCCTTTGTGGTTCTATAAAATTTTTTAGGATTGTTTGTTGTAGGTCCATGAAAAATGCTGTTGATATTTTGATAAGGATTGCATTAAATGTGTAGATTTCTTTGTATAGTGTAGAAATTTTAACATTTGTTCTTCCAATCCATGAGCAAGAAATGTTTTTACATTTTTTTTCTGTGATCTTCAATTTCCTTTATAAATGTTCTATAGTTTTCAGAATAGAGATATTTTACCTCTTTCCTTAGGTTTATTCCTAGGTATCTTTTGGGTTTTCTTTGTGCAATTGTAAATGGATCAATTCCTTGTTTTCTCTTTATGTTGCTTCATTATTGATATATAGAAATGCAGTCAATTTCTGTATGTTGACTTTGTATCCTATGAATTTGCTGATTTCATGTAATATTACTAGAAATTTTTGGTGGAATCCTTTGGGTTTCTAAATAGACTATCATGTCATTTGCAAATAATGAATGTTTGGATTCTTCCTTGAAAATGTAGACACATTTTGTTATTTTTTCTTGAACAATTACTAAGCTAGGACTTTGAGTACTATGTTAAATAATGATGGTGAGAGTGGACATCCTTGTCTTATTCCTCACCATAGAGGAAAAGCCCTCAGTTTTTCCCCATTGAGGATGATATTAACTCTGGGTCTTTCATATATGGCCTTTGTGATTTTGAAGTATACTCCCTCTCTATATACTTTGTTGAGGATTTTTATCAAGAAGAGATGCTATATTTTGTCAAATGCTTTTTCTACATCTATTGAGTGGATCATATGGTTCTTATCCTTTCTTATGTTAATGTGGTGTATCATGTTGGTTGAGAATATTGCACCACCCTTGCAGCCCAGGAATAAATCCCTCTGGATTATGGTGAATAATTCTTTTAATATACTCATGGATTCAATTCGATATATTGTGTTGAGAAGTTTTTCATCCATGTTCATCAGAGATATTGGCCTGTAAGTGTCCTAATTTTTAGTGAGGTATTTGTCTGGTTTTGGAATATTGATAATATTGGCCTTGAAGAATGAGTTTGGAAGTTTTTCTTCCATTTCTATTTTTTGGAACAATTTGAGAAGAATAATTATTAATACTTCCTTAGTTGTCCATTAGAATTCCTCTGGGTGCCATCTGGCTCTTGACTTTTGTTTCTTGGGAGATTTTTGATTACTGATTCATTCAGTGTCTTGCTGGTGATGGGTCTTTTCAAATTTTTTTCCTGTATCAGTTTTGGTAGTTTATGTTTCTAAGAATTAAACCATTTCTTTCAGATTGCCCAATTTGTGGCTTATAATTTTTCATAACATTCTTTTATTATTTGTGTTTTTGTGGTGATAGATGTAATCTCCTGTCTTTCATTCATGGCGTTATTCATTTGGGTCCTTTATGTTTTCTTTTTTTTTTAATGTTTATTTATTTCTAAAGCAGAGAGAGACAGAGCATGAGCGGGGGAGGGACAGAGAGGGAGGGAGACACAGAATCCGAATCAGGGTCCAGGCTCCAAGCTGTCAGCACAGAGCCTGACGCGGGGCTTGAACTCACAAACCATGAGATCATGACCTGAACTGAAGTCGGTAGCTCAACCGACTGAGCTACCCAGGCGCCCCTATCTTTTCTTTTCAATAAGTATGGCTGGGGGGTTTAACAATTTATTAATTTTTTCAAAGAATCAGCTCTTTGTTTCATCATTCAGTTCTACTGTTTTTTTAATTGTTTCTTTCTGTATCATTATTTCTGCTCTAATCTTTATTATTTCTTCCATTCAGCTGGATTTGGGCTTTATTTGCTGTTCCTTTTCTATCTCCTTTAAGTGCAAGATTAAGTTGTGTATTTGAGATTTTTCTTGCTTCTTGATATAAGCCTGTATTGTTTTATACTTATCTTCTAGGACTTCTTTTGCTGCATCCCAAAGGTTTGGACTGTCATGTTTTCATTTTATTTTGTCTCCATGTTTTTTTAAAATTTATTATTTAATTTATTGGTTAAATCATTCATTCCTTAGTAGAATGTCCTTTAACCTCCATATATTTGTGACCTTTCCAAATTTTTTCTTGTGGCTGCCTTCCAGTTTCATAGTGTTGTGGCCAGAAAATATGCATGGTATGTACTCAATCTTTTTGTACTTGTTGAGGCCTGACTTGTGACCAAGTATGTGATCTATATTAGGTAATGTCCCATGTTTGCTCAAAAAGAATGTGTATTCTTCTGTTTTAGGATGAAATGTTCTGAATATATCTGTTAAGTCTATCTGGTCCATTGTGTCATTCAAAACCATTGTTTCCTTGTTGGTTTTCTGCTTAAATGATCTGTCCATTGCTGTAAGTGGGATGTTGAAATCCCCCATGATTATTGTATAATTATCAATGAGTTTTTATATTTGTTGTTAATTTATTTATGAATTTGAATGCCTCCAAGATGGAGGTATAAATATTTGCAATTCTTAGATCTTCCTCTTGGATAGACCCTTTTATAGTGATATAGCTCCTTTCTTCATCTCTTGTTACAGTCTTTGGTTTAAAATATAGTTTGCCAAATATAAGTAATGCACCTTTGGCTTCCTTTTCACATCCATTGTCACGATAAATATTTCTCTGTCTCTTGACTTCCAATCATCAGGTGTCTTAAGGTCCAAAATCAGTATATTTTAGGCAGCATACAGATGGGTCTTAATTTTTATCCACTTAGATATCCTATGTCTTTTGTGTGGATCCTTTATCCATTTACATTCAGAGTGATTATTGATATATATGAATTTAGAGCCATTGTATTACCTGTAAAGTCGGTGTTTCTGGAGATTTTTTTCTGTTCCTTTCTAGTCTTTGTTGTTTTGGTCTTTCCCACTCAAGGAGTCCCCTTTAATATTTCTTGCAGTGCTGTTTCATGGACTCCTTTATTTTTTGTTTTTCTGGGAAACTCTTTATCTCTTCTTCTATTCTGAATGATAACCTTGCTGGATAAAAGTGTTCTTGGCTGCATAGTTTTTCCATTCAGTACATTGAATATATCAAGCCTCTCCCTGTGTCCTGCCAAGTTTCTGTGGAGAGGTCTGAGGCAAACCTTGTTTTCCTTCTGGTTTAGGGATTTCTTTACCTTACTGCTTTAAGGATTCTTTCTTTAACTTTGCGTTTTGGATATTGTAATGTGATATGTCTTAATGTTGGCCTGGATTTGTTGATTGTGATGGGAGTTCTCTGTGCCTCCTGGATTTGGATGTCGGATTCCTTCCCCGAATAGGGAAGTTTTCAGCCAGAATTTGTTCAAATAAGCCTTTTGTCTCTTTCCTCCTCTCTTTTTCTTCTGGGACTCTTATTGTATGAATGTTATTCTGATTTATGGATCCACTGAATTTCCTAATTCTACATTCTGATCCAATAATGTTCTTTCCCTCTTCTTTTAAGCTTAATTATTTTCCATAATTTTATCTTTCTTTCTTTTGCATGTTGCTGTCTAATATTCTAACCACCATTTGTTGAAGAGACTGTCTTTTTTCCACTGGATATTCTTCCCTGCTTTGTTGAAGATTAATTGACCATATAGTTGTGGGCTCATTTCTGGGTTTTCTATTCTGTTCTGTTGATCTATATACCTATTTGGTTGCCAGTACTATATTGTTTTGATCAGTACAGATTTGTAATATAACTTTTAGACCAGAATTGGTGTGACTCCACCTTTGCTTTTCTTTTTCAATATGGTCTAATTGGAGTCTTTTGTGGTTCCATAAAAATTTTAGGATTTTTTTTTGTAGCTCTGTGAAAAATGTCATTGGTAGTTTGATAAGGATTATATTAAATATGTATATTATTTTGGGTATTGTAGAAATTTTAACAATGTTTGTTCTTTCAATCCATCGTCATGGAATATCTTTCCATTTCTTCGTGTGATCTTCATTTTTTTTTTTCATCAGTGTTTTATAGTTGTCAGAGTACTGGACTTTCTCCTATTTTGGTTAAGTTTATTACTATGTATTTTTGGTGCAATTGTAAATAGGATTGATTAATTAACTTCTTTCTGCTGCTTCATTATTGGTGTATAGAAATGAAACAAATTTGTGTATATTGATTTTGTATCCTGCAACTTTACTGAATTTATTGATCAGTTTCAGCAGTTTTTTGATGGAGTCTCTCAAGTCCTGTATACAAAGTATCATGTAATATGCATATATTGAACATTTGATTTTTTCTTTGCCCATTGGATGCCTTTTATTTATTTTTGTTGTTTAATTGCTGTGGCTAGAACTTCCAGTATTATGTTGAATAAAAGTGGTGAAAAGGGACATGCTTGTCTCTTTCCTAACCTTTGGGGAAAAGTTTTCAGATGGAAAGAAGATGTTAACTGTGGGACATTCATATATGGTCTTTGTTATGTCAAGGGATGTTCCCTCTAACTCTACTTTATTGTGAGTTTTATCATAAATGAATGCTGTACCTTGTAAAATACTTTTTCTGCATCTATCAAAAAGATCATATGGTGCTAATCTTTTCTTTTATAAATGGGTGTATCACACTGATTGATTTGCTAACGTGGAACCACACTTGCAGCCCAGGAATAAATCCCACTTGATCATGATAAGTGATTCATTTAATATATTCTTGGATTTGGGTTGCAAGTATTTTGTTGAGAGGATTTTTCCATCTATAGTCACCAGAGGTATTGGCTTGTAGTACTCTGTTTTTGTGGTGTCTTTATCTTGTTTTAGTATCAGGGTAATGCTGACATAATAAAATGAATGTAGAAATTTCCTTCCTTTTATATATTTTGAAATAGTTTGATTATTGGGTATTAACTCTTCAGTAAATATTTGGTAGAATTTCCCTGTAGAGCCATTTGGCACTGGACTTTTGTTTTTTTGAGAGAATTTTTTATTACTGATTCAATTTCTTTGCTGGTAATTTCTTCCAGTTTCAGCTGATAATTTTTACTTCTCTAGGAATTTATCCATCTCCTCCAGGTTCTCCAATTTGTTGGCTAATAGCTTTTCATAATATTTTCTTTTTTCTTTTTTTTATTTTTCTCTTGTTTTTAGAGAGAGAAATCCTGAGTGGGGGCAAGGGGCAGAGGGGGAGAGAGAAAAAAATCCTAAGCAGCCTACATTCTCAGCAAGGAGCCCAGCATGGGGCTTGATCTCACTACCCTGGGATGATGACCTGAGCTGAAATCGAGTCAGAGCTCAACTGAGCCACTTAGGTGCCCCCATAATATTTTCTTTTTTTAAATTTCTTAAATGTTTATTTTTGAGAGAGGGATAGAGTGCAAGTAGGGAAGGGGCAGAGAGAGGGGGAGACTCAGATTCCCAAGCAGGCTCCAGGCTCTGAGCTGTTAGCACAGAGCCTGACGCAAGGCTCAAACTCACAAACTGTGAGATCATGACCTGGGCTGAAGTTGAAATGCTTAAGTGACTGAGCCACCTAGGCGCCCCCATATTTTCTTACAATTGTATTTCTGTGCTGTTGTTTATTATTTCTCCTCTCTCATTTGTGATTTCATTTATTGAGTTCTTTCTCTTTTATTCTTGATATATCTGGCTAGAGGTTTATCAGTCGTATTGATTTTTTCAAAGGACAAGCGCCTGCTTTCATTGATCTGTTCTATTGGTTTTTTTTAGCTTCTATATCATTTATTCCTGTTGTAATATTTATTATTTCTTTCCTTGCACTGGATTTTTGTTTTGCTTTTTGTTCTTTTTTTTTTTTTAGCTCCTTTAAGTGTAAGGTTAGGTTGTTTATTTCAGATTTTTCTTGCTTCTTGCAGCAGGCCTTTATTGCTATATATTTCCCTGTTAGAACTGTTTTGCTACATGTCAGAGGTTTTGGACCATTCCATTTTATTTTCATTTGTTTCTATGTCCTTTTTAAATTTCTTCTTTGATTTGCTCATTGACCCATCCATTGTTTAGTAGCCTGCTGCTTAACCTCCATATATTTGTAGTCTTTCCAGATTTTCTTCTCATGGTTGATTTCTAGTTTCACAGTGTTGTGGTCAGAGAAGTGCATGGTGTGACTTCAATATTTTGTATTTGTTAAGGACTGTTTTATGACCTAATATATGATCTCATTGGGAGAATGTCCAATGCCCACTTGAAAAGAATGTGTATTCTGTGGTTTTAGGATGGAATTCTGAATATATCTGTTAAGTCCTACTGGTCCAGTGCATCACTCAAAGCATTGTTTTCTTATTTATTTTCTGTTTAGTTGATGTGTCCATCATTGTAACTGGGGTGTTAAAGTCCCCTAACATTATTGTGTTATTATCAATTAGTTCCTTTTTGTTTGTTATTAACTGTTTTATATATTTGGATGCCCCATGTTAGGTGCATAAATATTTACAATTTTGATATCTTCTTTTTGGATTGTCCCCTTTTTGATTATATACTATTCTTCTTTGTCCCTTGTTACAGTCTTTGTTTTAAAGTCCACTTTGTTTGATATAAGTATTGCTACTTGGACTTTCTTTGAATAACCATTTGCCTGATAAATATTTCTCCAGCCCCTAACTTTCAATCTTCAGATCTCTTTAGATCTAAAATAAGCCTCTTATATGTAGCACATGGGAGTTTTTGGAGGTGGTTTTTTTATTGATTCATGGGTGTTCTTTTTTTAATCGATTCTGACACTGCATGTCTTTTGAATGGAGACTTTAGTCTATTTACATTCAAAGTTATTATTGATAGATATGTATTTATTGCCATTTCATAACGTGTTTTGTGCTTGTTTCTGGAGATTTTCTCTGATCATTTCTTGTCTTTCTCTGTTTCATGTTCAGCTAATTTTCTTTAGTGACATATTTAGATTTCTACCTTTTTATTTTTTTGCAAATTTATTAGTGGGTTTTGATATATGGCTACCATTAAATGCATTTTCTCTTCCTTATGATTTTTAATAATATTTTATTTTCTCTAGTTTTATTATAAGGATGGAGTATAGAATACATATAACATAAAAATATGTGTTACTCAACAGTTCATGTTATCAGTAAAGCTTCCAGTCAACAGTAGTCTATTGTTAAGTTTTAGGGAGTCAAAGTTATACATTGAGTTTTGGCTATGTGGGGGGTTGATGTTGTACCCCTGTGTTTGTTCAAGGGTCAACTGGATATCCAATGTGAGGCAGACTTGTCTCAAGTCTCTTGTCATGTTTGGTATTTGAGCCTTATGATCAAATGTACTGTCCTTTATTTATATTTCAATTGACTTTCTAATACTTAGAAAGTTTCTTTTAACTTTTTTAAGATTTTGTTTAATTTCCCATTAGTTGGCATACAGTGTAATACTAGTTTCAGGTGTACAATATGGTGATTCAACACTTCCATACAACACTTGATGCTCACTAGAAGCGCATTCATGTAAGACAATTTCTAAGTATTGATTCTCCATCCTTCTTATTAGTCTTTTCAGATTTTCTATTACTTCATGAGTTAGTACTGGGAAGTTGCATGTTTCTAGGATTTGTCTGTGTCTTCTAAGTTATCTAATTTGTTGGTATATAATTGTGCACAGTAGTCTGTTACGATTTTTGTACTACTGTGATATCAGTTAAAATGTCTCTTCTTTCATTTGTAATTTTATTAATTTGAATAATATTTTTGTTATTACTTTTGTTAAAGATTTGTAAATTTTATTTATCTTTTGAAAAAACAGTTGTTATTTTCATTTATCTCTTATATTGTCTTTCCAGTGTCTGTTTCATTTATTTCTGCTATAATATTTATTATTCCTCTCCTGCTGACTTTGTTCTTTTTTTCCTAGTTGCTTGAGGTGGAAAGTTAGGTTATTTTTTTCAGTCCTCTTTTTTTCATAATGTAGGTGTCTATCACTATAAAACTATCTCTTAAAATTATTCTGACTGAATCCCTTAAGTTTTGGTATGTTGAATTTTCATTTTCATTTGTCTCAATATATTCTTTGATCTGCTTTTTGATTTTTTCTTTGGCTCATTGGTTATTCAGGAGTATGTTGTTTAACTTCCAACTATTTGCGAATTTTTCAGCTTTCTTCTTTTTGCTCATTTCTGGTTTCATACCATTGTGCTCAAAAAATATCTAGATATAATTTCAATATTAAATTTGTTGACTTGTTTTGTGACCTAAAATATGATTTATCCTTAAGAATGTTCCATGTGCACTTGAAAAGAATGTGTATTATGCTGTCGCTGTATAGAATGTTCTGTATATATCTCTTAGATCCATGTGTCCTAAAGAGTAGTTCAAGTCCGGGGCGCCTGGGTGGCTCAGTCGGTTAAACGTCCGACTTAGGCTCAGGTCATGATCTCACGGTCCGTGAGTTCGAGCCCCGCGTCGGGCTCTGGGCTGATGGCTCAGAGCCTGGAGCCTGTTTCAGATTCTGTGTCTCCCTCTCTCTCTGACCCTCCCCCATTCATGCTCTGTCTCTCTCGGTCTCAAAAATAAATAAACATTAAAAAAAAAAAAAAAAGAGTAGTTCAAGTCCAATATCTTGTTACTACTTTACTGTCTTAATGATTTATCAAGTATTGGAAGTGGTGTATCGAGGTTCTCTTTTGTTATTGTATTGCTGTCTATTTTCCCCTTCAGATCTGTTAATATTTGTGTAATATATTTAAGTGCTTTTATAGATGTATGCATATTTACAGTTAATATATCCTCTTAATGAAGTGACCCTTTTATTATATAATGATCTCTTTGTCTCTTGTTCCAGCTTTGGAAATAAAGTTTATTTTGCATCATATAAGTATAGCAATAGCTTACCTCTGCTTTCTCTCTTAGTATCCATTTTCATGGAATATGTTTTCCCATCCCTTCACTTGCAACCTATGAGCATTCCTAAATATTATGTGAATATATTCTATGCAACATAAAGTTGGGTCTTGTTTTTTTTTTAGTTACCCACTGAGTTTCATTTAATTGGAGAATTTAAACCATTTACATTTAGAGTAATTATTGATAGGTGAAGAGTTCCTATTGCCATTTTGTTCATTTTTCTCTCATTGTTTTATAGTTCCATTGTTCCTTTATTTTACTCTTGATGCTTTCTTTTTAAATTGATAAAATGTTTTGCAGTAGCATTTTTTTAATTTTTTAAGCTTATTTATTTATGTTTGAGAGAGACAGAGACAGAGAGAGTAAGTAGAAGAGGAGCAGAGAGAGGGAGAGAGAGAATTCCAAGCAGGCTATGCACTGTCAGCACAGATCCCAATGTGTGGCTAAAACTTATGAACTGTGAGATTATTACCTGATGCAAAACGAAGAATTGGACACGTAACTGACTGAGCCACCCGGGCACCCCAACAGTGATATGCTTTTATCCTTTTCTCATCATCATTTGTATATCTGTTATTTTTTACCTTTGTGATTACTGTGAGGTTTTCATAGAATATCTTATATTTACAGCAGTCTTTTTTAGGCTGATAACAATTTAACTTCAATTGTATGGCAAAGCTATACACTTTTACATGACTTTCCCCACATTTTTATGTTGCTGATGTCACTATTTACATCTTTTTATACTCTATAACCATTGACAAAATATTGTAGCTATACCAATTTTTAATACTTTTTCCTTTTAACTTATATGATGGCATTCAAAGTAATTTACACATCACCATTGCAGTATTTGAATATTTTTAATTTGACTATATACCTACCTTTATCAGTTAATTTTATACTTTTATGTTTCCATGTTACTAATGAATATCTTTTTTTTTCAAGTTGAAGAACTCTCTTTAGCATTTTTTGTTAGGCAGGTATAATGGTGATAAGTTCCCTTAGTTTTTGGTTGCCTGGGAGTTTTTATCATTCCTTCATTTCTGAAAAACAACTTTGCTGGGTAAAGTATCCTCAGTTTTTTTTTCCTTTGAGCACTTTGAATGTATCTTTTTTGGCCTGCCAGGTTTCTGCTGAGAAATTTTCCAA
Organism: Panthera uncia; assembly: GCF_023721935.1. NCBI lineage: Eukaryota > Metazoa > Chordata > Mammalia > Carnivora > Felidae > Panthera > Panthera uncia. The sequence continues at coordinate 67,431,983 of NC_064817.1, read as the reverse complement.
TAGTTTTATTGTGTTTCTCTTGTATGTGGTAAGTCTTTTTCTCTTGCTGCTTTCAAAATTTTCTTCATCTTTGATTTTTGAGATTATAATATATATACATTTTTAAATGTTTATTTATTTATTTTTAGAGTGAAAAATAGCACACGCACAGGGGAGGGGCAGAGAGAGAGAATCCCAAGCAGGTTCCACACTGTCAGCACAGAGTCCGACGCAGGGCTTGATCCCATGAATGGTGAGATCATGACCTGATGCTGAAATCAAAAGTTGGACATTCAACCAACTGAGCCACTCGGGTGCCCCAATTATCATATATCTTGAACATCTCTTTGGGTTGATCTGTTTAAGCATCTTTAAGCTTCTTGCACCTAGATGGTCATATCTTCCTCAGATTTAGAAAGTTTATTTAAATAGATTTTATGTCCCTTTCTCTCATTATTCTCCTTCTGAGACTTCCATAATGTTAATATTATTTTACTTAACATTATTTAGCCCCATAATTCATGTAAGCTTTCTTCACTCTGTTTATTTGTTTGTTCTTCTGTTCAGATTGGATAATATCAAGAGATCTGTCTTCACACACACAGATTCTGTTTTCTTCTTGGTTGAGCTTGCTGTTGAAGCTCTTTAATTCATTCATTATTCATTTCATTCATTGTATTCTGCAACTCCAGAAATTAAATTTAATTAAAAATTAAATTTTTATTTATTTTTATGGAAATATAATTAACATATATCTTATATTAGTTTAAGGTGTACAAGACATTGTTTCAATAATTCTATACATTACTCAATGCTCATCATGTTAGGTTTAGTCACAATCTGTCACCATATGTTATTACAATATTATTGACTTGTGTTGTTGTTTTTATCTATGACTAATTTATTTTGTAACTAGAAGTTTGTGCCTTTTAATGCCCTTTATTTCACCCATTTCCCCACCACTTGCCCCCTGGAAACCACCAGTTTATTCTATAAAATTAAGAGCCTTTTTTTTTTTGTTTTTATTTTTAAGACTACACATATAAGTGAAATCATATGGTATTTGTCTTTCTGTGCCTGATGCATTACACTTAGCATAATACCCTCTAGATCTATCCATGTTGTCACTAGTGGTAAGATCTTATTCTTTTTATGTCTGAGTAATATTCTGTTGTATTTATATATCACATCTTTTTTATCCACTCATCTATTTATGGACACTTGGGTTGCGTCCATTTCTTGGCTATTGTAAATAATGCTGCAATAAACATTAAGGTGTATATATATTTTCAAATTAATGTTTTCATTTTCTTTGGGTAAATTCTCAGGAGAGAAATTATTGGATTATATGGTATTTCCACTTTCAATTTTTCACAGCTACATGGAAAATAATTAAATCAAACGACTTTCTTACACCATACAATACACAAAAATAAGTTCAAAAAGGATTAAAAGCTTAAACGTGTGGCCCGAAACCACAGAACTCTTATAAGAAAACATAAGCAGTAATCTGTTTGATATTGACCTTAACATTTCCTAGATATGTCTCCTCAGACAAGGGAAACAAACGAAAAAAATAAGTAATTGGAGATGCACCAAAATATAAAGCTTTTTCACAGTGAAGGAAACCATCAACAAAGTGAAAAGGCAGCCTACTAAAGGGGAGAAGATATTCATAAATGGTATATCTGATAAAAAGTTAATATCCAAAATATATAAAGAACTTATACAGCCCAACACGAAAAAAAAAACCCGGATAATCTGATTAAAATGGGCAGAGGACCTGAATAGACATTTTTCCAAAAAATGCATAGAAATGCCCAACAGACACATGAAAAGATGCTTGACATGACTAATCAGGGAAGTGCAAATCAAAACCACAATGAGATATCACGTGACTCCTATCAGAATGGTTAGAATCAAAAAGACAAGAAATAGCAAGTGTTGGCAAGGATGTGGAGAAGAAGGAATCCTAGTGCACTGTTGGTAGGGTTGTAAATTGGTACAGCCACTATGAAAAACAGTATGGAGTTTCCTTTATCTGTTTTCTCTTGAATCTCGCTGAATGTCCTTAAAATAATTATTTTAAATTTTTTTCAGGTAAGTCTCAGGTTTCCATTTCTTTGGGGTCAGTAACTGGGAAATTATTGTGTCCCTTTGTTGGTGTCACATTTCCTTGCTTTTTGGTGTTTCTAATGGCTTTGCACTGATGTCTGAACATTTGAGTGAGCAGATACCTCTTTCAGCCTTTCAATCTCATTTTGGTGGAAAAAGACCTCCATTTGAACATGGCTGCAGGACACTATGTAATGCACAGTCTCTGGTTCCTGAGAGGGCATGGTTGTGTAGTCTTTGTGAATCTCCATCAGTTGAGGTCAACTCAATGAAGATTGCAGAGATCCTTTAGGTAGCAGTGGTGGCTAGGCCTACTGGGTCCTCAGAAGAAAAGACTACTGAGATTGTCCTGTTTTCCTCTTTGGTCTGTGGGTTGAAGTTCTAGCTAGGATATCCCTTTTGGCACCAGGTCTTGTGTGCTTGCATTATGAATGACTGTGGATGTGGGGTCTTGGGAATCAGGCACACATATAACTACCACAACCCCTTGGTCCTGGAGCACAGGTGCACTTGTTACATTAATGGTACCAGCGTCTGATGTGCAAACATGTACACATCTCCCATGGAATTGGGGCCTTGGTCTCTGGGTTTCACCAAAGTAGCTCAGTCTCAAGGGTGGGGTGTTAGGATGCAGCAATAGCAGAAACCCTGTGATGATAAGGTGAAATGAGAACTTGGGCTCAGGGTGCAATAAGAGTATTCCCTGGGGAAAGTGGGTCAAAGTCTGACTCTGGCCCCAGGGGCCAGTCATAGAACAGTAGCAGCTATGCCCTGGTGATGACAGATAAAAGGTGGAACTTAGAACCCCAGAGCAGCAGTAGTCCAGTCCATTGATGGTAAGTCAAAGCTATGATTTAGGACCCAGGCAGCAGTCACAGAACAACAGCTTGACCCAATGATGACTCATTAAAGCTGCATGTTGACAGCTCTCGGGTGATGGGGTGCAAAGCAATAGCAGCGTGGTTTCAGTAATGGCAGGTTATAACCTTGACTTCATACTTAGGGTCAGGGTGCAATGCAGCAGCAGGGCAGCCTTGTTATAGTGGATCAAAGCTACAACTTGGGACCAAAGAGTGGGACAGAATGGGTGAAGGCTTTTACAAATGACATATGTGATAAAGGGTTAGTATCCAAAATATATAAAGAACTTAACAAATTGAATACTCCCCCCAAAAAACAAATAATCCATTTAAGAAATGAGCAGAAGACATGAATAGACACCTTTCCAGAGAAGACATCCAGATAGCTAATGGACACATGAAACGATGGTCAACATCACTCATCAGCAGGGGAATACAAATCAAAACCACAATGAGATACAATTTCATACCTGTAAGAATGGTTAAAATGAACAACTCAGGAAACAACAGATATTGGCGAGGATTGGAGAAAGGGGAAACCTCTTGCACTGTTGACAGGAATGGAAACTGGTGCAGCCATTCTGGAAAACAGTATGGACATTCTTAAAAAAAACTAAAAATAGAACTAGTCTACAATCCAGAAGTTGCACTACTAGGTATTTATCCAAAGAAAAAATCATTTTTCCTATCTGCAAAAATTAATGTAAAAATAAACTCTTCTTCTCTTTCATCTGATTAAATGAAAATAAGTATGTTTGTGGTTTTAAATATATTTATTGATGTGATTTGGGAAAAAAGTATTTTTCCTTGATAGAATTTACCAAAGCAGGGGCGCCTGGGTGGCTCATTTGGTTAGGCATCCAACTGCAGCTCGGGTCATGATCCCATGGTTCATGAGTTTGAGCCCCGTGTCAGGCTCTGTGCTGACAGCTCTGAGCCTGGAGCCTGCTTTGGAATCTGTGACTCCTCCTCTCTCTCTGTCCCCTTCCAAGCTCATGCTGGGTCTCAGTCTCTCAAAAAATAAATAAACGTTAAAAATTAAAAAAAAAAAAGAATTTACCAAAGCAACTTTGTGTGGTTCACAGGTTAAAGAGGACGTTGTTTTGATGTGGGGTTTTTGTTTGCATCCTGTGAACACACACTTCACTGTGTAAAGAGTGAGTGGTCTGTGCTCCCTCTACTGTCGCTGGTTTTTTAAAGGAAAGTGAGTGGCTTCAAAGAAAGTTAGAATTCATTCTTAATGCTGAGGGTTTTTTTTTTAATATCAAGTTGCTCTTTCATTATTAGGTTGCATGAGATTGGCATCTACTCCAAGGTGAATGCTTAGGGTGACTTTAACCACTTAAAGCTAATAGCACTTTTCTTGATATCTTGAACTTCATTTTAAATTGCAAACAGTACATGTAGACTTTTTTATAAATAAATGCCATTTTCAACCTAAAAAAGTGCTGATTCAAAAAGACACATGCATCCCAATGTTTATAACAGCACTACAACAATAACCAAATTATGGAAAGAGCCAAAATGGCCATCGACTGGTGAATGGATAAAGAAAATGTAGTGTATTATCCATATACACTATGGATCCACACACAGTATGGAATATCCACACACACTATGGAATATATATATATATATATACATATATATGTGTGTGTGTGTGTGTGTATACATTTATATACGGAATACTACTTGGTGATAAAAAAGAATGAAATATTGCCATGTTCAACAATGTGAATTGATCTACAGGGTATTAAGCTAAGTGAAATAGGTCAGTCAGAGAAAGACAAATATCATATATTTTCACTCATATGTAGAATTTGAGATAAACAACAGATGAACATAGGGGAAGGGAAGGAAAAGTAAGATAAAAACAGAGAAGGAGGCAAACCACAAGTGACTCTTAAATACAGAGAACAAACTAAGGGTTGCTGGAGGGGAGGTGGGTATGAGGGTGGGTTAAATTGGTGATGGGCATTAAGGAGGGCACTTGTTGAAATGAGTACTGGGTGTCATATGTAAGAGATGAATCACTGTGTTCTACTCCTGAAGCAAGACTATACTGTATGTTAACTAACTTGAATTAAAAAAATATTTTGAGGATAAAGCATGTAAATTAATACTATATGAGAGCACTTAATTTTTTTTATTTATATTTGGCTATGTCTAAAGATTTTACTATGCATTTTGCACAGTGGTATTTGTCCATGTTATGCTATTCTTCAAATTTATTTGAATCAATTTTTTTTCTTTTCTTTTCTTCTCTAATCGTTCAATGATGTTCTCTGTATATTTTTCCTCAACTGGAAAATTGGGATGATTTAATTAGACTATCTCACAGAGCACAATGAGATAGGCACCCAAAATTTGTTCCCACAGTTATAGGAAATTAATTCCAGTGCTGCTTGGTCCTTATCTGGTGCTTACTTAGCATGGTATGAAAGCCACAGAGTAAGGGCTCAGTTTCTAACCTAGAAAATAGGAACAATTAAACTTAAAAACATTATTTTGAGGATTATATAAAATAAGGCATGTAAAGTGCCTGGCATATGCTTAATCAATATTTGTTATCATTATTGAAAGATACCACTCAAACCTGAAAAAGTCTTTCTTTTCCCAGAATCAATGCCACTCCTTTACTTCAAAATTCTAAACAGAACCATTCTTTTAGAGACAAAGCTCTCAAAGTAATTATTGCATCAACCTATCCTGCTAAGCAAAGCAAGAGCCTGTTTAAAAAAAAATCCCATATGTAAGGCAATGAGGATAGGGAGAGTAATCCATTTCATTGGCTAAAAAGAGCAGGTCTTCAGTGAATATTTTTCAAATGAACAACCAAATTTATTTTTTTTAATTGGGAAAGGAGCCAAGAGTTTGACAAATGTGGTCCTCTGTCAAAAAAGATATGAAAATCTTATAGAAAAACATTCATAAATTTTGTGGCAAAACCCAGAATCCAAGATGGGAAGTGAATTTGAATAAGTAAATTTCTTTATTTAAAAAATATGATTACTATTCAATTATTATATACATAATCCATCCTCATTATTGAAAATATAGAAAATACAAATAAGCAAAAGAAAATCTCCAATAATTACTTAATCAAGAGATTATCCATGTCAGCAATTTGGTATATGTATTTCCAGATGTTTTGTGTGTATGTGTGTGTGTATGCATGTGTGTATACGTTGCACAAATAGATATTTTTGAACAAAATGGGATTATATTTTTCATGGTTCTCTGGTATTTTTCCACTTATATCTTAAAGATATTTACATGATAAAAGTTCTTTAAAGTTTATTTTTATAGAGTTCCTTTCCAGTGCAACTTTTATTTTCATGCAATGCTTCAGTCTGGAGGAGTTCTTTCATAATGCCTGCTGGAAACTTCATTCTTGTGTCAGCTACAATATCTGCAATCAGCCAATTATGATACTTAATAAGGGGGTCACTATAGAACTGATTTTGATCAAATGAAAAATATAAGTATTAAAGAAATATGAGATTCCCAAGTGCAAGCGGTCTTTCTGCTGCTCTCAGCAGTCCTGAAATAAATTTCAAAAGTAAGCATAAAGAAATAGAATTTGCTTCACCCCTTCGGGGGTTATGACTTTGTTAGGAAACATCACTCTCATCAGTAGTTATGTTGAAGATGCTCATCATAATTTTCTGCTCTATAATAAAACTTCACTTAGGAATAGCTAAAAAGATTTCCACTTCTGTGGAGCTGGGGATGGGCAGAAAGCAGAACCTTTGAAATGGTGGATGTGTTGAATGACATCCATGTTAACTGCCCAAAGAGGACCGATGTTCTTATGAAACACTCAATTACCCATACTATTTTGGGGGGTTCTGTGTATACTGACTGTGATTCTCTGAGGCCTTGGTAGAGAAACATTTTTCAAATCTGGGACTATCCTTGTTCATGAGATACTGCACGTGGGTTCTCATTCAAAAGAACTCTTCAGAAGACCTGAGGCTTCTGGAATATGTTATTAACTTCCTTAGTCTGTATGTGGTGCTTTCATGTTTGCTGCACTTGAATCTGAATGTATATGATTAATTAATATTATTTTTCAAGATATTTCATGCTCTTTCAAATTAGAAAAAAGTACACTCATAGTTCTTTCCTGTGTATAGAGCTGTGCTATTGAAAACAGAAAATTCCTAGAGAATTTCTCAGTGGCAGGGCTTACCTTTATGGCTTTTGAATGATTTCTAAATTGGGATTTGCAACTACCATGTCAAAAGGAAAAGTATCTTTTTTCTTCTGCTAGTTTCCATAAAATCTACAAAATGTTTATGCTGGTTTTTTTTTTTTTGGAGTCCCTGTGTCTTACTATTTTTACGGATAATGTTTCATTTTCTTTCTGAACACTACAGTATTAATGACTTTACAAAGTATTAGACTGAATATTAATCCACACATAACTTATTGAAAAGTTTGTTTTATTTCAACTCATAGACACAACTATCTGTCCTCATTAGTAGTGATAAGAAGAAGGAGAAAATAAACCATAATTTTCTGGGTGGTTATTAAACTGTAGACACTATACTGGGAAATTTGCATATGCTACCCAGATGTCAGTTGATATTACCCTGTGGTTTGAGATTTCCATAATTTTGACACAAGTCTTCTAGCACATATTGTGAGGAAGTCGAATGCTTTCCCTGTAATTTCCATGAATCTTCAGGGAATTATGGTCTAATAATCACATCTGGTTTTGAGTTTCTGTTTTTACTAATCTCTCTAACAGTTTTTCTCTTTATTTCTGTTTGATACGCAGCCACTGAAGAAACTCTATTTTTTCCCTTGATTTTATCCCAAAGTGCTTGCATGAGCAATGTATAGAAGAGTATCTTTTATTAGCAATTTGGAGCAAAAGAGAGACTTTACACTGATGCAAAATGAGCAACTTAGAACTGAACTTTAGACATGAATCCTGCTCCTGCTTCCATAAGAAAATACCACAACCTGGATAGCTGAAACAACAGAAACTTATTTTCTCACAGTTCTGGAGGTTGGAAGTCCAAGATCAAGGTATGAGCAGGGTTGGTCTCTCTCTTCAGCTTCCAGATGGCTACCTTCTTTTTGTGTCCTCACATGGTCTTTTCTCTGTGTTCACATGATCCTGGCATCTCTTCCATCTTTAATAAGGACACGAGTCATATTATATTATGGCCCACCTTATGACCTAGCTTACTTTATTTACCTCATTAAAAACCCTATCTCTACGTAGAATTACATCGAGAGTTACAGCTTTAACATATAAATTTTGGGGAGGCACAAGACTATAACATTTATAAGGCTTACTATTTTGTATCCCCAAACACATTAACATAATCTGCAAAGTGTGGGTCTACACATGCTGGAGGCTCACCCTTCAGAAGCACCTGCAGATTAGTAGATATTCTGAGCTTTTGATTTCTTTCTCCTTCTCTCTCCCCAATTTAGAAATGGATGATGTAATAGAATGAATAATGGGCACCCAAAAGTACCAGGTCCTAATTCTTGGAGCTTGTAAATCTTACCTTACTTAGAAAAATACACTTTGCAGATGTGGCTGTTTATAATTTTGAGATGGTGAAATTATCCTGGATTATCCAGGTGGGCCATTAATGCAATTACATGTATACTTATAAGAGGGAGGCAGAGAGTTGACACACATAAAAGAAAAGGTGATATGAAGATGGAACACAGAGATTTTAAGATTAGAGTGATACAGCCACAAGGCAAAAATACCAGCTGCTATCAGAAAATTAAAGGAGCAGGAAATTGATTCTCCTCTAGAACTTACACAAGGAGCAAGGCCCTGCTGTCCTCTTGATTTCAGTCCAATGATACTGATTTTGGACTTCAGATATTCAGAACTGCAAGAGAATAAATGTGTATTGTTTTAATCCATCAAGTTTGTGGTGATTTGTTACAAGGGTCACAGAAAACCAATACAGATGGGATAGGAATAAAGATGAATTTTCTTATGGAAATTTATTCCACCACCAGCTTTCCATTCCCACCACATACACCTTGGGAAGCAAGAGAAGCTATATTGAGGGTGAAGTTTAATTTTTTAACCCAGATATACATGCATTATCTTATTCAATTTTTATAAAAATCCTTTGAAGTAAGAATAATGATCCCACTTCTACTGATAATGAAGCAGACTTGGAAAGTTTAAGTAATTTCCCAGAGGGCACACAACTAATAAGTGGTAGAACCAGGATTTAAATTTAGAGGAAGAAAAAATAAATACACTTAGAAGAAGAAATTTCAAGATATTAAATTAATTCACAAGGATATACAATGATAGCACCATGAACTGATATAGAAACTGTCCTAAAGCTTAAAAAAAAGAAAAGCCCGGCCTTTTTAGTAGTTTGATGAGAGGATTGTAGACATTGCCACTAATACAGATGATATATATGAGTAGTGAATCTTCCAAACTGAAAACTTGCACCGGGACGCAACAAAGGCGGTCATAAGAGGAAAGTATACATAAATCCAAACCTTGCTAAAGAAGGAAGAAAGATCTCAGATACACAACCTAACCTTAAGCCTTAAGGACCTGGAAAAAGAACAACAAATGAAACCCAAAACCAGCAGAAGACAGGAAATAAAGATTAGAGCAGAAATTAATGCTATCAAAACTAAAAATAACAAAAACAAAAACAAAACAGTAAAACAGATCAATGAAACCAGAAGCTGGTTCTTTGAAAGAATTAACAAAACTGATAAACCACTAGCTAGTTTGATTTAAAAAAAAAGAAGGAAAGGACCCAAACAAATAAAATCAAGAATGAAAGAGGAGATCTCACAACCAACACAGCAGAAATAAAAACAATAATAAGAGAATATTATGAGAAATTGTATGCCAATAAAATGGGTAATCTTGAAGAAATGGACAAATTTCTAGAAACATATACACTACCAAAACTGAAACAGGAAGAAGTAGAACATTTGAACAGACCCATAACCAGTAAGGAAATCGAATTAGTAATCAAAACTCTGCCAACAAACCAGAGTCCAGGGCCAGATGGCATTCCAAGGAAATTCTACCAAACATTTAAGGAAGAGTTAATACCTATTCTCATGAAACTGCTCCAAAAAAATAGAAATGGAAGGAAAACTTCCAAATACTTTCTATGAAGCCAGCATTACCTTGATTCCAAAACCAGAGACCCCACTAAAATGGAGAACTATAGACCAATTTCCCTGATGAACACGGATGCAAAAATCCTCAACAACATATTAGCCAACCGGCTCCAGCAGTACATTAAAAAAATCATTCACCACGACCAAGTAGGATTTATACCTGGGATGCAGGGCTGGTTCAATATCTGCAAAACAATTAACGTGATTCATCACATCAATAAAAGAAAGGACAAGAACAATATGATCCTCTCAATAGATGCAGAGAAAGCATTTGGTAAAATACAGCATCCTTTCTTGATAAAAACCCTCAAGAAACTAGGGATAGAAGGAGCATACCTCGAGATCATAAAAGCCATATATGACCCAACGCTAATATCATCCTCAATGGGGAAAAACTGACAGTTTTCCCCCTAAGGTCAGGAGCAAGACAGGGATGTCCACTCTCACCACTGTTATTCACCATAGTATTGGAAGTCTTAGCCTCTGCAATCAGACAACACAAAGAAATAAAAGGCATCCCAATCAGCCAGGAGGAGGTCAAACTTTCACTCTTTGCAGATGGCATGATATTCTATATGGAAAACCCAAAAGATTCCACAAAAAAAACTGCTAGAATTGATTCATGAATTCAGCAAAGTGGCAGGATATAAAATAAACACACAAACATTGGTTGCATTCCTATACACCAACAATGAAGTGATAGAAAGAGAAATTAAGGAATCGATCCCATTTACAGTTGCACCAAAAACCATAAAATACCTAGGAATAAATCTAACCAAATAGGGGAAAAATCTATACACTGAAAACTATAGAAAGCTTATGAAAGAAATTAAAGAAGACACAAAAAATGGAAAAACATTCCATGCTCCTGGATAGGAAGAACAAATATTGTTAAAATGTCAATACTACCCAAAGCAATCTACATATTCAATGCAATCCCTATCAAAGTAACACCAGCATTCTTCACAGAGCTAGAACAAATAATCCTAAAATTTATATGGAACCAGAAAAGGCCCTGAATAGCCAAACCAATCTTGACAAAGAAAACCAAAGCAGGAGGCATCACAATCCCAGATTTCAAACTATACTACAAAGCTGTAATCATCAAGACAGTATGGTACTGGCACAAGAACAGACATTCAGATCAATGGAACAGAATAGAGAATCCAGAAATGGACCCACAAACATATGGCCAACTAATCTTTGACAAAGCAGGAAAGAATATCCAATGGAATAGACAGTCTCTTCAGCAAGTGGTGCTGGGAACACTGGACAGCAACATGCAGAAGAATAAACTTGGACCACTTTCTTACACCATACACAAAAATAAACTCAAAATGGGTGAAAGACCTCAATGTGAGACAGGAAGCCATCAAAATCCTCGAGGAGAAAGCAGGCAAAAACCTCTTTGATCTTGGCTGCAGCAAAATCTTACTCAACACATCTCTGAAGGCAAGGGAAACAAAAGCAAAAGTGAACTACTGGGACCTTATCAAAATAAAATGCTCTCCACAGCCAAGGAAACAATCAGCAAAACTAAAAGGCAACTGACAGAATGGGAGAAGATATTTGCAAACGACTTATCAGATAAAGGATTAGTATCCAAAATCTTTAAAGAACTTATTAAACTCAACACCCAAAAAACAAAGAATCCAGTGAAGAAATGGGCAAAAGATATGAATAGACACTTCTCCAAAGAAGGCATCCAGATGGCCAACCGACACATGAAAAAATGCTCAATATACTCATCATCAGAGAAATACAAATCAAAACCACAATGAGATACCACCTGACACCTGTCAGAATGGTTAACATTAACAACTCAGGCAACAACTCAGGTGAGGATGCAGAGAAAGAGGATCTATTTCTCATTGTTGGTGGGATTGCAAGCCGGTGCAGCCACACTGGAAAACATTACAGAGGGTCCTCAAAAAACTAAAAATAGAACTACCCTACAACCCAGCAATTGCATTACTAGCCATTTATCCAAGGGATACAGGTGTGCTGTTTTGAAGGGACACATGAACCCCATGTTTATAACAACACTATCAACAATAGCCAAAGTGTGGAAAGAGCCCAAATGTGCATTGATGGATGAATGGATAAAGAATATGTGGCATACACACACACACACACACACACACACACAATGGAGTATTACTCAGCAATCAAAAAGAATGAAATGTTGCCATTTGCAACTACGTGGATGGAACTGGAGGGTATTATGCTAAGTGAAATTAGTCAGAGAAAGACAAAAATCATATGACTTCACTCATATGAGGACTTTATGAGACAAAACAGATGAACATAAGGGAAGGGAAACAAAAATAATACAAAACAGGGAGGGGGACAAAACAGAAGAGACTCATAAATATGGAGAACACCTCACGCCAGTCAGAATGGCCAAAATGAACAAATCAGGAGACTATAGATGCTGGCGAGGATGTGGAGAAACGGGAACCCTCTTGCACTGTTGGTGGGAATGCAAACTGGTGCAGCCGCTCTGGAAAACAGTGTGGAGGTTCCTCAGAAAATTAAAAATAGATCTACCCTATGACCCAGCAATAGCACTGCTAGGAATTTACCCAAGGGATACAGGAGTACTGATGCATAGGGGCACTTGTACCCCAATGTTTATAGCAGCACTCTCAACAATAGCCAAATTGTGGAAAGAGCCTAAATGTCCATCAACTGATGAATAGATAAAGAAATTGTGGTTTATATACACAATGGAGTACTACATGGCAATGAGAAAGAACGAAATATGGCCCTTTGTACCAACGTGGATGGAACTGGAGAGTGTGATGCTGAGTGAAATAAGCCATACATACAGAGAAAGACAGATACCATATGTTTTCACTCTTATGTGGATCCTGAGAAACTTAACAGAAACCCATGGGGGAGGGGAAGGAAAAAAAAAAAGAGGTTAGAGTGGGAGAGAGCCAAAGCATAAGAGACTCTTAAAAACTGAGAACAAACTGAAGGTTGATGGGGGGTGGGAGGGAGGGCAGGGTGGGTGATGGGTATTGAGGAGGGCACCTTTTGGGATGAGCACTGGGTGTTGTATGGAAACCAATTTGACAATAAATTTCATATATTGAAAAAATAAATAAATAAATAAATAAATATGGGGAGCAAACTGAGGGTTACTGGAGGGGTTGTGGGAGGGGAGATGGGCTAAATGGGTAATGGGCACTAAGGAATCTACTCCTGAAATCATTGTTGCACTATATGCTAACTAATTGGGATGTAAATTCTAAAAAATAAAAAATAAAATTAAAAAAATAAAATAAAATAAAATAAAACTTTAAAAAAAAGAAACCAAAAAGTAAAAATAAAACAAAAAATCCCCAAACATTTAGAGCATAAGTCAGGTACCTATGGACCCTATTTAATCTTAACCTTATGAGATAGCTTATTATTCTCATTTCAAATATAAGGAATCTGAGCTGCAGAAAAGTAAAATAAATGAGATTTAGAATTGAGCATGTAAGAAAAATAAAAAATAAAATATCATCTGTGCTAGTTTTTTATGCTATACAACAAATCACCACAAATGAAGTGGCTTAAAACAAGAGGCATGTATTTTCTCACTGTTTCTTGAGTCAGGAATCTGAGCATAGCTTATTCTTTCAAAGCTGCGAACAAGATGTTGTCTAGGCTATGTTCTCATCAGAACATTTGACTGGGGAAGAATCCACTTCCAAACCCATTCATGTTTTTGGCAGAATTCATTTTCCTTAGAGCTGTGTGACTGAGATTCTTATTAGTAGCTGAAAGAGACTGCTCTCAGCTCTTAGGGGCTGCCCTCAGGTCTTTGTCATGTGTTTCCTTCCATATTCAGTTCACAACATGGTTGCTTGCTTCTTCAAAGCCAGGAAGAGAATTCTCTCTCACCTCAGGTGGAGTCAAGTTCCTCCTTTAAGGGCTTTTACCCTATTCAGTCAGGCACATCTTGGATAATGTCCATTCTGATTAGCTCAGAATCAGCTGATTTGGGAACTTAATTGCACTCTCAAAATCTCCCTACCTTTGCCATATAACATCACCTAACAATAATATTGCTCACTGCCATTTTTCTGGCAACTACAACAGCGTCTGGCTCAAAGCTCAAAAAATATTTCTTGGATGAACAAATGAATGAATTAATTTAAAAATAAATATCTTTGACCCTTTATCATCCCAGGAATTCTGGGATGTGCGTTATTTCTCTAACAGAGCCTAGTCACATGCAAGTCAGCTTCAGTGAATATTTATTGAGCACTTACTCTTTACCAGCCACTGGAACACACTGTAGGTAATCCTCACAATAATCCTCTTTAAATCACACAATCTCTTCTGAGTCTGGTTGGTAGAAAACTGAATTTCAGGCATACTTTTGGGAGTCCTATATTCCTGTAGTAGCTACTAAGAATTTATTCTTTCTCCTGTTTAATAGTAAAAGTACCTAATTTTAGCCAGGCACACAGCCAGCCCACAGACAGTTTCTCTTGAAACATAGTTTCTCTTGAAACCATAAGACCAAGTTCAAGTCAATGGACTATGAGAAGTGATGGGCACACTTTCATCTCCATAAAGACAAGATTGCTGTCTATTAACTTTTCTTTTTCCCTTTTATTAGTGCTAGAGAATAGACATGCAAGTGAGCCAGCTTCAACACTCCATGACAAGACCCTCAGCCTGGGGTTGACAGGATAGAAAGGGTCCATGGATAGAAATCAGGGGATCCAGAAACTTGGGTGGGAAATTACATCTTTGTTTGTAGAAACCTCTAACTGAAATTCAGTTTTTTCTCCCATTACAAACATTAAGCAATAAACCACAATAGTGTACACAGTGTCTGTGACCCTGTCACCCATAGAAACCAAAGATATGTTCATATCACACTACATTTATACAGATATAATGAAATAACAATTTTTGTTCATCACTGTTCCAAAACTAAAATATTGGACACACTGATACACCTTGTTAATGATCAATAAAGGAGCATATGCATTATTATATCACACAAAAAAAAGGAATCACTTAGAAATTAGGCTCTGACTGAAGCACATTAAGGAATTAAAAAAAAGTTCACAATGGTGATAATGACACAGTCTTGGAACTCAAGCAGCACATATTCTAGTGTATTGTAAGGTGGTGGGGTATGTAATTAACCACTTAATGCAAAACAGCTTATATGTTATATGATATACTATAATACATGGATAGATTTCTTTATTCTCCTTCCATCTGCATTAGTTTCCTGTGACTATTGTAACAATTCGCCACAAACTTGATGGCTTAAAACACATTCATTCTCTTACAGTTCTGAATATCTGAAGTCCAAAATCAGTATCACTGGGCTGAAGTCAAGGGGTCAGCAGGGCTTTGCTACCTGTGCAAACTCTAGAGCAGAATCAAATTCCTTCTCCTTTAATTTTATGATAGCATGTGCTATTCTTTGTTTCATGGCCATATCACTCTAATCTTCAGATCCATGTGATATATACCTTTTCTGTCTCTCAGAATTTCTCTTTAGTTATATTCTGTGTATATGCGTAAGGGTAGGCATAGGGTTACAAGTATGTTCTCTCCTAATATATTTAACATAAATAATTTCTGACACCTTAAAGTGAATCTTCTTCCCCCAGGCCCTATATAGCTTATATGACAAACTTGAATGCTTTAAATATACATAATGTAAACTATTAACTCTGACTTTATTATACTAAGAGATCTTTGTCCTACACTCTGCTTTGTAATTAATTGTGAAGGACACCAGGATCAAATCACTTTTTTCAATCCCTCATTTTCCTCCCAGACTTTTATTTAAAAAATAGCAAAGACAATCCCATTTTACTGCATCATACAAGGTAAAATGAGGGGTAAGATTCTTAGAAGAGTTCTAAGAAGTTGAATTTCAACATTAACAAATAGAGAAAGGGAAAAATAATTTCAGACAGAAGGGATAGTGTGAGACTAGACATGCATGTGAGACATTATTGAGAAAACATAATTTTCCATGTGTTTAGAAATAGAAGAGAGGTATGGATTGGGTGTGGAGTGTGGAGGGCAACAGAGGCTTAGGAAGAGCAACCAATTTAGAGGTCAGTTTAGCCTCATTTCCTTTTGTTTTTGTTTTGTTTTTTTTTTTTATAAGGTCACTTGACAGAATAGGTGATAAGAATGCTATAGATTTTTTTTAATCTGGATTTTAGCAAGGTATTTGATAAGGTGCTGGAAGAATCTGATCTGGGTAATAGCATTGCCCAAGAGGTTAATAACTGGAAGGATTTTACCAAAGTTTGGTGATTAGTGGATTGATGTTAAACTTAGAGAATGTGTCTTGTAGTGACACATTACTAAAAAGAATGTAGATCAGATTTGCAGGTTATACAAAACTTGGAAAGGAAGCTAAAATGTAGTATGAAAGAAGTAGGATTCATAAAGCTCTTCACAGGGTAAAAGTTTAATGAGATTAAGCAAAGTATGAGAAACTTTTCTTAATTCATTCATGTTGTAAAATATTTATTGAGCACCTACTATATATAGGACACTAAGCTAGGTGGTGGGTGTTCAAAGACAAACAAGACTGTTGTTCCTCAAAGAACTCACTGTCTCACCGGGGAAGGCAGATAAATCAATTTTGTCAGTACAGTGTGATAAGTAATATGATAGGGGTAAGATCAGAGTGCTATGGGAAGACAGAAAAGGAATTTAAATAAGAAAATTATTCATGAGGATATGATGTTTAGGTTGAATTTTAAAGGGGCCAAGCAGAATCTGAAGAAACAAGGATGATATTTTAGGTAGAAAAAGGCAAAGGACATTGAAACAGTAAGACATATTTCAAGAACCCTAAGTTTAAAGAGATGACTATGGGGTGCCCGGGTGGCTCAGTCGGTTGAGTGGCTGACTTCTGCTCAGATCATGATCTCATGGTCTGTGAGTTTGAGCCCCGAGTGGGGCTCTGTGTTGACAGCTCAGAGCCTGGAGCCCATTTCAGATTCTGTCTCCCTCTCTCTCTGCCCTTCCCCTACTCGTGCTCAGTCTCTTTCTCTCTGTGAAAAATAAATAAACATTAAAAAAATTTTAAAGAGATGACTATAAGTAATGATAGTTATTAAAGAGTGGTATAGAAATAAAATTGGACTGGGAACTCACTGAAACTGAGATCACGATGTATCCATTTTGGTGTTACCAGCAAATAACATGGAGTTAGGAACAGAATAGGTCCCCAAGAAATATTTTTTGAAAGACTAAATGAACGAACAATATAAGTCATATCTTGAAGGACCTTAGATGTTAAACGTGAGAGTTAGATTTTACCTTATTGGTGATAGGGAGCCATTGAGGTCCTTTAAACAGAATGATGTGCTCACATTTTTGGTTTAGAAAGTCCAATCTGGTAGCAGTGGGATCAATGTATTATAGAGGAGATAGTCTAAAGGCAGGTGGGCTACTGTTATAATCCAGAAGATAAATTAGAGGGAACTAAATCATTACAGAGGTGACAGTGAAGCTGTACTGGTAGAACCAACAATATTTTGGTAACTGATTACTTGTACAGATTCAGTGGAGAGTGGGGAGTATGGATTGGGGGAGTTTGAGGAAAGATGTAAAATGGAATAATGAGAGTAAGGATGTATGAAAAGATGCCTTGAAGTTTTCGGGGTCCAGCTCAAGTTGAAGGCCATGAATATCTGATGGTATCAATCAGCATGATTGTTTTTTTTTTCTACAAGGTCTAGCAGCTCAGATATAGAAACAGTGTTAAAATACTTGATTACCCTAAGATTTTAGTTTGTGGGTGGCATCAATGGAAAGGCCTGGAAGTAGAAAGAAATTAATCTCTTTTCTCCGGTCCCTTTTATAGTACAAGTCCTTGAATAAATTTTCTATACTGACTGTCTTCATTTCCTCTCTTTCAATTTTCTCTTAAACCCTCTCCAATAAAGCTTTGTACCTACTTACACATTGAAATTGTTCTTGTCAAGGTCTTCATATTGTTAAACCCAAACCAATTTTCAGTCCTCATTTTGCCTAAAAATTAGCAGCATTTGAGTCATTTGTTTCCTCCTTCCTCCTTGAAATAGTTTCTTCACTTGACTTCCAAGGTAATGCAGTCTCCTGGTTTTCCACTGACTTCTCTACCCACTGTTATTTATTATGATGGCCTCTAAATGTTGCAGATTACCAATTATTTGTATATCTTCTCTTTTCTCTATGTATTTATTTCCTTGAAGAGGCATCCAGTTAGTTGCATGGCTTTAAATATCATCTAAATCCTTATGATTCTCAAATTTATATCTGTAGTATAGACCTCTTCCTTGAACTCCAGACTTAAACATCCAGCTTACTTATTACTAAACATTTCCACTTGGATATATTATAGGCATTATATAATAATTAACGTCTTAAAACAGCTCCAGATCCACCCAATACTTTACTTTTACATTTTCTCAAATTCTTGTTACTTTTAAGCAAGTCTTTCGCATCTCAATGGTAATCTTATTCTTCCTGTTAAAGAAAAAAACTTTAGTATCATTTTTGACCACTTTCTTTCACTCTCCAATTTCAAGTGTATTCTCTCTGTCTCTACCTCTCACAATCAGAGAGTATAATGGTGGTTTTCAGGAGCTGGAGGTTTGGAAAAATGAGATGTTGTTCAACAAATACAAACTTTCAGTTATAAGATGAATAAGTTCTGGGGATCTATTATACAACATAGTGACTATAGCTAATAATAATGCATACTTGAAATTTGCTAAGAGATTAATTAAGGGTTCCTACCACACACACCAAAAAAAGTAACCATATGAGTTAATGAATGTGTCAATTAACTTGATTGTGGTAATCATTTCACAATTGTATACATATATTAAATCATCACATTGTACACCTTTAAAAACACCATGTTGTACTACCTAAATATACATAATTTTTCATAAATCATACTATAATAAAGCTGGAAAAAAGTGCAATATATTTATTTAAATTTTATTTTAATAATGTCATCTTTGAAATACAAAATATTTGTGGCACTATCTTTCAAGTCTTAAATGATTTCTATTTGGCATTTTTGTGCTAATGTTACTTTCTTTTAATATTTTCTGTTATCAGTCATCTATATCAGGTAGACATAATTTTTACATGTAATTGAAATATATAATCTTTTTATTATATGTCGTTTATAATAATAAACCATACATATATTATTATACTGGATTTTATTTTACAGGTGTCAGATAAAAACAATCTACTATTTATTATTATAAAAAATCATAATTAGAAAAATTCAAGTAAATTTTATGAAAAATACTGAGTATCTTATGACTTTAGAAATTTCTGAGAATGCCCAGGAATTCCAATTTATTGACCGTGGATTGCAAATATTAATATCTGTCAGGAATTTGGAAACACTACTCCCTCATTTCCTTTAAGATATCCTCAAATGTCACCTTGCCACATTCCATATTAAACATTTCTGTTTTATTTTCTCCATAGCACTTATTTCCTGATACAATACATTATCATTTGTTTTTTTGTTTGTTTCCTTTCTCTCACTAGAATGCAAGCTCTATGAGGCTGTGGGTTTTACTGCTATATGCAAAGTTCTTACAGAAGAGCTTACCACACAGTAGGCACCTTTAAAATATTTACTTAATAAATTAATCAATGACAGATGATGGGATTTATACTGGAGAGAGATGGAAGTGCATCTGGAAGTGAGCTGATCAGCAGGGGCCAAGCCCAGGGAAAGGAAAGTCAGGTAGAAGCTTAGATGAGATGGCAACAAAGGAATGAGATGACTGGAAGAATAAAAGATTATGGTCAGAACATGGGATACTGGAGTTTAAAATTTCAGAGATGAAGCAATATCAGGTTACAAGATTTAAGTTATAGTTATGGAAATGGATGAATGATGAGGAGTGGTGATAAAAGTCTTTGGTGTTGAAGTTATCAAGGCTAAAGTAAGGCTGATTGGAATAATCTACCTAGGTGTTGACTTGCCCTGGATGACACCAAAAAAAGATGTGGAAAGAAGGTCGATGTCTTCAATGAATGTTAGGATTGGATTAGAAATCTGAGGATGACAGTAAGAAGAACTCTCATGTTCATTGCAGCTATGTTTACAAAATCCAAGATAGGGAAACAACCTAAATGTCTATCAATGGATGAATGGATAAAGAAAATGTGGTAGAGAAGGGGAGCTAAGATGGTGCCATTGTAGGAGGATCCTGGGCTCATATTGTCCCTTAAAAACAACTAGATAACTATCAAATCATTCTGAATACACAAGAGATCAACCTGAAGACTGACAGAACAAACTCCACAACTAGAGGAAGAGAAGGGGTCACACTGAGGAAGGTAAGAAGTGAAGAGACATAGTTTTGGGGTGAAATGGATCACCCCATTTGGAGTGGAGGGTAGGAAGCCATGGTCATGGAGAACGATGACAGAAAAAGAAACTCATACATGGGGATGCACAAGCATAACACTTCCCCAAAGTCATTCACTGGGAAAATGAGTGGGTGCTGATTTTCATTCGTTTTTTACAACAAGTAGGGCTTGAAGACTGGAGTTTTAAGGGTCCACAGGTCTGGCCTGGATAGAGAGAGAAGGCAGGCAAACAACCTGGGGGCAGACAGCATGGAGGCACAGATCTGAGTAACACCTGGGACAAACAAGGGGGAGATTGTTCACTCTTCTTGGAGCATACCACTGACATGTGGCATTCATAGAGACACCTCTCTAGAGACAAAGGAGCTGGAAGGAGCCACTTCCTTCACCTGTTCCTCAGCATAAATACAGAGACACCTAGGAAGGGCAGCTCACCCTGACACTGGCTGCCTAGCCTGCTTGCTCCAACAAGGCTATCACTTATAATAAAAGGAGACATAGAGAATTCCCCAAACAAAAACTAAAGAAGTTTGTGACCACTGAATCAGCTCTTCAAGAAATATTAAAGGGGACTCTGTGAGTAGAAAGGAAAGTCCAAAAGTGACAAAGACAAGAAAGGAACAAAAAAGTCTCCAGAAACAATGAAAAACAAGTAACAAAATTCCACTAAATACATACCTATCAATAATTAATCTGAATGTCAGTGGACTACATGCTCCTATCAAAAAAACATAAGGTATGAGAATAGATTTTAAAAATATCCATCTATATGCTCCCTACAAGAGACTCATTTTAGACCTAAAGACACCTGCAGATTGAAAGTCAGGAGATGGAGAAACATACATCAGGCAAATGAACAACAACAACAAAAAGCCAGAGTGGCAATACTTATATCAGACAAACTAGATTTTAAGACGAAGACTGTAACAAGAGATGAAGAAGGACACATAATAATAAAATGCAGTATCCAACAAAGAAGATCTAACAGTTGTAAATATGTATGCATCCAATACGGGAGCACCCAAACATATAAAATAATAAATAACAAACATAAAGGAATTGATTGATAATAATACAAAATAGTAGGGGACTTTAGCACCCTACTTATAACAATGGACAGATCATCTAGGGAAAATCAACAAAGAAACAATGGTTGTGAATGATACACTGGACCAGATGAACTTAACAGTTATATTCAAAACATTTCACCCTAAGGTAGCAGAATACACATTCTTTTCAAGTTCACATGGGACAGATCACATACTAAGTCACAAATCAGCCCTCAAAAATACAAAAGGATTGAGATCATGCCATACATCTTTTCTGACCACAACTCTATGAAATTTGAAGTCAACCACAAGAAAAACTTTGGAAAGATCACTAATACATGAGGATTAAACATTCTACTAAACAATGAATGAGCTAACCACGAAATCAAATAAAACATTAAAAAAATACATGGAAACAAATGAAAATGAAAACGCAGTGATCCAAAACTTTTGGGATGCAGCAAAGCAGTTCTAAAAGGGATGTATATAGCAATCCAGGCCTACATCAAGAAGCAAGAAAAGTATCAAATATGCAACCAAACCTTCTACATAAAGGAGCTAGAAAATGAACAACAAACAAAGCCTAAAGCTAGCAGGAGGGAAATAATAAAGATTAGAGCAGAAATAAATGATATGCAGGCTAAAAAAAACACCCAATAGAAAGATCAATGAAACCAGGAGTTGATTCTTTGAAAAAATAAAATTGATAAACCCTTAGTCTTATCAAAAAGAGAAAGGACCCAAATAAATAAAATCACAAATGATAGAGGATAAATAACAACCAACATCACGGAAATACAATTATAAAAGAATATTATGAAAAGTTAAAGATCAACAAATTGAGCAATCTGGAAGAAATGGTTAAATTCTATGTACCAACATAGAAACTACAAAAACTGAAACAGGAAGAGAATTAAAACTTAATCAGACTGATACAGAAAAGAAATCGAATCACTATTCAAAAATATTCCCACACAAAAAAAGTCCAGGGCCAAATAGATTCACAGGAGAATTCTACCAAACATCGAAGGAAGAGTTAATATCTGCTCTTCTAAAACAGTTCTAAAATATAGGAATGGAAGGAAAACTTCCAAATTCTTTCTATGAGAACAACATTACCCTGCTTCCAAATACAAAGACTTCACTAAAAAAGAGAAATACAGGCCAATATTATTGACAGACATGGATGCAAAAATTCTCAACAAAATACTAGCAAATTGAATCCAACAGTACATTAAAAGATTCATTCATCATGATCAGAGGGAGGAGTTAAGATGACAGGGAAGTATGGAGACCCTGGCTTTCCTTGTCCCTCAAACACAGCTGTATTGAAGTCAGATCACTTGGGACACCCAGGAAATCAATCTGTGGAGTGGCAGAAAGATCTCCAAAGTTGGAGGGAGACAGCTTGGCAGGTGCGAGCTGCACGGAAGTGAATTAGTGGAGAAAAAAATGGTGGTGCCATGGAAGAAAGGGAACCTTTCTGTGAAGAGACAAAAGGGAGAGAAAGAGACAGGGGTTGAGAAAGTACAGCATTGAGTTCACACAAGAGGAAAATCTCTCTGAACCATGGATTGGGGAGTGAGAAGTACAGAGTATTCCAATTTTGTGTTTGTTTGTTTGTTTGTTCTTTTGTTTGTTTGTTTTTGCAAACAGTGTTTGGAGCTCAAACCCTGAGGTTTTGAAAGTGCGTGACCTTCTAAGGAGTGAAGCTGCGGTATGAGCTTCTGGAGAGAAGGGAGCTGGCCTCAGAATGCATAGTGTGGTGTAGGGATCTCTGGGGCACACTAGGAGAGAATATTCCCCTTCCTGAAGTACTTTTGGAAGAGGGTTTATTGCCTCTCAAGGACAAAAGTCCCTCAGGTCCCAGACAAAGGCTTTTCATCAGCAGGGGATTGGGAGGGTCCAGAGGGAAAATAACCTTTGCTGCTTTTAGAGGTGCTACACCATAGATTCCACGCACTGTGCAGGCATGGGATTGTTTCTCATGGACAGAGGACTTCACAAGTGTGGAAAGGCTCTACTTCAGAGGAAGGGAGTGGATATTTGAGATGCCAAGGTACTTTAAGACTTTGGGTTTTCAGGACCCACATAAGAGTGAAAGCATATGGTATCTGTCTTTTTTGTATGGCTTATTTCACTTAGCATAACACTCCCCAGTTCCATCCATGTTGGATCCTGAGAAACTTAACAGAAGACCATGGGGGAGAAGAAGGGAAAAAAAAAGTTAGAGAGGGAGGGAGCCAAACATAAGATACTCTTAAAGACTGAGAATAAACTTAGGGTTGATGAGGGGTGGGAGGGAGGGGAAAGTGGGTGATGAGCATTGAGGAGGGCACCTGTTGGGTTGAGCACTGGGTATTGTATGGAAATCAATTTGACCGTAAGTTTAATATTAAAAATAAATAAATAAATAAATAAATAAATAAATATTTAAAAATAAATAAATAAATAACGGTATTCTGCCCTCCCAAAAAAAAGAAAAAAAAAAGACTTTGGGTTTTGAATCCCAGCTATATGTCAAAGAAATAACAGAAGAGCTGTGGCACAGGGTGAACTGACTCCCCTTGTTATAATGTGAGGGCTGCCTGAACAGTGAGGGGTGTGAGATACCTGGTCTGGGGAGGAGAAATTGGGGTAGTGCCATTTTCACCCCAAAAGCAAGGATGGACTTCAGAGAGCAACACAGTGGCCCCAGTGGAGGTGAGACTTGCTTACACCAAAACCCACCCCTGTGTGCCTGACAACTGCTTATTTACTGGGGTAAGACTGACTCTGAGCCAAAGCAGCATCCTCTCCTCTAGAAGACCAGCACAGCCAGCACAAGCCATGCACCAAGTGCCCTGAAAATCTAGTGCTTCAAAATGACACCTACAGTTCTTTTTTCATTGTTTCTTTCTTATTTTTCTTTTTCTTTTGGAATCAGGCTCATAGTATCTTGTTTGCTTTTTTTTTTTTTTTAATTTCCTTTTCTCTTTTTTGGATCAGGCTTTTTCATTCTTTTCCTTTTCTTTTATCCTTCTTTTGTTTTTTTCTTTTTTTCCTTTTTCTTTTAAATCAGCCTTATAGTTTTTTGATTCTCTTTGGGGTTTTTTTTGTTTTTTTTTTTTTTGGTTGTTGTTGTTGTTCCCTTACTTTTTCTCTTTTTCTTGGTTTCAGGTTCCCCCCCTTTTTTTCCAGGTTTACTTCAACAAAAAATCAAAACACACCTAGATAAAGGTCCAAACACTCCACCACAGCAAACAAGAAGGAGGTCTGCAGAGGACGAACCAGAGGGAAAGAGCAGCCAAAATGCAACAACAGAGTGCACATAACATACACCAGAAAAACTTCCTGAAGTGCCAGGCCCTGGACGATGTATAACCACTTTTTTTTTTAAATTTTTTTTTTCAAAGTTTATTTTATTTTTTGGGACAGAGAGAGACAGAGCATGAACGGGGGAGGGACAGAGAGAGAGGGAGACACAGAATCGGAAACAGGCTCCAGTCTCTGAGCCATCAGCCCAGAGCCTGATGCGGGGCTCGAACACACGGACCATGAGATCGTGACCTGGCTGAAGTCGGACGCTTAACCGACTGCGCCACCCAGGCGCCCCAATATAACCACTTTTTAATATAGGATTACTCTCAGGTGCAGGAAACATAACAAGCTTTTAAAACACACAAAAGACAGAAACTTAGCAAAAAAGACAAGATGGAAGAATTCTCCCCAAAAGAAAGTTCAAGAAGAAATCACAGCCAGGGACTTGCTCAAAACAGATATAAGCAAAATATCTTGAAAAATAATTTAGAATAGCATTCAGAAGAATAATAGCTGGATTTGAAAAAAGTATAGAAGACACCAAAGAAACCTTTGTTTCAGAAATTAAAGAATTAAGCTTGCTGAAAAAAGGCAATCACCAAAAGTTATACATTGCATGATTCCATTTATATAACATCTTGAAATGACGAAAATATAGAACTGCATAACACGTTGGTGGTTGTCAAGATTAAAGAGGGGGTTGAGGAAGGAGGGAAGTGGGTGTGGCTGCAGAAGGACAACATGAATGATTCTTGCCTTAATAGAAATGTTTTGAATCTTGACTGTATCAATGTCAATATCCTGGCTGTGATATTGTACTATAGTTTTGCAAGATGTTGCCATATAGAGAAAGGGTAAGAGTATATGGGATCTCTCTGTATGTAGATCTACAATCATCTTAAAATAAAAAGTTAATTAAAAAAAGAACTAAAATCTAGTCAGAATGAAATAAAAAATTATATAACTGAGATTCCAAACAACTGGATACAGTCACCATGAGAATTGAAGAAGCAGAGGAAAGAATAGGTGACAAAGAAGATAAAATTATGGAAAATAATGAAGCTGAAAAAAAGAGGGAAAGAAAATTATTAGATCATAATAGGAGACTTAGAGAACTAATTGATTCAATGAAATGAAACAATATCCATATCATGGGAGTCCAAGAAGAAGAAGAAGAGTGGTAAAAGGGGCAGAAGGTTTATTTGAACATATATAGCTAAGAACTTCCCTAATCTGGGGAAGGAAACAGTCATCCAAGTCCAAGAGGCACAGACAAATGTCTTCAAAATAAACAAAAACAAGTCAACACCATGACATATCATAGTGAAACTTGCAAAATAAAAAAGAGAGAATTCTGAAAACAGCTAGGGACAAAAGTTCTTAAACTGCAAGGGCAGACACATAAAGGTAGCAGCAGACCTGTCCTCTGAAACTTTGCAGGCCAGAAGGGGATGGCAGGAAATTTTCAATGTGCTTAATGGGAAAAACACTCTTCCAAGAATTCTTTATTCAGCAAAAATATCTGTATGCTGAAAACTATAGAAAGCTTATGAAAGAAATTGAAGAGGACACAAATAAGTGGAAAAACATTCCATATGCATGGATTGGAAAAATAAATATTGTTTAAATGTCTATACTACCCAAAGCAATCTACATTCAATGCAATTCCTAACAAAACAACACCAGAATTCTTCACAGAGCTAGAAGAAACAATTCTAAAATTTGCATATAACCAGAAAAGACCCTGAATAGCTGAAGTAATGTTAAAAAGAAAAAAAAAAGCTGGAGGCATCCCAATTCCAGAGTTACATTAAAATAAATGAATGATGTAGTTTAAAAATATAAAATAAAATAATCATTTACTATGATCAAGGGCGATTTATTCCTAGGCAGATTTGCAAATCAATCAATGTGATACACGTGACACACCACATTAATAAAAGAAAGAATAAGAACCATATTATTCTCTCAATACATTATTCCCAATGCAGAAAAAGCATTTGAGAAAGTGTAACATCCATTCATGATAAAAACTCTCAACAAAGGAGGCTTACAGGGAATACACCTCAACATAATAAAATCCATATATGACAAACCCCCAGGTAACATCACCCTTAATGGGGGAAAACTGAGTATTTCTTCTACAGTCAGGAAGAAGACAGGGATATCCATTCTCACCACTGTTATTTAACATAATTCTGGAAGTCCTAGCCACAGTCATCAGACAACAAAAAGAAATAACATATATTCAAATTTGCACAGAAGTTTTACTATTTGCAGATGACATGCTAATCTATACAGAAAACCTAAAAGACTCCACCAAAAAATTGCTAGAACTGATACACGAATTCAGTGAAGTCACAGAACAAAATCAATGCACAGAAATCTGTTGCATTTCTATACACCAATAACGAAGCAGCAGAAAGAGAAATCAAGGAGTCGATCCCAGGCATAATTTCATCAAAAAAACCCACAAAACATAAAATACCAAGGAATAAACCTAGCCATAGAGGTAAAAGATATAAACTCCAAAAACTATAAAACACTGATGAAAGCAATTGAAAATGAAACAAAAAAATGGAAAAACATTCCATGTTCATGGATATGAAGAATAAATATTGTTAAAATGTCTATAATGCCCAAAGCAATCTACACATTTAATGCAATCCCTATCAAATACCAACAGCATTGTGCACAGAGTTAGAATAAATAATTGTAAAATTTATATGGAACAACAAAAAAACCCAAATAGCCAAAGCAATCGAAAAGAAAAGCAATGTTGGAGGCATTACAATACCAGACTTCAAGTTATATTACAAATGTGTATTCAAGAAGACAGTATGATAGTGGCACAAAAATAGACACACATATCAAAGGAAAAGAATAGAAAACCTATGAATGAATGCCCAACTATATGGTCAATTAATCATCAACAAAGAATGAATATCTAATGGGAAAAAGACAGTGTTTTCAACAAAGTATTGAGAAAACTGGACAACATGCAAAAGGATGGAACTGTATCACTTTCTTACACCATACACAAAAATAAATTCAAAATGGATTAAAGTCCTAAATGTGAGTCGGGACACCATTAAAATTCTGGAGTAGAGGGGGAAAGACCAGAAGATGGGGGTGTAGGAGGACGCTGGGCTCACCGCGCGTCCTGCTGAGCACTTAGATTCCACCTACACCGGCCTAACTAACCCAGAAAACCACCAGAAGACTAGCAGAATGGAGTCTCCCGAGCCATGCGTAGACGAGAGGCCCACAGAAGAGGGTAGGAAGGGCAGAGACACGGTGCGTGCTGCACGGACTGGCAGGAGGGAGCCGGGGCAGAGGGGCAGCCTGCCGGCCAAGCAGAACCCCCGAGTCTGGCTGGTAAAAGCAGAGGGGCCAGACGGAGTGTGTTCCGACAGCAAGCGCGACTTAGCATCTGGAAAGTCATAAGTTAACAGCTCTGCTCCGAAAGCGGGAAGGCTGGAGGACAAAGGAAGGGAGAGTTGCTGAGCCCCGGGATGACAGAGCTCAGTTTGGCAGGGAACAAAGGCACTCGCCAGCGCCAAATCCCTCGCCCATCCCCCAGCCAAAATCCCAAAGGGAACCAGTTCCTGCCAGGGAACTTGCTTGCTCCCCGCAATTACCCAACGCTGTGCTTCTTCGGAGCCAACCCTCCGGCAGCGGGTCTGACCCCCTCCGGCTGCCACAGGGCCCCTCCTGAAAAAGATCACTTAAGGAGAAGCGAGCTAAGCCTGCCCCTCCTGCCCCCGTGCACCTTGCCTACCCACCCCAGCTAATACGCCAGATCCCCAGCACCACAAGCCTGGCAGTGAGCAAGTAGCCCAGACGGGCCACGCCACCCCACAGTGAATCCCGCCCCTAGGAGAGGGGAAGAGAAGGCACACACCAGTCTGACTGTGGCCCCAGCGGTGGGCTGGGGACAGACATCAGGTCTGACTGCGGCTCCACCCACCAACTCCAGTTATACACCACAGCACAGGGGAAGTGCCCTGCAGATCCGCACCACTCCAGGGACTATCCAAAATGACCAAACGGAAGAATTCCCCTCAGAAGAATCTCCAGGAAATAACAACAGCTAATGAACTGATCAAAAAGGATTTAAATAATATAACAGAAAGTGAATTTAGAATAATAGTCATAAAATTAATCCCTGGGCTTGAAAACAGTATAGAGGACAGCACAGAATCTCTTGCTACAGAGATCAAGGGACTAAGGAACAGTCACGAGGAGCTGAAAAATGCTTTAAACGAAATGCAAAACAAAATGGAAACGACGACGGCTCAGACTGAAGAGGCAGAGGAGAGAATAGGTGAACTAGAAGATAAAGTTATGGAAAAAGAGGAAGCTGAGAGAAAGAGAGATAAAAAAAAATCCAGGAGTATGAGGGGAAAATTAGAGAACTAAGTGATACACTAAAAAGAAATAATATACGCATAATTGGTATCCCAGAGGAGGAAGAGAGAGGGAAAGGTGCTGAAGGGGTACTTGAAGAAATTATAGCTGAGAACTTCCCTGAACTGGGGAAGGAAAAAGGCACTGAAATCCAAGAGGCACAGAGAACTCCCTTCAGACGGAACTTGAATCGATCTTCTCCATGACATATCATAGTGAAACTGGCAAAATACAAGGATAAAGAGAAAATTCTGAAAGCAGCAAGGGATAAACGTGCCCACACATATAAAGGGAGACCTATAAGACTCGTGACTGATCTCTCTTTTGAAACTTGGCAGGCCAGAAAGGATTGGCACGAGATCTTCAGTGTGCTGAACAGAAAATATATGCAGCCGAGAATCCTTTATCCAGCAGGTCTGTCATTTAGAATAGAAGGAGAGATAAAGGTCTTCCCAAACAAACAAAAACTGAAGGAATTTGCCACCACGAAACCAGCCCTACAAGAGATCCTAAGGGGGATCCTGTGAGACAAAGTACCAGAGACATCACTACAAGCATAAATCATACAGACATCACAATGACTCTAAACCCGTATCTTTCTATAATAACACTGAATGTAAATGGATTAAATGCGCCAACCAAAAGACATAGGGTATCAGAATGGATAAAAAAAACAAGACCCATCTATTTGCTGTCTACAAGAGACTCATTTTAGATCTGAGGACACCTTTAGATTGAGAGTGAGGGGATGGAGAACTATTTATCATGCTACTGGAAGCCAAAAGAAAGCTGGAGTAGCCATACTTATATCAGACAAATTAGACTTTAAATTAAAGGCTGTAACAGGAGATGAAGAAGGGCATTATATAATAATTACAGGGTCTATCCACCAGGAAGAGCTAACAATTATAAATGTCTATGCACTGAATACCGGAGCCCCCAAATATATAAAACAATTACTCATAAACAGAAGCAACGTTATTGATAAGAATGTGGTAATTGCAGGGGACTTTAACACTCCACTTACAGAAATGGATAGATCATCTAGACACACGGTCAATAAAGAAACAAGGGCCCTGAATGACACATTGGATCAGATGGACTTGACAGATATATTTAGAACTCTGCATCCCAAAGCAACAGAATATACTTTCTTCCCGAGTGCACATGGAACATTCTCCAAGATAGATCACATACTGGGTCACAAAACAGCCCTTCATAAGAATACAAGAATTGAAATTATACCATGCACACTTTCAGACCACAATGCTATGAAGCTTGAAATCAACCACAGGAAAAAGTCTGGAAAACTTCCAAAAGCATGGAGGATAAAGAACACACTACTAAAGAATGAGTGGGTCAACCAAGCAATTAGAGAAGAAATTAAAAAAATATATGGAAACAAACGAAAATGAAAATACAAAAATCCAAATGCTTTGGGATGCATCGAAGGCAGTCCTGAGAGGAAAATACATTGCAATCCAGGCCTATCTCAAGAAACAAGAAAAATCCCAAATACAAAATCTAACAGCACACCTAAAGGAAATAGAAGCAGAACAGCAAAGGCAGCCTAAACCCAGCAGAAGAAGAGAAATAATAAAGATCAGAGCAGAAATAAACAATATAGAATCTAAAAAAAACTGTAGAGCAGATCAACGAAACCAAGAGTTGGTTTTTTGAAAATATTAACAAAATTGACAAACCTCTAGCCAGGCTTCTCAAAAAGAAAAGGGAGATGACCCAAATAGGTAAAATCATGAATGAAAATGGAATTATTACGACCAATCCCTCAGAGATACAAACAATTATCAGGGAATACTATGAAAAAGTATATGCCAACAAATTGGACAACCTGGAAGAAATGGACTAATTTCTAAACACCCACAGGCTTCCAAAACTCAATCAGGAGGAAATAGAAAGCTTGAACAGACCCATAACCAGCGAAGAAATTGAATCGGTTATCAAAAATCTCCCAACAAGTTTAAGAGTCCAGGACCAGATGGCTTCCCAGGGGAGTTCTACCAGACATTTAAGGCAGAGATAATACCTATCCTTCTCAAGCTATTCCAAGAAATAGAAAGGGAAGGAAAACTTCCAGACTCATTCTATGAAGCCAGTATTACTTTGATTCCTAAACCAGACAGAGACCAGGTAAAAAAAGAGAAATACAGACCAATATCCCTGGTGAATATGGATGCAAAAATTCTCAATAAGATACTAGCAAATCGAATTCAACAGCATATAAAAAGAATTATTCACCATGATCACGTGGGATTCATTCCTGGGATGCAGGGCTGGTTCAACATTTGCAAATCAATCAACGTGATACATCACATTAATCAAAGAAAAGATAAGAACCATATGATCCTGTCAATCGATGCAGAAAAGGCCTTTGACAAAATCCAGCACAGTTTCTTAATAAAAACCCTTGAGAAAGTCGGGATAGAAGGAACATACTTAAACATCATAAAAGCCATTTATGAAAAGCCCACAGCTAACATCATCCTCAATGGGGAAAAACTGAGCTTTTTCCCTGAGCTCAGGAACACAACAGGGATGCCCACTCTCACCGCTGTTGTTTAACATAGTGTTGGAAGTTCTAGCATCAGCAATCAGACAACAAAAGGAAATCAAATCCATCAAAATTGGCAAAGATGAAGTCAAGCTCTCACCTTTTGGAGATGACATGATACTATACATGGAAAATCCGATAGACTCCACCAAAAGTCTGCTAGAACTGATACATGAATTCAGCAAAGTTGCAGGATACAAAATCAATGTACAGAAATCAGTTGCATTCTTATACACTAACAATGAAGCAACAGAAAGACAAATAAAGAAACTGATCCCATTCACAATTGCACCAGGAAGCATAAAATACCTAGGAATAAATCTAACCAAAGATGTAAAAGATCTGTATGCTGAAAACTATAGAAAGCTTATGCAGGTAATTGAAGAAGATATAAAGAAATGGAAAGACATTCCCTGCTCATGGATTGGAAGAATAAATATTGTCAAAATGTCAATACTACCCAAAGCTATCTACACATTCAATGCAATCCCAATCAAAATTGCACCAGCATTCTTCTCAAAACTAGAACAAGCCATCCTAAAATTCATATGGAACCACAAAAGGCCCCGAATAGCCAAAGTAATTTTGAAGAAGACCAAAGCAGGAGGCATCACAATCCCAGACTTTAGCCTCTACTACAAAGCTGTAATCATCAAGACAGCATGGTATTGGCACAAAAACAGACACATAGACCAATGGAATAGAATAGAAACCCCAGAACTAGACCCACAAACGTATGGCCAACTCATCTTTGACAAAGCAGGAAAGAACATCCAATGGAAAAAAGACTGTCTCTTTAACAAATGGTGCTGGGAGAACCGGACAGCAACATGCAGAAAGTTGAAACTAGACCACTTTCTCACACCATTCACAAAAATAAACTCAAAATGGATAAAGGACCTGAATGTGAGACAGGAAACCATCAAAACCCTAGAGGAGAAAGCAGGAAAAGACCTCTCTGTCCTCAGCCGTAGCAATCTCTTACTCGACACATCCCCAAAGGCAAAGAAATTAAAAGCAAAAGTGAATTACTGGGACCTTATGAAGATAAAAAGCTTCTGCACAGCAAAGGAAACAACCAAGAAAACTAAAAGGCAACCAACGGAATGGGAAAAGATATTTGCAAATGACATATGGGACAAAGGACTAGTATCCAAAATCTATAAAGAGCTCACAAACTCCACACCAAAAAAAAAACAAATAATCCAGTGAAGAAATGGGCAGAAAACATGAATAGACACTTCTCTAAAGAAGACATCCGGATGGCCAACAGGCACATGAAAAGATGCTCAACGTCGCTCCTTATCAGGGAAATACAAATCAAAACCACACTCAGATATCCCCTCACGCCAGTCAGAGTGGCCAAAATGAACAAATCAGGAGACTATAGATGCTGGCGAGGATGTGGAGAAACGGGAACCCTCTTGCACTGTTGGTGGGAATGCAAACTGGTGCAGCCACTCTGGAAAACAGTGTGGAGGTTCCTCAGAAAATTAAAAATAGACCTACCCTATGACCCAGCAATAGCACTGCTAGGAATTTACTCAGGGGGTACAGGAGTACTGATGCATAGGGGCACTTGTACCTCAATGTTTATAGCAGCACTCTCAACAATAGCCAAATTATGGAAAGAGCCTAAATGTCCATCAACTGATGAATGGATAAAGAAATTGTGGTTTATATACACAATGGAGTACTACATGGCAATGAGAAAGAACGAAATATGGCCCTTTGTAGCAACGTGGATGGAACTGGAGAGTGTGATGCTAAGTGAAATAAGCCATACAGAGAAAGACAGATACCATACGTTTTCGCTCTTATGTGGATCCTGAGAAACTTAACAGAAACCCATGGGGGAGGGGAAGGAAAAAAAAAAGAGGTTAGAGTGGGAGAGAGCCAAAGCATAAGAGACTCTTAAAAACTGAGAACAAACTGAAGGTTGATGGGGTGTGGGAGGGAGGGGAGGGTGGGTGATGGGTATTGAGGAGGGCACCTTTTGGGATGAGCACTTGATGTTGTATGGAAACCAATTTGACAATAAATTTCATGTATTGAAAAAAAAAAAAAAGAAAGTACTTGATATAGGAAAAAAAAAATTCTGGAGTAGAATATAGGAAGTAACCTGTTGGACATCAACCATAGCAACTTCTTACTAGATATGTCTCCTGAGGCAAGAGAAAGAAAAACAAAAATAATATTCCAGTGTATACATGTTTGTATTCCATATATACATACATATATATTTGGACTTCATCAAAATAAAAACTTCTAAGGGATAATAAAAACGTAGCAAAATAATAATAATAAAATAATAGTAAAATAAAAACAGCAAAGGAAACAATTAACAAAACTAAAAGACAACCTTCAGAATGAGAAAAGATATTTTCAAATGCTTTATCTAATAAGGGCTAGTATCCAAAATATACAAGTAACTTCTAAAACTGAACACCCAAAACAAGTAATCCTGTTTTAAAAAAATGGGCAAAAATGCCTCCAGAGGAGGCATACAGATGGTCACAGACACATAAAAAGATGTTCAATATTACTTATCATCAAGGAAATGCAAATCAAAGGCACAATGAGATATCATCTCATACCTGTTCAGAAGAGCTAAAATTAATAACACAGGAAACAATAGATGTTGGTGAGCATGCAGAGAAAGGGAAATCCTCTTACACTAATGCTGGGAATGCAAAATGGTTCAGCCACTCTGGAAAAACAGTATGGAGTTTCCTGAAAAAGTTAAAAATATAACTATCCTACAATCCAGCAATCATGCTATAAGTATTTACCCAAAGGATGCAAAAATGCTACTTCAAAGGGATACATGTGCCCTGATGCTTATAGCAGCATTATTAAAATTATTTAAATTATGGAAGGAGCTCAAATGTCCAATGACTGATGAATGTATAAAGGTGTATGTATATAGACACACACATATATTTATTTATTTACTTATTTATTTATATTTATATTTATGTTATATATATGTATGTATATATGGAATAAAAACATATATACACTGGAACATTACTCAGCCTTATAGAAGGATGAAGTCTTGCCATTTGCAATGATGTGGATGGAGCTAGAGAGTATTATACTAAATAAAATAATTCAGTCAGATAAAGTCAAATGCCATATGATTTCAGTCATATGTTGCATTTAAGAAACAAACATAGAAAGAAAGAGAGGCAAACCAAGAAACAGACTCTTAACTATAGAGAGAAAACTGATGGTTACCAGAAGAGAATTGGGTGGCAGGATGGGTTAAATAGGTGATGGGGATTAAGGAGGGCAGGTAGAGATACACAGACAATTGTCAATGCCTTTTTCTGTAGTTACAGGCCCCATGAGTTTTTTGAACGGGAGATGACACATAAGGAGTATTTCTCATGTATCAGCTTGTTACACTGTGTTTGGTCATGGGTCCATGTATAGTGAAGTGGACTTTATGTGGACTTGGACTTTAGAAACTTGAACAGCACCCCCCAGAACTAGGATACAAATTAGAAATTATTGTCAGATATTAAGTAGTTGTCAATGGTATTAATGAAAAAGATAGTGATGTCTAATGTAGACCATGAGGCAGTGTAGGGGATGAAGTCTCTCATTTGGGTAAGATTATCCACCAGCCTTAGAGGAGGGTTTTAGGGAAGGTATGTATGTGTGTGTGTGAAGGGAGGGAATGGATTTCACTCCATTCGTGTGTGTGTGAAGGGAGGGAGAGTGAGAAAGTAAGGGATAAAATACAGACCCAAAATATGTCCTAAGACCACTGAGAGTCTGGGAGATGAAGAAGCCAACTGTCTGGAATATGAAATCATATTGTAAACTTTTTGATGGTGATTAAGGAGTGCACTTGTGATGAGCACCAGGAGTTGCATGAAAGTGTTGAATGACTATATTGTACGCCTGAATCTAATTTTACACTGTATGTTAACTAACTGGAATTTAGAAAAAAATTTTTGAAAAATCAAGTTGTACACCTTAAATATATATTTTTTTAATTGTCAATTACATCTCAATAAAGCTGGGAGGGTGGGGAATAAGCCAAGCTTCTCCTGCAAGTGGTCTCCTATTGAAGGTGTCTTGTTTGATGTAAGGTGTTATAGGTTCAATTGTGTCCCCAAAAGATATGCTGAAGTCCCAACCCTTAGTACCTCAGAGTATGACCTTATTTGAAAATAGGGTTGTTGCAGATGTAATTAGTGAAGATGTGGTCATACTGTAATATGGCAGACCTTTAATCCAATATAAATGGTATCCTTATTAAAAAAAAAAAAGAAGACAAGGGTGGGGGATAGAATCTCCTGGGATTACAAAGGTGGAGATTGAAGTAATCAGCTGTAAGCCAAGGAGCACAAAGGATGATGCCACTGCCTGAAGCTAGGAAGAGGCAAGAATGAATTCTACCTAGAGTCTCAGAGGAAGCATGGCTCTGCTGATACCTTAATTTTACACTTCTAGCCTCCAGAACTGAGAAAATAAATTTATGTTTTTTTAAGCCACCCACTTTTTGGTACTTCGTTATGGCAGCTCTAGGAAACTAATAGGTAGAGCCATCAAAGTCCCTGTGAATTGAGTTCAATTTAAAAAAAAAATTAATGTTTATTTATTTTTGAGAGAGAGAGAGAGAGAGACAGAGAAACAGAGCGCGAGCAGGGGAGGGGCAGAGAGAGAGGGACACAAAATCCGAAGCAGGCTCCAGGCTCTGAGCTGTCAGCACAGTCTTATGCAGGGCCCTGAACTCACGAACCACAATATTATGACCTGAGCCAAAGTCAGATGCTTAACTGAAATGAGCTACCCAGGCGCCCCAATTGAGTTCAACTTTTTGAATGAGGTGTAGTGTCCAACAAGAGAGGCTGTGCATTAGTGGATGCTGTCAGCTACAAACCTGGCTTGGACGTAGTAGCCCTTAACATGTAACACACATCTTCTCAGTGCTGCCCCCTGGTGGCTATGAAGTTCAGCTACATAGTCTTAACATAGATTTATTGGTCTCCTGCCCATGTTAGATAGTAGGGTTGGATAGTTGTAATTGTTTAGGACATGATGACTTTAAAAAATAAGGTATTCTTCATTGTTCCTGGCATTCTAGTGTCTCTTTCCTTTCACATTCAAACTTCATTAAATGATAATTATTTGTACTCACAATCTTGACCACTCTAACCTCTTCCACTAGCTGACTATGGTCATCCCCCTCCCCTCTACTCTCAGACTTCATAGTCCAATGTCCCAATTCCATTAGAACCCTGCTTTGTTAAAGAAATGATAAATAATCTCAAAATAAGGCTTCAGTGAATGATAAAGTCTTCATGTCCATGTTAGCAAGCATGTTTTATCAGGGTCTAACAAGGTTTCAACCCACAGGTCTCGTAGATCTGTGACCCCCATATTTTGCCTCCTAGTTGGCTATTAATGTATAAACTGACCTGTGTTTAAATACCAGCACTGGGGCTTCTGATATTAGAATGCAACAAAAAAAGGTAGGAACATCTAAAAAGAATCAGAAAACTTGTATTTGACATATGATGTAATCACAATAAAATTTCATACATACAACCATTTTCATCAATAACTTTTCTTTCAATAGAAGTTATGGGCAAACCTACATATGTCACTTTCTCCATCCCACTAAGACTGCTGCGACACCATTTGCATAACTCAGTCTACTTCCATTTGGATATGATTAATCACAATGCCATCTTGATCTTTCATAAAATTGCAGAATGTGAGATCCTGTAATGAACTTATATATCACCTAGTTCCACTCTTATTTCACAATATGTAAAAATTGAGGCCCAGAAAGAGGAATTGGCTTATACAGGACTATTAGCTATTAAGATAAGACCTAGAATTGCAGTCTCCTGACTCCCAGTCTTAACATTCTTCTACTTTGTCATACTGCTAATAAGGATCATCATCCAAAAACAAGACCCAATGGGATGAACATTTGGTTTCCCATTTCAGTAAGAGTGTTCTTCCCCCAATGATCTTTGAAGGAAATTATCTACCATAGTTTAGCTGCATTAAGTTTGATAATATATAAAATTACATTTGTCTTACTAGGCTTATAACCAGCTGAAATTGCTATAGAAAAAAAACAAACTCAATCTTTATTGACCATTTTCTTTTGCAACACCTCTGTTAATTTTACTGCCCAAAGATGAAGTCCTGAGGCACTCCAGAAAATCCGCATGTTTATAGTTCAGTGTTTAGTCAGAGAACAGTCTAAAAGAAAAAAACACTAGGGACATCAAAACCAACATGTAGACCCTGATATCTAATAACAAGCAAGCCACAGACCAGCAAAATACCCTTATATACATTGAGAAATTGTTCAAGACCAGACACTTCCAGGAGATGGCAGTATAAGGCAGGTCTGGGTTCAGAGGAAATGGAAAATTGAAAAAAGGAAACAAAAAGTAAGTTTTCATTGCCTAAGAATAGTTTTAATATGGGATCATGCCACCAACTGAAACCTGTATACAAACAAGAGGCACTTAAGTGACAAGGTCATGTAGGTCACCAGTCTGAAATCTACCAGGCAATGGCTACATTGCATTTTAAAGGAGATACTGAGAGAGCACTGGGTGTTATATGTAAGTGATGAATCATTAAATTCTACTCCTGAAACCAATACTACATTATATGTGAAGAACTTGAATATAATTTTGAAAAAAGAAATACTGAGATTAAATACACCCCAAAAACTTTGTTCAAAATACTTCTAAGAAGTCAACACTCTGTGTGGTTAGCAGTGAGATGGCTTACATTTTCAAAGGAAGGCTCTAATCATTATGTGTAAGAAGACTTGCATGAAGCTTGTAATAGTCACCTTTTATTGATTTTCTGACATATATCAAGCACTGTGAGCTAGACATCATTACAA
This sequence comes from Panthera uncia, assembly GCF_023721935.1. Taxonomy (NCBI): domain Eukaryota; kingdom Metazoa; phylum Chordata; class Mammalia; order Carnivora; family Felidae; genus Panthera; species Panthera uncia. The sequence continues at coordinate 67,393,262 of NC_064817.1, read as the reverse complement.
ATTATTTTATTCAGTCTCCATCCTAAGAAGTAGCTACCATTATCCAAATTTTATATATGAGGAAACTGAGATTTGGAGAGCTTAAGTAACTTGCTTAGCAGACAGTATTTATGCATAAGATACAAAATCTCATGTAACATTTAAATAATTTTTGAACTTTTCCCTTTGTCCTTTTTTCCTTGATTCTTGATTACTTCAAAATATATTTACTTAAGAAAGTGTAGAGACAGCATAGAGTTTTGCAACATTGCCAAGAGAAAGATATGCTCTTCATTCTAAGATGAAAGGAAAAACAATTCTGAGCTCCCCAAACTCACCAATTAACAATATTATTTTTTTCTGAGTTTCAATCCAATTGTGATTTACATTTCTCTGGCCTGGGCTCCTGACCTTTCAATTTGACTGGAGACCTCATAGGCAGATGTTAAAAAGCAAACATAAACTGCATGTATGAACATACTGGGTTTACTCCTTGTCAATCACACATAATTGGCTCTAAATGCAGTATTTCTAGTATTAATCTGTGTCAAGCTATTTGCTGTATTTATTGAATTGAAGTTGGGTTCCTCCTCACTTTGTGTACATCTTGGTGAGCAGAATCACTGCATTTAGTTGGTTCCACATATAGAAAGCAGCACTCATATCTCTTTCATTCAGTTTGCCTTACCCCCACCCCTTTTTCCAGCTTCTATAGTTTGAAGTGCAAAAGAAAATTATGTCAGGCCTTACCAGAAGTCTTTTTACTGCCTAGAAATATTTTGTGCTGATAGTTATCAGAGTATAGCGTCTGTCAATCTGTTTTTCAAAGTCAAACTTTCAACCCTGTCTGTATTTCTAAAGCTGGTTAGTTTCCAAAGAGCTAACAAACTCACCAACTTCACCAAAGACTGGCATCTAAACCAGAACATTGACCCATTATTTTATGATAGTTATATTTGCCAAAAAGATCAAATTACTCATCTTCTGATCAGTCCATTCTCTCTCAGTAGCTTACATAGGAAATCAAAACATAATCAGAAGCTTGTTTGTTGAGCACAGATATAGAACAAGTAGAGTGAGATACATGATTTAACTGGTTAATAGCATCAATCCCTAGGTCTTCTAGTTCCTAGCTATGGGACTTTGGGTAAATTATTTAACATCTCAGTACTTCAGTTCTCTCCTCTGTCAAATGGGGATAGCAAATAATGCTTACTATTTTGTGGGATTGCTGTTAGAATTAATTAATAAATGTAAAGTGCTCAGAACAATGCCTGTCACATATTAAGTGCTCAAAAATGTAAACTGTTGTCATTTTTATTACTTAATGTACTATTAACCAGCAGAAATACCTTGAATTCCCTCCATTGGACTTCTCTGACTGGTCATTTGTAGACTATTTCCTGTGTATCTCTTCACCTTAGCACTTCCCTGATTTTAATTAGCCTCTGTGTGTGGATTATACCCAAATCTATATCTTAATCCTTGATAACTCTACTGAGTTTCATACTTTTGTATTCAACAGCCAACTGGCACAATCATCTAAACTGTTGCTTCCAAATTTTTTTATGATATGACACATATAGAAAACAGAAATAATTATGCAACACATTGGGTTTAACGCATGAGGTAGTACCCATGAGTTACACATGTAGTACACATGAGGTAGTGCAGCCTGACCACTGGGAACTCTAGTTGCTCTAAAAATATACAACCATGATGAAAGCTGAAAGGAACAACATCTCCATATCTTGTAACCTATGTGGGTCAGACAAAGCTTCAACCTTCAAGTCTTGCCAGGCATCTCTCACTCATTACGTTCAACATAAAGAGGTTATCTTTTCCTTAAAGCCAGATCTTCCACCTATGAACTCTATCTACCCCAATATTCAAGACAGAAATTGGAGTATTTTCTAGATACTCCCTCTTCATAACTTCCAATATTTCATTAAATTCTTCCAATTTTACCTATAAAATCTTTCTTATCTCTGTACCCTCTTTTCCATCCATCATGACCCCTCCCTGATCTCCACTGTTGTAATAGACCTCTAAGCTATCCACTTGCCTTGCTCTCCTATCCCTGGCCAAATCCACCCTTCACACAACTGCCATGGCAATCTAAAACATAGGTCTCACCTTGCCATTCCTCACCTTGCACAAAATCCTTCAATGCCTGCCCATAGTTTAGAGCTGTAAATCTAAAACTTCTGAAATATCATGCAAGAAAGAAAAACCTTTACACAAACTCTAAAATAAAGGTAGGGTGGAAGGTGATGACAAGGACTAGAAGTTTGAAAATTCTTTGAAGTCTTGTGTTTTATCTTTAACTTGTTCACTGGTAATTTAAACTAAAAAATGATAATATATGTTTATTTTAATATAGAAATAATGTTTCAAATTATTTAACTTCAAATAAAATGGATGCCTCATAAACACACACTATGTTTGCCCTGTGCCTTTTTTCTAAATATAATTTATTGTCAAATTGGTTTTCATACAACATCCAGTGCTCGTCCCAACAAGTTCCCTGTGCCTTGGCATATGTGTTAACTAGTCTTGAAAAACCCCAGTGTAACAAATTGTCAGAGGATAAAATCCAAGCTTCACAACCTGGCCTCCAAGGCCTTCATGATATAGTCTCTGCTCATGTCTTTTTCACCTTCTTTCTGTTCCAATAGAACCGATCTGAGTGTACTTCTGTGCCCTTACCATACTATTTCTGAACTCTCTACCAAGAAACTTTTTGTCTACTCCTTTCATCACACCTTACAATTAATTCCTAGATAGTGCTAACTCTTCCTTTGAGAGATAGTGTATGTGTCTCATCCTAACATTTATCAAGATATCTCCCATGCTATGTCCCAGCCTGGGTTAGGTACTGTTCCTCTGTATTCTCTTAGGACTGTGGGCTTGTTTTAATCATAACACTTAACCCACTGCATTAGCATTCTTTGTTTTTAATTTTACATCTTTTGATTCCTCACTAAAACATAAACTTCTTAAGAACAGACTCTGTATGAAAATCACTTTCTAGGTGCTTCATAAAATTTTTTGTTTACTTACTGAAATATCATTAACATACAATGTTATATTAGTTTCAAGTTCTTAAAAATGTAACTAAATTCTGGTAATCTCAGGCTTCCATTTTGGACCAATTCCCTCTTTGACTGATGAATCCTTTCCTTAGAATTGTAATATCATCAATGACTTTATAAGCAATACTAACTTTAAAACACAGTTGTGTCCATCTGATCCATAACGTATTTCATACTGGACTTGTTAGAGAAAACCCTGAATTATTTGTAGACACTGGATATAGTCCACAAATATCATCCCATTTTTGTTCTATACTGATTTTTTTTAAATCAAAGCCACTTATTGACTATCTGGGTAGAAATATGAAGAAATAGAAATATCACAAACAACTAAGAGAAATACTAAACAAAGAAATATCAGACAATGACAGAGGAGAAAAGTAAAGCTATAAATTTAAGACTATCAGACTAAAACTAGTTCTAGCACTAAATGGGCTCCTTGCTTGTAATCGAGACATCATCTATTCATAATTTATCTTACTTGAACATCATTTCAGAAAGAAATGCTTCTACACACATGACAAACTGTAAGGAGGTTTCTGTACAAACAGTAGATTATTGTATTTGGCCACTTGTCACACTGTTAAGACTGGATTCATCTAAACTCAATATATAAAGCATGATGATGGTAATGATGCTTATACATCAGGAACTCCAGAGCTATCTGTTTCTTTGTAATTTTAAACTTCTCTCCTATATTTGTTTATTTCATCTTTTAGATGTTTGACATTTGTGTGCTATAGAATGAATTAAAACCATAGAATCTCCGGTCTTTTCTATCTTTGAAACCTAATGTACCTCCAACGTAATTTATATGAAAGATTCTCTGAAAATAAATCTACATTGTGGTCTATACTGGAATATTAATCTGTTAATTTTAAGCTATTGAAAGCTAGAATTTTATCTAGAAGAGCAGGATTTTTCTTCCCCATTGTTAGTGGCATGTTGCAAAATGCCATTAAATTTATTCTCCTGTCCCTGTAGGTGATACTTGGGAGAAATGGTCCCAGTTCAGCAGGGCTCCTCAGTTTTTGAAGTATGTCACACGCTACATTTTCAAAGAAGAGTGGGTAATAAGATTTGCTGGCATATTTGTTGAATTATAAATGCAGATCTGTGTACTATGTAATTAACATATTCCTGAAACAATAAATTATCTCTGTGAGTTGAAAATGAAAACATTAGGTAAATAATAAGTATTTTTATTTGAGAAAGTATTTGGAGGATATTTTGAGGGCCCAATTTCAGAATAAATAACATAAAATTGCAAATACTTTTACTTTTTAAAAACATAGTCCATCGCAGACTAACATGATGGCTTTCCAAATTTCCTCAAAAAATTTATAATGAATATCCATGACTATTTTGCAGGAAGTACAGACCATCATTTTCTCCCCAGATACTCAGAATTTCCTTTAGAAGAGGAGAGATGGGGAAAGTGAGTGATCTACACATGCTCCACAAATTAGAACATTTGGTCCCTCAGTGACAGCTGCCATTTGCCTCCATATTATTTAAAAAACATGTTCAGATGCAAGTTACAAACTAACCAATTGGAGTTTAAGGAAATAAATGACCTATTTTTCCACATAAAAGCAAATCTTAAAATCAAGTCTAGACGTAGGTCATTGCTGGTGTTTATTTTGTTGTTCAACAATGGGCCCAAGGTTGTTCCCAATGGACCCAAGGAAATTCTATTCTTTTTTTCTGACCCACTATTCATACCATATAGACTTTATCTTCATGCTGGTCATCCTATTGTTATAAGATGGCTGCTGAAGCTCCAGATATGTTTACATTTAAGGCAGAGAGAAGAAAGAGTCAGTGTCAGCAGACTTCTGCTTGATGTCTCACTACTAGAACTGAGTCACATTGCCCCTCCTATCTGCAAGTGAGTGTAGGAAATTGAGTTTTCTACTTTCTAGTTTCTATAATGGAAAGTAGTAGCAAGGGAGAAGGGGGTTAGAAATGGAATAAGAATACCTAATTAAAGAGATGCCTCTCCTTCTTAGGCCTGATATGGTATGTCTCTTGTCACCACGAATGACAGTGCTATTAATCTACTCAAATAGATTGGTGCTCACTAATGTTTGCACTGAGAGTAGTTCCCTCACCCAGGGATTCAGGAGGAGTCCAAGGTTACCGGTCTAGAAGATATTTGATATTCCCATCCAGTGCCTTCCTCTGACCTTACTTTATTGCCTTGGGTGAACTTGGTAAATCTTAATGGTCTCTCTTAGGATTAATTCTCATGTAAATACCACATTTAATCAGTTCTAAGACACACTATTTCACATAGTTTCTCCATAACAAATCTCTGAAATTAAGATTGACTTCCAACAAATTATATATTTCTGACATTAGGATTTACTTTCAACAATTGTGTCTTATAACTAATATTGGCCAGGTAGCTATTATGATATAGTTGTCATTGCATGTACGTGTGGAAACCTGGTCATAGCTGTTCATGATAAAAACACTTCAATTGAGTTATACGCACTGTTGGTACTACATGTGTTAATTGCCATTTAAAATATCTTCAAAAAGATTACACTGCCTGTAATCATCAGAACAAAATGTTATTGTGTAAGCAGAAAGGTATGAAAATGGAACAGTGGGGTGTAATTTGACATTAGGAAACAAATATGTACCACTGGAAGAGTAAATGCCAGCATTAAGACTTGCAGAATGAGGGTCAGTGAGTTAGAGGAAAACCTCAGAGACAACAGTGGACCACTTCCCCTTGGTTTTTGTTGTTTTTAAATGATTCATCATCAATGTTCTTAATTATATAGAGAATGATTCTTTGTAAAAATACAAGGACATCAATAACTCTGAGTCAAACTATGACTGAAAAAAAGCTAGACTGAATGTGAAGAAGTTTTAGGAATCCCTCACTTACGTGTTTTGCTTATATTTTCACTCATGCATTTATAAGAGTGATATATACTAATAACCTATCTAAATGGTTCTAATCAAGTTCTTAAAATAAGTGTAAAATAAAGCCTCGAGTTGATTTTTAAAAACCATTGTATCACAGATTAATTGGCAGCATTTTTTCTTTCTTAGTGGAACCTAAAATAACAGTATGTCTTATAGTCAGTGACATATTACAGTAATGAAGCATGTTATATTCCTAGAAGTACAGCTTTTCCATTTCTCTACACTTGCCAAATTATAGGAAAGAGAAAGCTTAGGAAAGGATAAGCTGGAAACTGCTACACGGACAGTAAAGAAGACTATCATTGAGCAAATTTTAGAAAAAAAAGATAAAAAATCAGAAGGAAAATTGATTCATTTCCATTAAGATGATTGTGAAATAATGTTTTAGTATTGTAAATAAGAGGTGTTAGCAAGAGAGTTTATTGGATAACAGGGTTTTCTCTGACCTGGTGAATAATCATCCCTAACAATCCATGCTGCATTCATTTCAACTCTTTTTGGGCCTAAAAAAATAATTCCTCTCAAACTTTTGGTTTGGTCACTGAGGAAAAGCTACAGACTGATGCCTAAGTCACAGCCAAATAGACTCATTAGTCCTCTGATACCAGATGGCTCTCAGATTATACTTGTCAGGAACTTAATTAACCCAAAATACATCTTAGTAATCATATTTGACCAGTGATCCAGATACAAGCCCTCTAAAGGCATTTCCCTTCTACCTATCCTCTTTTCTTGCTCTTCTCCTTGACTCATCTTCCCCACTGCTGTCCTCCCTCCCAATGCTTCTATTGTGCTCTGGAATCCTCTTTCATTATAAACCAAATTCCCTTGTCTTTTCTTCCTCTTCTCCAAACTCCCTCTCTGCCTCCTCATCTTGACTGAAGCCTGGCTATTACTAGAGGACATCACTCTCACTTCCACCCTCTTGCATTAAAGCTGTTTATTCTCATAGGGTACACATATCGCATAGCTGCAGACTGGGTTAGCATTCTCCCTGTTGCCACCTCTACATGACTATTCTTCCACATTTCTGGAAAAGCCTTTCTTTCTACCTTTGAAACTCCTGCCATCTAGCTATAGTATCCTGCCCCACCTTGCTTCTGTCCCTTTATCAACTGCCTGATTAATTTCTCACATTCACTGGAGACTGTGGCACCTGGTTCACATTCTTTCTCTCTGTCCTCATTATTGTGATCATCATGGACACACTGAAGGCAATTTATCCAATACTTTAACTCAGATATTTTTTTAACTGCATGACTCAAACCATCCACATCTTCACTTCATTTTAATAGCCCATTACCATGACCACACCCTGAAATTTGTTGCCTAGAACTATGTTCATCTTGAACGATAAATTCCTAAGTCTTATGCTCTACCCACAGTGACCTTTTAAAATCCTGGACTGGAAAAACTAGAAGGACCACTATATCAGCTCCTGATCCCCAAACATCCATGGTATGATGTTACGATGGATTTCATTAATTAATTCAATACATGTTTATTAATCACCTCCTATGTTCTAAGCACTGTTCATGGCACTGTGTTTACATAAATAAGCTAAAAACACATTGCTTCTGATCTCATGGAATTACAATCCACTGGGAGAACTAATTACTTAATGAAATAATTACACAAATATAAAATTGCAAACAAATAAATGTTATGAAGTAAAAACTAAAAGTACTATGAAACCATATAATGGGAGATATATGATCCCCACTACCCCCTTAGGTAGTGACCTTTAATCTGAGATCTAAAAGGAAAATAAGGGTTGGCTAAAGGAAGTAGCTAGAGGGAAAAGCATCCAAAGCAGAAAGAACTGCATGGGCAAAGGTTGTGAGGCAAAAGATTCCATAGCATGGTTGTAAAACTTAAATACAGAGTGGCTTGAGTGCAAAAAGCAAGATGAAAAAGAGAGGTAGAAGAATCTAGAAAAGAAGTGATATCAAGGCAATATAGGGTTTTTGACACCATGATGCACCATGTGTAAGGAAATGGGTGAATTTAATATGTGTTTCAGAAAATGCTTTGGTTGCAGTTTGAAGGAAGCAAGAGTACATGCAAAAGGATGGGAATGACTGCTGGTTGCCTACCTCATCATTTCTTCCCCACCTTTTTTCTTTAGTAACAAAACCATATTTTTAAGGTGGGCATAACATCTCTCTGAAGAGAGGATATTTTGCAGCCTCTTTACATCTCTGAGTAGTTATGTAACTAAATTCTGGCCAATGAGACAAAGGAAAATGTATAGGTTTTCCAAGAAGTGTCCTTAAACAGCAGATCTCATACTTCTTGTCCTTTTTCACCTTCTTGCTGTCTAAAATGCAAACAGACTACACGCCATCGGGAGATGTGGAACGAAATCACCCTGTTGGGAAGAACGGAGTTGGTGCTGTTATTTGGAACCATTCATGCAGCATATCATAGCATGTAGAAATGTGCTACAGATGGCAAAGCAATGCAGCAAACAACAACAACAACAACAACAAACTTGGGCCTGATGATGATGGAGTAAATATACCAGCACCAGAGGGTAAACCTCTGTATTTCATTTATGAAATAAAAAAATAAATTTCATGATGTGCCATTCCATATAGTTCATTGTTACCAAGTACGATAGCTCCAAACTGCTCTCTGATAACTCACCAATACAGTTAAAATATATAATGTAAGAAAAGATTCATTTTATTTAAAAATTTTTAATATTTGTTTATTTTTAAGAAGAAGAGAGAGGCAGAGCGTGAGTGAGGGAGGGGCAGAGAAGGAAACACAGAATCCAAAGCAGGCTCCAGGCTCTGAGCTATCAGCACAGAGCCTGATGCAGGGTTGGAACCCACAAGCCATGAGATCATGACCTAAGCTGAAGTTGGTCGCTTGTGGTGACCAACCCACCCAGGTGCACCAAAAAGATTCAGTTTATAAAGCATTTGCCATTTGCAACAATATGGATTGAGCTATAGAGTATAATGCTAAGTGAAATAAGTCAAAGAAAGACAAATACAAAATTATTTCACTCATATGTGGAATTTAAGAAAAGAAAAACAATGAGCAAAGTAAAAAAAGAAGGGGAGACAAAGAAACAGATTCTTAATGATAGAGAACAAATAAATTTATAAAGTAACCAAAAAGATAAAATACCCAGGCAGTAACTAAACAAGTAATGTGAATGAACCATATGAGGAAATCTTAAAACTCTATTAACATATAAAAGAAAATATAAATGGATGAAAAAGGATCACAGTGTTCATGGTTAACACTAAAAGCGGTAATCATCCAACATCGCAGAGAAGTAAGAGGATCTGTACTTTCCAGGTCTCTCAAAGAAAGGTTGAAGTCAAAGGATTTGAACCACAAGAGTCTGGGAGGAAGAGACTGAGTCTATCAGGGAGACACCAGGACAACCTGATGGGCCATAGGTGGATGATTGCGAATGAGGAGAGATGAAATGGGCCAAGTAGGCACGGAGGGGAGGAATCCCCTTCTGGGGAGAGACAAAGGGAAGAGAAAGAGTGGCTAGGGAAGCATAGGACTGTATCTAGACAAGAGAAAAGCCTCAGATCAGGACGGAGAGGGATCCTATCTCTAACAGAAGGGCTGTCTCCTGACTGGGGCTGGCTGCCCTGTTCACATACCTGGGGAGGAGGGGAGAAACCCCGGGGTTTGGTGGTAGGTCAGAGACACAGTCTGCAGTAAGAGAAAGCAGCTCCCTCCCTGAAGTGTGGTGGAACAGGACAAAACAAGCCAGGACCACATATCAGGCAGCATAGAGAAGCACTTCCCCAGTGCCAAGGCAAACGGTGCGGGAGTTTAAATCCCAGGAAATACCAGGGCACGGGGGTCAGCAGAGTGAGACAAATCACCTCATCTGTGCTCTTGGCACAGTGAGGATGGCTCAAATGGAGTGATTTGGGACACTGGGTCCGTGGAAAAGAGTCTGGGGTGGTCACATTTTTCTTCCCACCACCACCAAGGCAGGACCTCAGGGATCTTCTGTGGGGCCCAACATGGAGGCAGACCCACCTACCCCAAACCACACCCCTCCTCACCAGGTAACTGCAAATCTACTGGAGCTGGATAGACGCTAAGGAACAGATAGCCCACTCCTCCAAATCAGCTCTGCTGCATTGCTTGGATTAATCCTAGGACAATTCTTGTTATTTAGATATGTTCTTCCTTCCTTTTCTCCTTCTTATCTCTTCCCTCCTCTAGGCTGGTTATTCTGGTTATTGGTTTGTTTAAGCAGACCTATTTAACCCATTCTCTTGATACATGTTCTACACCTCCTTCCATTTCCTTTCTCTCTCTTTGGAATAATCAAGCCATATAGTGTGGGTACTCCATCTTCATTTCTTTTTCCCTGCCTCCTTCTTTATTTTCCTTTTTCTCTCTGGATTGTGCCATTTAGTCTCTCTGCCTGGTCGATGTTTATTTTTGTTCTTTTCCCCTTGTCCCTGTCATTTTTCTTTTTTTGTGTGTTCTTCCATCAGCACTGCCTCTACCCTATTTTTTACTTGTAGCTGGTGTTTCTGCTTTTTTTACTTTTGGATTTTTGTTGTTGCTTTTGTTCGTTTGTTTGTTTTTTTGTTTTATTTCTTTGTGTGTTAGCATGGTTTTGTTTCCTGTTTGTTTGTCTGTTTGTTTTCCTTTCGAGGGTTACTTCAAGTAACAAATCAAAGCACACCAGGTGGAGGGTCCAAAACGTTACTATGAATAGGGAGATAAAATAATCAAAATCACAACAACAGAAAGCAAGTAAAACTTTCCAAAAAACACCTCCTGAAGGATCAGGCCATGGACAGTGTAAGATCTCCCTCCCCCTTTATTATAGCAGTGATTGCAGGTGCAGAGCACATAACAAACTTAAAACTCATGAGGGACAGAAATCTAGCCAAAATGATGAAAAGGAAGAATTGTCCTCAAAAGAAATTCCATGAAGAAGAGACAGCTAAAGAATTGATCAAACAGATATAAGCAATGTAACTGAACAAGAATTGAGAATAATAGTCATAAGATTAATCGCTGGGCTTGAAAAAAGGCATAGAAGACAGTAAAGAATCTATTGCTGCAGAGATCAACGAATTAAAAAACAGTCATGATGAACTAAAAAATGCTATAAATGAGGTGCAAAATAAAATGGAGGCGGCCACAATGCAGATTGAAGAGGCAGAGGGGAGAATAGGTGAATTAGAATATAAAATTATGAAAAAAGAAGAATCTGAGAAAAAGAGACATAAAAAAATACAAGAGTATGAGGGGAGAATTAGAGAGCTAAGTGATGCAATCAAACAGAACAATATCTGTAGCATAGGAATTCCAGAAGAAGAGAGAGAGAGAAAGAGGTGTACTTGAACAAATCATAGCTGAGAACTTCCCCAATCTGGGGAAGGAAACAGGCATTGAAATCCGAGATGCACAGATAACTCCCTTCAGACGTAACTTGATCTTCTGCATGACATATCATAGTGAAGCTGGCAAAATACAAGGATAAAGAGATAATTCTGAAAGCAGCTAGGGATAAATGGGCCTTAACATACAAAGGTAGACACATAAAGGCAGTAGCAGACCTATCTACTGAAACTTGGCAGGCCAGAAAGGAATGACAGGAAATCTTCAATGTGATGAACAGGAAAAATATGCAACCAAGAATCCTTTATCCAGCAAGCCTGTCATTCAGAATAGAAGGAGAGATAAAGGTTTTCCCAAGCAAACAAAAACTGAAGGAATTCATTACCACTAAACCAGGCCTACAAGAGATCCTAATGGGGACTCTAAGTGAAATGCTGCAAGGACCACAAAGTACCAGAGACATCACTACAAGCACGAAACCTACAGATAACACAATGAATCTAAACGGATATCTTTCAATAACAACACTGAATGTACATGGACTAAATGCTCCAACCAAAAGACATAGGGTATCAGAATGGATAAAAAAAACAAGACCCATCTATTTGCTGTCTACAAGAGACCCATTTTATACCTGAGGGCACCTTCAGATTGAAAGTGAGGGAAGTGAGAAATATCTACCATGCTACTGGAACTCAAAGGAAAGCTGGAGTAGCCATACTTATATCAGACAAACTAGACTTTAAATTAAAGGCTGTAACAAGAGATGAAGAAGGGCATTATATATTTACAGGGTCTATCCATCAGGAAGAGCTAACAATTATAAATGTCTATCCACCGAATTCGAAAGCACCCAAATACATAAAACAATTAATCACAACCATAATCTATTTTATTGGCAAGAATGTGGTAATAGCAAGGGACTTTAATACTCCACTTACAACAATGGACAGATCATCTAGAAGAAAATCAATAAACTATGGCCCTGAATGATGCACTGGACCAGATGGACTTGACTGGTATATTTAGAACTCTACATCTTAAAGCAGCAGAATATAATTTCTTCTTGAGTGCACATGGAACATTCTCCAAGATAGATCATATACTGGGTAACAAAAGAACCCTCAATAAATATAAAAGAATGGAGATCATACCATGAACACTTTCAAATCATAATGCTATAAAACTTGAAATCAACCACAGGAAAAAGTCTGGAAAACATCCCAAAGCATGGGGGTTAAAGAACATCCTACTAAAAAATGAATGTGTCAACTAGGCAATTAGAGAAGAAATGTAAAAATATATGGAAACAAATGAAAATGGAAACACAAAAATGCAAACCCTTTGGGATGCAGCGAAGGCAGTCCTAAGAGGAAAATACATTGCAATCCAGGCCCATCTCAAGAACAAGGAAAATCCACAATACAAAATCTAACAGCACACCTAAAGTAACTAGAAACAGAACAGCAAAGACATCCCAAACCCAGCAGAAAAAGAGAAATAATAAAGGTCAGAGTAGAAATAACCAATATAAAATAAAAACAAACAAACAGTATAACAGATCAATGAAATTAGAGCTAGGTTTTTTGAAAAAATAAACAAAATTGATAAACCTCTAGCCAGGCTTCTCAAAAAGAAAAGAGAGAGGACCCAAATAGATAAAATCAGGAATGAAAATGTATTTATCACAACCAATCCCCCAGAAAGACAAGCAATTATCAGGGATTACTAGGAAAAATTATATGCCAACAAACTGGACAACCTGGAAGAAATGGACAAATTCCTAAACACCTACACACTTCCAAAACTCAAACGGGAAGAAATAGAAAATTTGAACATACCCATATCTAGTGAAGAAACTGAATCAGTTATCAAAAATCTCCCAACAAGTAAGAGTCCTGGACCATATGGCTTCCCAGGGGAATTCTAACGGAGATTTAAAGCAGAGTTAATATCAATCCTTCTCAAGATGCTCCAAAAAATAGAAATGGAAGGAAAACTTCCAGACTTATTCTATGAAGTCAGCATTACCTTGATTCCCAAATGAGACAGAGACCCAACAACAAAAAGAAGAGAACTACAGACCAATATCCCTAATGAACATGGATGCAAAAATTCTCAACAAATTACTAGCAAATCAAATTCAAGAGAATATAAAAAGAATTATTCACCATTATTAAATGGGATTCATTCCTAGGCTAGAGGGCTGGTTCAATATTTGCAAATCAATCAATGAGACACATCACATCAATAAAAGAATAAGAACCATATGATCCTGTCAATAGATGCAGAAAGAGCATTTGACACAAAACAGCATCCTTTCTTAATAAAACCCTCAAGAAAATTGGGATAGAAAGAACATACTGAAACATCAAAAGCCATTTATGAAAAGCCCAGAGCTAATATCATCCTCAATGGGGAAAAGCTGAGAGCTTCCCCCCTGAGATCAGGAACACGACAGCAATGTTCATTCTCACCGCTAATGTTTAACATAGTGTTGGAAGTCCTAGCATCAGCAATCAGACACCAAAATGAAATAAAAAGCATCAAAATCAGCAAAGAAGAAGTCAAACTTTCACTTTTCACAGACAGCATAATACTCCACATGGAAAACCTGACAGACTCCACAAAAAGGCTGCTAGAACTGACACATGAACTCAGTAAAGTTGCATGGTACAAAATCAATGTACAGAAATCAGCTGTATTATTATACACCAGTAATGAAGCAGCAGAAAGAGAAATCAAGAAACTGATCCCATTTACAATTGCACCAAGAATCATAAAATACCTAGGAATAAGCCTAGCCAATGAGGTAAAAGATATGTATGCTGAAAACTATAGAAAGCTTATGAAGGAAATTGAAAAAGACACAAAGAAATGGAAAAACATTCCATGCTTATGGATTGGAAGAATAAATATTGTTAAAATGTCAATACTACCCAAAGCAATCTACACATTCAATGCAATCGCAATCAAAATTGCACCAGCATTCTTCTCAAAGCTAAAACAAACAGTCCCAAAATTTGTATGTTACCACCCAAGACCCCAAATAGCCAAAGTAATATTGAAGAAGAAAACCAAAGGGGGAGGCATTAAAATCCCAGACTTTAGCCTCTACTACAAAGCTGTAATCATCAAGACAGTATGGTATTGCTACAAAACAGATACATAGACCAGTGTAATAGAACAGAGAGCTCAGTATTGCACCCACAAATGTATGGCCAACTAATCTTTGACAAAGCAGGAATGAGTATCCAATGTTAAAAAGACAGCCTGTTTAACAAATGGTTCTGGGAGAACTGGACAGCAACATGCAGAAGAATGAAACTAGACCACTTTCTTACACCATACACAAAAATAAACTGAAAATGGATGAAAGACCTAAATGTGAGATAGGAAACCATCAAAACTCTAGAGGAGAAAGCAGGCAACAACCTCTTTGACCTCAGCCGCAGCAATTTCTTACTCGACACATCTCCAAAGGCAAGGGAACTAAAAGCAAAAATGAACTATGGAGACCTTGTCAAGATAAAAAGTTTCTGCACTGCAAAAGAAACAATCAACAAAACTAAAAGGCAACTGACAGAATGGGAAAAGATATTTGCAAATGACATATCAGATAAAGGGCTAGTTTCCAAAATCTATACAGAACTCAACAAACTCCACATCTGAAAACAAATAATACAGTGAAGAAATGAGCAGAAGACATAAATAGACACATTTCCAAAGAAGACATCCAGATGGCCAACGGACACATGAAAAGATGCTCAACGTCACTCATCATCAGGGAAATACTAATCAAAGGCTCATTGAGATACCACTTCACGCTGGTCAGAATGGCTAAAATGAACAAATCAGGAGACTATAGATGCTGGCAAGGATGTGGAGAAATGGAAACCCTCTTGCACTATTGGTGGGAATGCAAACTGGTGCAGCCACTCTGGAAAACAGTGTAGAGGTTCATCAAAAAATTAAAAATAGAGCTACCCTATGACCCAGCAATAACACTGCTAGGAATTTATCCAAGGGATACAGGAGTACTGATGCATAGGGGCACATGTACCCCAATGTTTATAGCCGCACTTTCAATAATAGACAAATTATGGAAAGAACCCAATGTCAATCAACTGGTGAATGAATAAAGAAGATATAGTTTATATATACAATGAAATACTCCTTGTCAATGAGAAAGAATGAAATCTGGCCATTTGCAGCAATGTGGATGGAACTGGAGAGTATTATGCTAAGTGAAATAAGTCAGTCAGAGAAAGACAGATACCATATGTTTTCACTCATATGTGGATTTTGAGAAACTTAACAGAAGACCATGGGGGAGGGTAAGGGGGAAAAAAGTTACAAGCAGAGAGGGAGGGAGCCAAAACATAAGAGGCTCTTAAATATTGAGAACAAACTGAGGGTTGATGGGGGTAAGGGGGAGGGGAAAGTGGGTGATGGGCATTGAGGAGGGCACATGTTGGGATGACCACTGGTGTTGTATGGAAGCCTATTTGACAATAAATTATATTTAAAAATAAATAAAAGCTGATATCTTTTTACAATATATATCAAATCAACACATCATGCACCTTAAATTTATGCAATGTTGTATGATAAATATATCTCTATTAAGCTAGAAAAAAGTAATAATTCCAGCCCAAATTAATCCACCTAAATTAAAGTCTAAAATTAAATATAATCCCAACTAAAATATCAACAATATCTTTTTTTATTTTTACTTTTTATTGTTTTTAATTTTAATTCCAGTATAGTTAACATATAGTGTCATATTAGTTTCTAGTGTACAATACAGTGATTCAACAATTCTATATATTACTCAGTTCTCATCCATGATAAGTATATTCCTTAATCCCCATCATCTATTTAATCCATCCCCTCCCACCTCCACTCCAGTAACCATCATTTTGTTCTCTATATTTAAGAATCTGGTTTTTTGTTTTTCTCCCCCTCTGTTTTTACTTTATTTGTTTTCTTTTCTTAAATTCCACATATGAGTGAAGTCATATTGTATTTGTCTTTCACTTATTTCACTTAGCATTATACTCTATGGCTCAATCCATAATGTTGCAAATGGCAGGATTTGCCATATATGTACATATATAGTGCCTCTTCTTTACCCACTCATCAATTGATGGACACGTGGACTGCTTCCATATCTTGGCTATTGTACATAATGTTGCGATAAACTTTATCCTCTTGACTTTATGTTTTTGTATTTTCTTGGGTAACTACACAGTAGTGCAATTCCTGCATCAAAGTATAGTTTTATTATTATCTTTTTTGAGAAAACTCCATATTGATCCAGTTTGCTCTCCCACCAACACTGCAAGAGGGTTCCTTTTTCTTCACATCCTTGCCAACACTTTTTTTTTTTTTGGTTTTTGATTTTAGCCATTCTGATGAGTGTGAGGTGATAGCTCCTTGTAGTTTTGATTTGTATTTCCCTGATGATAAGTGATGTTGAACATCTTTTCATGTCTCCATTGGCCATCTGGATGTCTTCTTTGGAAATGTTTATTCGCATCTTCTCTCCATTTTTAAGTGGATTTTTCATTTTTTGCATGTTGAGTTTTATAATTTCTTTATATATGTTGGATATGAACCCTTTATCAGATGTCATTTGCAAATATCTTCTCCCATTCTGTAGGTTGTCTTTAGTTTTATTGATTGTCTCCTTTGCTGTGTAGAAGGTTTTATTTTGATGTAGTGCCACCATTTGAATTATACTTTTAAATTCTTTGTTTCAGGAGACATATCTAGAAAAATGTTGCTATGGACAATGTCAGAGAAATTACCACCTGTGCTCTCTTCTAGGATTTTTATGGTTTCAAGTCTCATGTTTTGATCTTTAACCCATTTTTTAAAGCTTATTTATTTATTTTTTAGAGAGATATCAGGAGAGAGGCAGAGAGAAAGGGAGAGAGAGAATCCAAAGCAGGCTCTTCATTGTCAGTGTGGAGTCCAATGCAAGGCTTGAACTTATGAACCGTGAAATCATGAGCTGAGCCAAAGTCGAATGCTTAACTGACTAAGCCACCCAGGCACCTCATCTTTAACCCATTTTGAATTTATTTTTGTGCATGGTAAAAGAAAGTTATCTCGATTTATTCATTTGCATGTTTCTGTCTAGTTTTTTCAACACCATTTGTTTATGAAACTTTCTGTTTTCCATTGGATATTCACTTCTACTTTATCAAAGATTAATTGACCATATAATTGTAGGTTTATTTCTGGGCTCTCTATTCGGTTCTATTGACATATGTGTCTATTTTTATGCCAGTAACATATTATTTTCTTTACTATAGCTTTGTAATATAACTTGAAGTCTGATGACTCCAGCATTGCTTTTCTTCTTCAAGGTTGCTTTGGTTATTTGGAGTCTTTCATGGTTCCATACAAATTTGTGGGAGCTCTGTGAAAAATGCTGTTGATATTTTGATAGGTATTGCATGAAATGTGTAGATTGCCAGGGTGCCTGTGTGGCTAAGTCAGCTAAGCATCTGACTCTTGATTGCGGCTCAGGTGTTGATCTCACAGTTTCTGAGATCAAGCCACACGCCTGGCTCTGTGCTGTCACCATGGAACCTGCTTGGAATTCTCTCTCTCTGCCCCTCGCCCCCTCTCAGAAATAAAAAACATTAAATTTTTAAATGTGTAAATTGCATTAGGAGTAAAGACATTTTAACAATATTTGTGCTTCTGAACCATGAGTGTGAATTGTCTTTCCATTTATTTTTGTCCTATTCAATTTCTTGTTTCTGATGGTAGAGGAGAAGCTCTCAGTGTTTACCCATTGAGGATGATATTAACTAATTCTTTCAAAGTATTTTTGGATTTGTTGTGCTAGTATTCTATTGATGATTTTTGCATCCATATTCAGGGATAATGGCCTGTCATTCTCTTTTTCAGTGGTGTCTTTATGTAGTTTTGGTATCAGTGTATTGCTCACCTCATAGAATGGGTTTGGAGGTTTTCCCTTCGTTTCTATTTTTTGGAGTAGTGTTAGAATAGGTATTAACTCTTATTTCAATGTTTGCTGGAATTCATCTATGAAACCATCTGGCACTGGACTTTTGTCCAGGTTGACTTCAAGTTTCATGGCACTGTGGTCAAAAAAGTTGCAAGGTATGGTGTCAGTCTTTTTGTGTTTGTTGAGGCCTGATTTGTGAACTAATATGTGATCTATTCTGAGGAATGTCCCATGTGTACTTGAAAAAAGAACATATTCTGCTAATCTAGGATGAATGTTCTGAATATATCCATTAAGTCCATCTGATCCAGTGTGTCATTCCTTGTTGATTTTCTGCTTAGATGATCTATCCTTTGATGTAAATTGGGTGTTTAAATCCCCTACTATTATTGTATTATTATCAATTAGTACCTTAAAGTTTGTTATTAATTTCATGTTGGGTGCATAAATATTTACCATTGTTAGATCTTCTTTTTGGATTGTCCCCTTAATTATGATAAGATGCCATTCTTCATCCCTTGTTACAGTCTTTTTTAAAGTCTAGTTTGACTGATATATATATTGCTACTCTGTTTTTCTTTTGAAATTCATTTGCATGATAAATGTTCTCCATCTTCTCACTTTCAATATGCAGGTGGCTGCCTACAAGACAGCATATAGATGGGTCTTGTTTTTTTTTTTAATCCATTCTGACACCCTATGACTTTTACTGGAGCATTTATCCATTTATATTCAGACTAATTATTGATAGATATGTATTTATTGCCATTTTATTAGTTGTTTTGTCATTGTTTCTGGAAGTCTTCTCTGATCCTGTCTTGTTTTTGTCTCTTTTTGTCTTTCCTTCCCACTGAAAGAGTCCCCTTTAATATTTCTTACAGGGTTTGTTTAGTGGTCTGAGCTCCTTTAGTTTTTGTTTGGGACACTTTTTATCTCTCCTTATATTCTGAATAGAAGCCTTAATGGATAGAGTATTCTAGGCTGCAGCTTTTTCCCACTTAGCACTTTGAATGTGTCATGCTACTCCATTCTGGTCTGCAACATTTCTGTTTGGAAATCTGTAGCTAGCCTTATGGGTCTTCCCTTATATGTAAAGGACTTTGTCTTGTAGCTTTTAGGATTTTTTTTCTTTATCACTTTATTTTGCAAATTTCACAACAATATGTCTTGGGTTGGCCTACTTTTGTTGATTTTGATGGGGGTTCTCTGCTTCCTGCATCTGAATATCTGTTTCCTTTCCCAGATTATGGAATGGTTCTGCTATTATTTCCTCAAATAAACCTTCTGCCCATTTTTCTCTCTTCTTCTTCTGGAACTTCTATAATATGCATGTTACTATGGTTGATGGAGTCATTGAGTTCCCTAAGTCTTTTCTCATGTTCCATAATTCTTTTTTTCTCTGTCTTGTTCATCTTTAATGTTTTTATTTTGTCTTCTATATCACTAATTCTTCCCTCTGCTTCTTTCAGCCTGGTATTCATTGCATAAAGCCTGTGTCCAATCCCAGTTATTGCATTCTTCATTTCTGATTAGTTCTCTTTTAACTATTTTATCATTGTGGTATCTCCCAGAAGTCTTCCACTCTTTCTTCAAGTCCAATGAGTATCCTTATGATTGGTGCTTTAAATTTTCTATCTGGCATGTAACTTACATCTATGTCACTTGGAATCTAGCTGTGGACTTATTTTGTTGTTTAATTTAAGATGAATTCATTCCAAATTGGCATTCTGTCTGTCTGCTTTCTTCTCTGTGTGAGAAAAGCTATTTATGTTTCCTGCTCCTGAGAATAATGGCTTTAGGAAGGAGAGTTCATGTAGTGTCCAGGTCCTGGTGGTTCAGGGAGTGTCTCCAGTGAGTGCTGCATGTGTTATACTGTTGTGTTCTGGGTGCTCTATCTTTCAGGCCAGTTGTCAGAAGAGGCTCTCTTTGCCTGCCATGGTCAGTGTTTGGTCCTTGCACAGACTATGGTGAGTTTTAACAAGGTGTTCTCTTGTCTGCTCATTAAATATGACCCGATACTACTTCTACTAGAACTTAAGCCCTGCAGAACTCTCTGGTTGGGAGACATGGTGTGGGAAGGGCTTAATGCTGTTCTTCTAGGGAAGGGGTCCACTGCACTGGGACTGAGGCTGGCTTGACTGAGAAGGACAATTCCACCCAAGAACAGGAATGTAGGACTTGGTGTAAGCAAGTTCATTAGCCAGTGTCAGCACTGCGGTGCTTCCTGGATGTTGCTCTGTGTTTATGCTGAGGGGCAAGTTAGGGAAATGGTACTGACCAACTCCTTTGCCCTCAGATAGGCATCTCCATGAATGCTGACTCTTAGGGACATGCTCAAAGAAGAGCAAGTAACCTCACCCCTGTGTGTACCCAGGTGTTGCTCAAATTTCTGTTTCCATGCCATCAGCCTCCTGGGTTGTTTGCATGCCTTCTCTCTAGTAGAAGGGCAGTGTCCTCAGGACTCTAAACTATCTTAGACAAGCCCACTGACCTTGAAAACTATAGGCTTTAAGTCCTCCCAAGCCCCCCTGCCACTGGTTTCAAAAGTTCACAAACATCTGCCTCTCTCATTTTCCCAGCAAATGGCTTTCAGGAAATGTCCTCCTTTTGCGTTCCCTTGTGTTCTCATTCTCTCTAACCCTTCACAACCACAGCTGCCTCCCATGCAAAGTGCCTGTGATTCATTTCTCCACTAAACCATGTCTCCACACTTACTACCTTCTTTGATGTGGTCCCTTCACTCCCTTTAGTTGTGGAGTTTGTTCTTTCAGTCTTCAAATTGATTTCTGGGGTATTTAGAATGATTTGAATGTCATAATTTTTTAATGTTTATTTTTGAGAGAGTGAGAGAGAGAGACAGAGACAGAGCAAGAGCAGGGTAGGGGTAGAGAGAAAGACACAGGATCTGAAGCAGGCCCCAGGCTCTGAGCTGTTAACACAGATCCCGACGTGGGGCTTGAACCCACCAGCCATGAGATCATGACCTGAGCAGAAGTCAGACACTTAACTGACTGAGCCACCCAGGTGCCCCTGATTTGAATGTTATCTTAATGGGAAAGATGAGCCTAGGGTCCTCCTACTCTGACAATATATTCTACCAATTCCTTCAAATCTATCTCTCTATATTTAAAAAATCCTACTAATGTTATATAATTGTTTTTAATGTTCCATAATATATCAGGGATTTCCACCAAGTGAGTACAGGACAGCCCTAATTTCTGTTCATCCAGGAAAGATGTTAAAAATATTAAAATAAGTGTGTTGCTCTTACATCTGACCCTTCAAACCAGGCTGATGCAACCACTGATCTTGACCTCACTGGACTGCAAAAAAAAGTAGCAAATACTGTTAGGTAATTATTCAGTACTCTCCCAGTTTGAACTGGACCTGACTATACTTGTTCTGATTTCTCTCTTGCCATACTCTTGGTTTTGTCTTTACTTTGCATTAAAAACTACTTCTGACCACACTGGAATATGATACACTTGTTTATGCTCTTTCTGACTATTTGGAATGCAGTCTGGTTTTAGACTTAGCTTGTCCTCTGACCCTGGTATCACTCACTATCTTGGTTTTGTCCTTCCATCCCAGGGCTTCTTTCAACTCCAACCACTGACTCCATCCTAACAAGATGTCCGAAGAGCTGGCTCCAGACTATCTGCAAAGGATATAGAACACCAGATTTTTAAAGTTAAGTGGCCATTCAGATGTTTCTGAGTTTATTTGGTGAAATAAGGGGATTTCCTGACATAAGAGCATTTGCAGAGGAACCTAAGTATCTTTTGGGTAATTCTGCATAGAAAAATAGAAAAAGGGCAAAAATTTTTAATCCAGAATGAATCATTAATCCTTGAAAGAGGATAACAATTCTGAGTATAATATTGTGCTTCTAATTCTGATTTGTCTCTTCTCTTGGCCCCTAAAAATACTTATGTATGGGGTCTATGGAGAACAAGAGGGATATATACAAAACTGAAAAGTCTATTTCACTAAAAACACCTGCAAGACAACTGGGGCAAAACAGCACTGTGTCTTCCTTTTGAAATTATGACAGGAAAGAAGAAAAGTATTCTTTACCTGATAACCAACTTTTGTAGAACTTTGGCACTGTGAGTATTGTATTTTTTTTTTAGCAATGGTGTCTAGGGGAAGCTGTAGTGCCTGGCAGAATTAGCACTAACACCTAGCAAGGACCACATGGCCAAGTCAAGACTAGAGTCTCCAGCATCAGCCCAGTGGACTGGCTGAGTGGTGATGGTGCGAGGAGGGAGCATATGTATTTATGAGCACCAGGTGAAACATACCTAGACACTTCTATAAATGGTTTGGAGAGTAATTGGTGGTAGCACTTTAGAGAGGATTGAGGCCATACATCAGTAGATGGGTCCAAAAGCCAGTAGATTTCAAGTATTATGGTTAATATGCATCATTTATACACATAATTGGTGGAATCTTGTATAAATTCAGGTTGAATTGGAGATTTCTTTCTTTGTGACTTTAATTCCTAGTTTGTTTAATTCTTCTTTTCACTCACTCCTGAATCTGATATTTGTTCTCATCATGAATTTTGTTCCAACAACACCTTCTTGGTCTAAAAATAATTCTAACTTTACGGGCTTGGAAAAGAAGGACAAAAATGGAGGTATAACAATCCCAGATTTCAGTATATATTACGAAGCTGTAGTAATGAAAACAACATGATACTGGCACAAAAATAGACACATATATCAATACAACAGAATAGGGAGCCCACTAATAAACCCACACTTATATGGTCAATTAATCTTCAACAAAAAAAAAGAGAATATACAATGGGAAAAAGCTTGCCTCTTCAACAGATGGTTCTGAGAAAACTGGACAGCTACATGCAAAAGAATGAAACTGGACCACTTTCTTACATCATACATAAAAATAAACTCAAAATGGATTAAAGATGTAAATGTGAGACCTGCAACCATAAAATTTCTAGAAGAAAACATGGGAAGTAATTTCTCTGACATCAGCCACAGAAACATTTTTCTAACTATGTCTTCTTTAGCAAGGTAAGAAAAGCAAAAGTGAACTATTGGGACTACACCAAAATAAAAAGCTTTAGCAGAGTTGAGGAAACCATGAACAAAACAAAAAACAACCTGCTGAATGGGAGAAGATATTTGTAAATAATATATTCAGTAAGGAGTTAATATGCAAAATATATAATGAACTTATACAACTCAACACCAAAAATCAAATAATCCAATGAAAAAATATGCAGAAAACATGAATAGACATTTTTCCAAAGAAGGCATAAAGATGGTCAACAGACACATGAAGAGATGCTCCACATCTGTAATCATCATGGAAATGAATGTCAAAACCACAATGAGATATCACCTCACATCTGTCAGAATGGCTAAAACCAAAACACAAGAAACAACAAATGTTGACAAGGGTGGAGAAAAAGGAACTTTTGTGCACTGTTGGTAGGAATGCAGACTGGTGCAACCACTGTGGAAAACAGCATGGAGGGTCATCAAAAAATTTTAAAAAAAAGAATTACTGTATAATCTAGTAATTCCACTACTGGGTATATACCCAAAGAAAATGAAAACATGGGGCGCCTGGGTGGCTCAGTCGGTTAAGCGTCCGACTTCAGCTCAGGTCACGATCTCGCGGTCCGTGAGTTCGAGCCCCGCGTCGGGCTCTGGGCTGATGGCTCAGAGGCTGGAGCCTGCTTCCGATTCTGTGTCTCCCTCTCTCTCTGCCCCTCCCCCGTTCATGCTCTGTCTCTCTCTGTCTCAAAAATAAATAAACGTTAAAAAAAATTAAAAAAAAAAAAAAGAAAATGAAAACACTAAATCCAAAAGATATATGCATCCTTACGTGTATTTCCCCCCTATTTACACTAGCTTAGATTTGGAAGAAACTCAAGTGTCCATCCATAGATGAATGGATAAAGAAGATGTATTTATATATAATGGAATATTAGTCATAAAAAATGTAATCTTATCATTTGCAGCAACATGGATAGATCTAGAGGGTATAATGATAAATAAGTCATTCAGAGAAGATAAATACCATATGATTTCACTCATATGTGGAATTTAAGAAACACAACAAATGAACAAAGAAGAAAGAGACAAAAAAACAGACTCAAATATAGGAAACAAACTAGTGGTTGCCAGATGGCACTTGGTTGGGGGCTGGGTAAAATAGGTGAAGGAGATTAAGGGTACACTTATGATGAGCACTGAGTAATGTATAAAATTGCTGAATCATTATATCATACACCTGGAAGTAATGTAACATAGTATGTTAATTATACTTGAATTTTTTAAATAAATAAATAATAATTAAAATAATAATAATAATTCTGGCTCTAATTGCTTTCCTATTCAATATGAATCCACCATCATCAATAACTATAATAATGACAATAATAATAGTAATAATAAATACATCAAAAACAAAAGTTACCACTTATTATTTACAATGTGCCAAACATATTTCATATTTATCTCATTTAATCTTCACTATTCCAACAATGATAAGAGAAACTACCTTTTACCGAGTACCTATTATGTGTAAATAACAGTGTTAGGTATCTTATATGCATTGTTTAATTTAATTATCTAAACACTATGAGGTATGTACCAATATTATTTTTATTTTAAAGATTAAGGAATTTACATTCAAAACAATAAAATAACTCTATACTGCCTCACTCTCATAATTGCTATCACATCCCCTTTAAATTCTGGTTCACCAACTTTCTAATATATAAATGTATTTGTTGTCACAGAAAGCCAAAATAACAGCAACTTAAAAATTATAGAAGTTTATTTCACCTTTATTTTAAAATGTAACGTTGTATGTTTTTTTTCCAAGTTTTATTGAGAAACATATATATATATATATATATATATCACTGTATATATCACTGCATATAAGAGGTTGATTTACATATATTGTGAAATGATTACCACAATAAGTTTAGCTAACACCCATAATATAAAGATACAATAAAAAGAATGAAGAAAGGAATACAGAAAAAAATTCACATTGTGATGTAAACTTTTTGAATTTACTTTCTTAAAAACATTCTGTATATCATACAGCAGTGTTACCTATATTCATCATATCATACATTACATCCCTAGTACTTTATAACTTTTACTATTTACTTTACAACTTTTGACCACCTTCCTCCAATAGAACCTCTCCTCACCTTCCATTTCTGGTAACTAAAAGTCTAATCTCTTCTTCCATAAATGTGTATTTTTAAAAAGTTTTTAAGGTTTTTTAAAAGTTTTTTAAGTGAAATCATACAATATTTATCTTTCTCTTTCTGACTTAATTCACTTAGCATGATGCCTTTAAGTTACATCCATAAATGACATGATTTCCTCATTTTTATGGCTGAATAATATTCCATTGTGTATATGTACCACAATTTCCTCCCATTTATCTATTGATAGAGACTTGGGTTGTTTCAGTGTCTTGGCTATTGTAAATAATGTTGCTATGGACATGGAGGTGCATATATCTCTTTGAGTTAGTATTTTTATTTTCTGTGTATATATCCCCAGAAGAGAAATTGATTGATTACATGGTACCAAATTTTTCATTTTCTGAATAACTTCTGAAACGTTTTCCATAGTGGCTGTACCAATTTACACGCCCACCAACAGTGCAGAAATGTTCCCTTTCTTGCTTCCATCTTTTTAAGATTTTATTTTAATTCCAGTTAACACACAGTGTTGTAATAGCTTCAGTTATAAAATATAGTGATTCAACACTTTCATAAAATAGCCAGTGTTCATCACAAGTGCACTCCTCAATAAACATCACCTATTTAACATATCCCCCACCCAACTCCCCTCTAGTAAACATCAGTTTGTTCTCTATAGTTAAGTGTATGTTTCTGGCCTTCTCTCTCACTCTCTCTTATTTTCCTTCTTTTTGTTTGTTTGGTTAATTTCTTAAATTCCACATGTGAGTGAAATCATATGGTATTTGTCTTTCTATGACTGACTTATTTCACTAAGTATTATAATCTGTAGTTCCATCCATGTCATTGCAAATGGCAAGATTTCATTTTTTATGACTGAATAATATTTCTTTGTGTGTATATATATATATATATATATCACATCTTCCTTATCTATTCCTCTATCAATGTAGACTTGGGCTGCTTCCATATCTTGGCTATTGTAAATAACTGTGCTATAAACATAGGGGTGGATGTATTTCTTTGAATTTGTGTTCTTGTATTCTTTGATAAATACCCAGTAGTGCAATTTCTGGATCACAAGGTACTTCTATTTTTAAGTTTTTGAGGCAGCTACATATTGTTTCCAACACTGGCTGCACTAATTTGAATTTATTTTTAAATATGAAATTTATTGTCAACTTGGTTTACATACAACACCCAGTGCTCATCCCAACAGGTGCCCTCCTCAATACCCATTACCCACCCTCCCTTCCCTCCCACCCCCCATCAACCCTCAGTTTGTTCTCAGCATTTAAGAGTCTCTTATGTTTTGGCTCCCTCCCTCTCTAACCTTTTTTTTTCCTTCCCCTCTCCCAGGGTCTTCTGTTAAGTTTCTCATGATCCACATAAAAGTGAAACCATATGGTATCTGTCTTTCTCTGTATGACTTGTTTCACTTAACATAACACTCTCCAGTTCAATCCATGTTGCTACAAAAGGCCATATTTTATTCTTTCTCATTGCCACATAGTATTCCATTGTGTATATAAACCACACATTTCTTTATCCATTCATCAATTGATAGACATTTAGGCTCTTTCCATAATTTGGCTATTGTTGAAAGTGCTGCTATAAACATTGGGGTACAAGTACCCCTATGCATCAGCATTCCTGTATCCCTTGGGTAAATTCCTAGCAGTGCTATTGCTGGGTCATAGGGCAGATCTATTTTTAATTTTCTGAGGAACCTCCACACTGTTTTCCAGAGTGGTTGCACCAGTTTGCATTCCCACCAACAGTGTAGGAAGGTTCCCGTGTCTCCACATCCTCGCCAGCATCTATAGTTTCCTGATTTGTTCATTTTAGCCACTCTGACTGGCGTGAGGGGATATCTGAGTGTGGTTTTGATTTGTATTTTCCCTGATGACGAGCAACGTTGACCATCTTTTCACGTGCCTGTTGGCCATTCGGATGTCTTCTTTAGAGAAGTGTGTATTCATGTTTTCTGCCAATTTATTCCCTGGATTATGTATTTTTCGGGTGTGGAGTTTGGTGAGCCCTTATAGACTTTGAACACTAATAATGAAGCAACAGAAAGACAAATAAAGAAACTGATCCCATTCACAATTGCACCAAGAAGCATAAAATACCTAGGAATAAACCTAACCAAAGATGTAAAAGATCTGTATGCTGAAAACTATAGAAAGCTTATGAAGGAAATTGAAGAAGACATAAAGAAATGGAAAAAAATTCCGTGCTCATGGATTGCCAGAATAAATATTGTTAAAATATCAATAGTACCCAAAGCTATCTACACATTCAATGCAATCCCAATCAAAACTGCACCAGCATTCTTCTCAAAGCTAGAACAAGCAATCGCAAAATTTGTATGGAACCACAAAAAACCCGAATAGCCAAAGTCATTTTGAAGAAGAAGACCAAAGCTGGAGGCATCACAATCCCAGACTTTAGACTCTACTACAAAGCTGTAATCATCAAGACAGCGTGGTATTGGCACAAAAACAGACACAGAGACCAATGGAATAGAATTGAGACTCCAGAATTGGACCCACAAAAGTATGGCCAACTACTCTTTGACGAAGCAGGAAAGAATACCCAATGGAAAAAAGACAGTCTCTTTAACAAATGGTGCTGGAAGAACTGGACAGCAACATGCAGAAGAATTAAACTAGACTACTTTCTTACACCATTCACAAAAATAAACTCAAAATGGATAAAGGACCTGAATGTGAGAAGGGAAACCATCAAAACCCTAGAGGAGAAAGCAGGGAAAAACCTTTCTGACCTCAGCCACAGCAATTTCTTACTTGACACATCTCCAAAGTCAAGGGAATGAAAAGCAAAAATGAACTATTGGGACCTCATGAAGATAAAAAGCTTCTGCACTGCAAAGTAAATAATCAACAAAACTGAAAGGCAATGCATGGAATGGGAAGAGATATTTGCAAATGCCATATAGGACAAAGGTCTAATATCCAAAATCTATAATGAACTCACCAAACTCCACACATAAAAAGCAAATAATCCAGTGAAGAAATGGGCAGAAGACATGAATAGAAACTTCTCTAAAGAAGATAACCAGATAGCCAACAGGTACATGAAAAGATGCTCAACGACACTCATCATCAGGGAAATACAAATCAAAACCACACTGAGCTATCACGTCACATCATTCAGAGTGGCTAAAATGAACAAATCAGGGGACTATAGATGCTGGTGAGGATGTGGAGAAACGGGAACCCTTTTGAACTGTTGGTGGGAATGTAAACTGGTGCAGCCGCTCTGGAAAACAGTATGGAGGTTCCTAAAAAAATTAAAAATAGATCTACTCTATGACCCAGCAATAGCACTGCTAGGAATTTACCCAAGGGATATAGGAGTGCTGATATATAGGGACACTTGTAACCCAAAGTTTATAGCAGTACTTTCAACAATAGCCAAATTATGGAAAGAGCTTACATGTCCATCAATTGACAAATGGATAAAGAAATTGTGGTTTATATACACAATGGAATACTAGGTGACAATGAGAAAGAATGAAATATGGTCCTTTGTAGCAACGTGGATGGAACTGGAGTGTCATGTTAAGTGAAATAAGTCATACAGAGAAAGACAGATACCATATGTTTTCACTCTTGTGTGGATCCTGAGAAACTTTACAGAAGTCTATGGGGGAGGGGAAGAAAAAAGAAAGAGTTTACAGAGGGAGAGAGCCAAAGCATAAGAGACTCTTAAATACTGAGAACAGAGGGTTGATGGGGGGTGGGAGGGAAGGGAGGGTGGGTAATGGGTACTGAGGAGGGCACCTTTTGGGATGATCACTGGGTGTTGTATAGAAACCAATTTGACAATAAATTTCATATTTAAATTTAAAAAAAAGAAATAAGTCATACAGGCAAAGACAGATACCAAATGTTTCCACTCTTATGTGGATCCTGAGAAACTTAACAGAAGACCATGGGGGAGGGGAAGGGAAAAAAAAAGTTAGGGAGGGAGCCAAATCATAAGAGAGTCTTAAAAACTGAGAATAAACTGAGGGTCGATGGGTGCTGGGAGGGAGGGGAAAGTGGGAGATGGGCATCGAGGAGGGCACCTGTTGGGATGAGCACTGAGTGTTGTATGGAAACCAATTTGACAATAAATTTCATATTAAAATAAATAAATGAAATATAATATAATAAGCCTCTTGTAGGCAGCATTGCTGGGTCTTGGTTTTTTTTTTTTTTTTTTCGTTTTAAGTAGGCCCCATGCCAATGTGAGGCTTGAAATTAATACCCTGAGATTGAGTCACATGATCTATTTACTCATTGAGCCAGACAGGTGCCCCTTATTGGTCTTTTTTTTAAATCCATTTCCTCTACCCTTTGTCTTTTGATTATAGTGTTTAGTCCATTTATGTTCAAAGTAGTTATTCTTAGATATGTATTTAGTATCATTATTACTTGTTATGTCATTGATTCTGGAGATTTTCTCTGTTCCTTTCTAGTCTTTTGCACTTTGGCCTTTCCTTCCCACTCAGAGTCCCCTTTAATATTTCTTGCAGGGCTGCTTTATTGGTGACGGCGTTCTTTGTTTTTGATTGTCTGGGAACTCTTTATCTCTCCTTCTAGTGTGAATCATAGCTTTGCTGGGTAGAATATTTTAGTTTGCAGATTTTTCCCATTCAGTACATTGAATACATCATGACACTCCTTTCTGGCTTGCCAAGTGTCTGTGGAGAGATCTGCTGCTAAACGTATGGGCTTTCTCTTGTAAGTTAGAGACTTCCTTTGTCTTGCTGCGTTTTGGATTTTTTTCTTCATCACTATATTTTGCGAATTTAACTACAATATCTTTTGATGTTGATCTGCTTTTCTTTATTTTTGATGGGAGTTATCTGTACCTCCTGGATTTGGATGTCTATTTCCTTCCCCAGGTTAGGGAAGTTTTCAGCTATTATTTCCTCAAATCAACTTTTGCCCCTTTTTTCTCTCTTTTCTTCTTGGACTTATAAGATATGAATGTTACCACATTTGATGGAGTCACTGAGTTACCTAAGTCTATTCTGATCCATAATTCTTCATTCTCTCCTTTGCTCAGTGTCATTATTTTCCATTATTCTATCTTCTATATCATTTATTTATTCCTCCACTTCTTTCATCCTTGGGTCATTACACCATTCAGTTTCCCATCTCAATTATAACATTTTTTTTTTATTTCAGCTTGATTTTTTAACATTTTAATTGTGGTAAGTGCCTTCCCGAAGTCTTACATTCTTTTTCAAGCCCAGTGAGTATTCTCATGATTGTTGCTTTAAATTTTCCCCCAGCCATATGACCTATATATGTTTCAATTAGATCTCTGGCCATGACATTTTCTTGTTCCTTCTTTTGGGATGAATTCCTCCACCTTTGCATTTTGTCTAGGTCTATGTTTTCTTCTCTGTGTTAGAAAAGCCTGTTATGTTTCTTGCTCCTGAGAGTAATCCTTTATGAAGAAGAGGTCATATGATTTCCAGGACCTGGCACTTCATGGAGTGTCTCTGGTGAGTGCTGTGTGCACTCTGCTACTATGTTTTGGCAGCTTTGTCCTTCAGGTCAGTTGTCTGCAGAGGCTCTCCTTGCCTTCAATGGGCAGTGTTTGGTCCTTAACCAGAATGTGGTGAGTTTCAACTAGGCATGCTCTGTTCTACTTGTTAAATGAGACCTGATGCTACTTCCACTAGAACTGAAGCCTTGCAGAACTCTATGGTTTATAGATGTGTTGTAGGTGTCTGCTGGCCTTCCTGGAATGAGACCCACTGCACTGATTCTTAGGCATATTTGCCCAAGAAAAGCAGTACCATCTGAGTGCTAGGGGCAGGACTTGGTGTAAGCCGGTGAGGCAGCCAGTGTTGGCACTTAGTTGCTTACTGCAGTTGTTTTATGCTGAGGGGGAGGAGAGGGAAATGACACCAACCAGCTCCTTTGTCACCTGAGAGGGGTCTCCGTGCTTTCTGCTCTCAGGGATGCCCTTCCAAAAGTGCGATTAATTTCCCCTCATGCATTCCAGGTATTTTTCAGATTGCTGTTTTTAAATTGTCTGTCTCTGGGTAGCCTGCCTGCCTGCCTGGAGCAGTGCAGTGCCCTTTAGGATTTATCCCAGCCATGCTTGCTGACTTTTAAAATTCCATACTTTTGGTATGTGGTGTTGTGGGGACTTGCACTAGTCTTCTTGAGGAGGTACTTACTGCACTTTGTCAGATGCAGGATTGACTGAGAAAGGCAGTACCCCCAGAGTGCAGGGGCACGGGATTTGGAGCAAAGGAGGCTAAATAGATAGTGTCCGGGTTAGCCACCCTCAGCAGGTGTCTTTGCACATATACTGAGGGGCAGGAGATGGAAATGACATCCACAGGCTTTTTTGTCCCCAGAGAGGTGTCTCTGTGAATGCCATCTCTCACAGATAATCTCCAAGAAGAGCAAACAATCACTTAGGTGATTGTGAGATCGCACTCTGCCCTGGGGTTGTTTGCTCCATGTTTGTTTACCTGCCTTCTCTCCAGTAGGGCAGCACCCTCAGGGTTCTGTTGCAGCCAAACCTGCCAACCTCTAAAACTCAAGTCTTTAAGCCCCACTAATTGTAAAAACCCACCAAAACCAGCCTTTCTCATTTTCCCAGCCAATAGCTTTGGGGAAATATTCTCTTTGTGCATATCCCTGCATGCTCCGCTCACTGTCACTTTTCTCTGAGACCAGGGCTCCCTTCCCCTCCTCAGCATTCATGATCCATTTCTCCCCAAACCACATTTATGCACTTCCTTTCTTCATTGTGGCCTCTTTTCTTCCTACTTTCCTCATTGTGGCCTCTTTTCTCTCTCTAGTTGTGTAATTTGTTCTGTCAGTCCTCAGGTCGATTTCTTGGGGATTCAGAATGATTTTGATAATTATCTAGATGTGTTCCAGGGACTAGGTAGACTTGAATCCTCCTACTATATCTTAGCTTCCCCTCCCCAAAAAGTGCATTTTTTTATTTCATTTGTTGTGTTCTTCATCTCTTTTTTTTTTACCCTTTTTTAAGGGTCTTACTGATGACCTCCACTCTTTTTTTAATGTTTATTTATTTTTGAGAGAGAGAGACAGAGAATGAGCAAGGGAGGGGCAGAGACAGAGGGAGACACATAATCTGAAGCAGGATCCAGGCTCAGAGCTGTCAGCACAAGCCCAAAGCATGGCTTGAATTCATGAACCGTGAGATCATGACATGAGCTGAAGTTGGACGCTTAACTAACTGAGCTAGCCAGGCACCTGTGATGACCTCCACTCTTTTCTCAAGTACTGGGATTATATTTATGATCATTACTTTAAATTCTCTATCAGGCATATTATTTATATCCATTTCACTCTGGTGTCTTGCTGTGGTTTTATCCTGATCATTCAGTTGGGACATATTCCTGTTTCTCCTCATTTTGCCTAGCTCTGCCTCTGTTTCCCTGTTAGAAAAGTCAGTTATATCTTGTGCTTTGGATGCAAATGGCTTTATGAAGAAGTCCTTTCATGCCCTGAAGTGCAGTATCCTTTACTCTCCAGGACCTGGTGCTTCAGGGAGTGTCTCCTGTGTGTGTGTGTTGTGTGCCCTGAGGTTGATTCCTGGCTGTTTTTCTCTTCATTCCAGTCATCTACAGAGGCTTTCTTTGGTTGTTGATGCCTTGTTTGGTCCCCAACTGAGTGGGGTGAATTTTAACAAAGTGTGCCCTGCTCTGCTTTTGAAATGAGACCTGCTATCACTACCACTAAAACTCAGGCCTTACAAAATATAGAGGTCAAGAGATACAATGATGGCGCATTTTGCACCAACATCTTCTGGGGTCGGGGACACATAGCCTTGGGACTGAGCCAAACTTAACTGTAAGGCCAGATGTGCTGAAACATGGGGGTTCAGGGCTTGATTGAATCAAATTAGGGAGTGTGTGTCCATGCTGGTCTTGCAAATGGTCATGTTTTTATGTGGAATGGTGGGAGAGGAAAGTGGCATGTGTCAGCTCCTTTGTACCTAGAGGGGTCTTCCTTTCATCCCTGCCTGTTCAGGATATGGTCTGATATGAGTAAATCACTCTTTCTCCCTTATGCCCAGGTATTTTTTTTTTAATTTTTTTTTCTTTAAAGTCAAGAATACAATTCAGAAATGAGTTGATATTTTTTTTTGAAAAATATTATTTATTGTCAATTTGGTTTCCATACAACACCTAGTGCTCATCCCAACAAGTGCCCTTCTCAATGCCCATCACCCACTTTCTCCTCTCCCCCACCCCCCATCAACCCTCAGTTTGTTCTCAGTATTTAAGAATCTTTTATGGTTTGCCTCTCTCTCTCTCTCTCTCTCTCTCTCTGTATCTGTAACTTTTTCCCCATTCCCCTCCCCCATGGTCTTTTGTTAAGTTTCTCAGGATCCACATATGACTGAAAACATGATCTGACCATTTGCACCAACATGGATGGAACTGAAGTGTGTTATGCTAAATGAAATCAGTCAGAGAATGCCCATGTATTTTTTAATCTACTGCTTCTAAGCTGTATTTCTGTGGCCTATTTGTTGTCTGTCTTTTTAAGAGTGTGAACTCAGGTTTCTAATGTACTCTAGACTACTCCAGAGATGAGCCCATTGATTTTAAAAATTCCAGAAGTTAAGTCATGCTGGTTGTAAGACCTCATGAAATCAGCCTGTCACTTTCAAAGGCAAATGTTATGGGAATTCATATTCCCCACGAGGGCTTTCCAGTGTTACTGTGCATTTCTTGCTTTTCACCATGCTCCTAGCTATCTCCTAATCATGGAAAACCATGGTACTTTTTCTCCCAAACTGCATCTCCACCTTTATTATATTCTGTGTGGCCTCTTCTCTATCTTTAGTTGTGGTGTTTGTTCTGCCACTCTTCAGGTTGTTTTCGGGTTATTTATGCTGATGTGGGTGTTATATAGTTTTATCCATGGGAGGAGGTGAACTTAGGGTCCTCCTATTCCACCATCTTCCCAACCTCTTCCTCCCACTTAGAGCACATCTTAATTAAGTACATTTCAAGAGTATAGTAGTCTTAAGTGGAAACCATACTGTTCTGTTAAGGTATAGAACATTATGGTAATGTCCTATTCATGACCTCGCTTTATCCTAGCAATTCTATGAAAGCAGGTAAGGCAGATATCATTTTACCAATAGTAAATCTAAGGACCAAAAAGTGCTAATGATTTTTCAAGGTCATATAATTAGCAAGTGCTAAATAAAGATATGTGAAATAATCATCTATTATTTATCTGTGAATTATGCAGTACTAAGTATTATTAAGATGTTGCAGCCACATAAACATGCCACTCAAATCTCCTGCTATAAGAATCATAATTGACTTATGGTTCAAACCATACCTATCTGGGTTCACCACTACATTTATGATGACTCATTATTTTTTGTGAGTTGCTCCAAATCAATAACTAAGCACCAATAACTTGTGAGTTGCTCCCAACCAATAACTAATATTTAGTGGGAATACTAAAGCAAGACAATTCTTGAGAGATACAGGACTCCTTCAATGGAGATTTTGGCTTAAGGACTCCTCACTGGACTGGCTGAACCACACTCGGAACTGTGATACAGTTGAAGACTCTTCTTACCCAATCTCCCTTCCTCCTCTTCTTTCACAAGTATCAAGCCTAGATTGTGGTTTGAAGTCTTTCCTCTCCTTTTCCTGTTCCCAATAAATCTACTGTACATATAATCCCTTCTTGATATCAGCTTGTCAGCATATCTGAACTAATGAATCAAATAATGATACCAACATATTTGTTCACACCTTGAAGGAACTGTCAGATGAATTGCTTTTTGGAAGTGAGAGACTTTTTTGAGTGAAAAATTAATAGAATAAATAAAAAGAAAGATAAAGTCATATAACTAAATAGTCAAACTATAAACACATAAACATAGATACACATCTATAATTTGACTTTGAGGGGAAAATGATAATTATACCAGATTTCAAGTGATCTTTGGAATATTTAACTAAAGACAATGTTTCTTTTCTGCTTTGTGTAGTATTACTTTAAGACAATGTTATAATTAAAGAGTATGAGCAATTACATAATTGAGTGGTATTTGAGACACACTCTTTAACCACTTTGTTAGTGTACAAGTTCTGCCCTGGAACCTTTCCCTTCCTCTATGTACTAAGTGATTTCATGTACAACTATAGTTTTGTTTGTTTTATTTCAATGAATTAAACATGAAGGTATTCCCACATGCTTCTTTTTTTTCTCCAAGTTTTTTTTTAATTCCAGTTAGTTAACATACAGTGTAATATTGGTTTCAGGTGTAGAATTTAATGATTCAGCACTTACATACAACACTGGTGCTTATCACAAGTGCCCTTCTTAATACCTATCATCTATTCTTCCCACCCACTTCCCCTTCAGTAACTCTCAGTTTGTTCTCTATAATTAAGAGTCTGTTTCATAGTTTGCCTCTCTTTTTTCCTTCACCTATGTTCATTTATTTTGTTTCCTAAATTCCACATATGAGTGAAATCATATGGTATTTGTCTGTATCTGACTTATTTCGTTTAGCAAAATACTCTTTAGCTCCATCCACATCATTGCAAATTGCAAGATTTCATTATTTTTTATGGCTGAGTAATATTCCAGTGTATACCACATCTTTCTTATCCATTCATCAGCCAATGGATATTTCAGCTTTTTCCAAAATTTGACTGTTGTTGATAATACTGCTACAAACATCAGGGTGCAGATGTCCCTTCAAATTAGTATCATTGTATCCTTTGGGTAAATAACTAGTAGTGCAATTGCTAGACCGTAAGGTAGTTCTATTTTTAACTTTTTAAGGAATCTCCATACTGTTTCCCACAGTGGCTGCACCAGTCTGCATTCCCACCAACAGAATCCCTTTCTATTTTTTTTCATGATAACACTTTTCACCACTTGATACTTCATTATTTATTTTTACATATGTTTACTTCAATGTAAGTTTCACAAGAGTAGGGACATTGTCTACTCTTTAACACTTTTCCTCAACAAATAAAACTATCTGGCACATGTAATATACTTAATTTTTCTTGTTGTTGATAAAAGGACTGAGTAGCAAGTAAATGTATAAATGAATACTTCACACAGCAAAAATAGTGTTTTGCTGTCAGAGTAATCTTATTCTTACCAACTGCAGTTTTCTTCAGCTACATACTTCTGAATGTGTTTCCAAATTCTGGAAAATATCCGCTTAACATTTAGTAGAGGTATTCTAGAAAAGATTCATATGTCTTATATTGTGTCAGTATATGTTAGAGTGTTGGGGGAAGAGACAACAAAAAAACTAGCACTTTTATTTCTCACAGGTGTTCTAAATCTATTGAGACATAAGTCCGAAGATGGGAATCTAAAATATTGCTGCACTACTGATAAAGTTGATATTGAAACATGTTACTTATACCTATGGGCAAGTGGGCTTCTTAATACTCACCCTAGAAATAAAATTAGCATCCCATTCACCAACAGCAAGATTTAGGAAGACTTCCTCTAACAGAGGAAACTATAAATTTTAGAGAATGAATTTGCAGGACAAGACACAGGTATTTGCTATTTGGACAGTGGTTCTCAAAGTGTACCTTCCTACCCCTCCACATGAGCACAAATATAATCAGAATCACTTGAGAATTTGTTACAAATGTTAATTCTCTGACCCCACTCCAAAACTAATCAATCAGAAACTCGGGCTGGGGTCCAGCAATATATTTCAACAAACCCTTCAGTGATTCTAACGCAAACACAAGTTGAGAATCACTAGCCTAGGACTTACAGAAAAGAAAGGCTTCCTTTTATCTTTTAGAGGTAAGCTTACCTCATAGCCAAGACCAGAGTCAGTACTAGGATGAGGCAAGCATGGTGCCTAGAGCACAAAATTTAAAGAAGCAGTTATTCTCATGGCGTTCAAGTACTCCAATACTTTTGCTTATTGAATGAGTAGACTACATTGTTTCATTTATTAAAGTGATAGGTAATTTCAATTAAATTATTAATGTAGTGATAATATAGAATTTTTAATGTATTTTATTTAAATATGTTTAAAATGGCACAAAATTGGCAAAAATCAAACAACTAGGATTGTGATTGGCTTAATCTTTTATGTTAAAATCTTGTTTACAAATGTGGTTTCTCTATAATGGAATTAGGAATCAAGACAAAGTTAGAACTGGATGGTACCTTAGAGGTCATCTAATCAACAGCCAGCCTTTGAAGGCAAAGAGTTACCAATACCCTTAGGGTACTTCTATCTATCCCACATTACCTGATTTATTTACATTAATTTGTCATTTAAATCCCTAGAGTTTTGTCTCTGAATTTTTAAAGTCTTCTTTTAAAATGCAACACTTTTAGTGGATTACAAGACAATGTATTATTGATCATTTACTCAAGTGTGATTTGGTTCATCATTTTCCTTCTGAAATACAGTAACTAATATAATCAACCTGAGGAAATAAACCAATATTTGTGGAGCACATTGTGACAGATGCTATATTATGAATGGTAATTGTGAAATCAGTAGAAAACTCTATTGATGATGGAGCAGTTTGGGGAAGGAAATACAGACTTTAGAGAGCATCCAGAGAGCAGTAAAAAGGCATTGAATGCCTTAGATGCCAGGAAGAGGGAGTCAGAAAAGTAAAGTATCAATGGTACAATATGACTTCTTTGAATGAAGCTTAGCCATTTACCATTAGAGGGACTGGTTAAATAAATTGCAATAGATAACTACAATGAAATATCATGCAACCACCAAAAACTGAGGTAACTCTATGCCAATATTCAACAATTCTCAGGGTAGCTTAAACAAGTGAGATGTTATGTTATCTTGTAATTTGTATGAAGAAATTAAATATGTATAGATCATGTTCAGGAAATATATTCAGGAAATTGCTAAAAACTCTTAACCTCTGAAGAGAGAAATTGTGTGTGTGGGTGAAAGAGAGACTTAATTTTCACTGCATACCCATTTGTTTATTTTGGAATTAAAACCATGCATATGTTTTACTTATTTCAATAAACTAATGGAATTTAGATTTTAGAAATGTATCCTAGTTAATAATACTGTATTGTATACCTAAAATTTGTTGAGAGTAGATCTCAACCATTTTTATTTTTAAAAAAAGTAACTATATGAGGTGAAGGATGTGTTAATTAACTTAATTGTAAGGATTATTTCACAATGTATACATGTATCAAATAAGCACATTGTACACTTTAAATATATTGTAAATTTATTTGTCATTTACACCTCAATGAAGCTGGAAAAAAATGTATCACAGAATGGGCCTTGTTGTTTTGAGTAGAAAGAAGATAGTATTGACTGTCTACGAATGGGTCTTCGTCTCAACTTACGTTTTTTTTTCCATTAACGAAGTTGTACTTAAATAGAAGGATGAGCATGTTTTCACATTTGTCATCCCATTAATCAGTAGGATCAATGTAGCAAACCCATCTCACTCAACCTTTTCTTTGCCCAAATTTGCTTTCAGTCGAAGAGGATAGTTTTTTCAGAGAGGATAACTATCACACATATCAAAATCATTGACCTAGCTTTACACAAAGTTAACAGGTGTTGGCAGCTGTGTTGTGTTTCCTACACAAATCTTTTAAAATGGATCATGAACTTCCTTTGTAGGCACACCTGTTGTGAAAATAGTCTAAGCTAAATTGTACATTCATTTACCCTGTGGCTATGCTTCTAAAAATGTCAGCAAAAGTGCCAGTCCATGCCAACTGCTGCTAGAGCATCTGTTGGTTAGTT
The DNA here is from genome assembly GCF_023721935.1 of Panthera uncia. Classification (NCBI taxonomy): domain Eukaryota; kingdom Metazoa; phylum Chordata; class Mammalia; order Carnivora; family Felidae; genus Panthera; species Panthera uncia. Next base: position 67,353,898 of record NC_064817.1, on the reverse strand, counting down.
AGGAATGGGATAACAATTTTTATATTGGCTTATTCATTTGGAGCAAGCAAAGGAAAATGTAGATTTCCACAGTCACATCCTTGCTTCATTAAGGCAGATGTGTACGTGTTGTTTGTATGTCATATAATCCCAAAACAGTACTTGAAAATGAAATTGTCCTTTGTTTAAAAACCTCATCACAAAGGCCAAAAGAGAAAATTGTCCAGCGATAGGAAACTTCACAAGGTTGTGAACAAACATCTCCTAAATATTCAAGATACACAACATTTTAAGAAGCAAAAAAAGCAGTCAATGAAAAAAAGCCATACTTTTATTGAAAAGGGAACCTTGAAAGAAATGTTAAAAGTTCAGTTTGTAGAATAAGTATCATAAAGTGAAAAGAAAGTAAGGAATTGATGTCAATACCTTGCTAAGTTAGCAACATTGAATGTCTAAAAAACATCTAAAACAGTGCTCAAACAAGCATTGGATTACTTGTAGATCTTGAAAAATCTATCAATATGATAGACATGGTACACTTTCAGATATTATGTATTGAAGTTCAATGGCAAACTCTAGAGTTAAGATTATGAATTTGCACTGAAGAGAACCTTCTGAAATGACCATCTTAAAAAGTGGAAAGTCTAGACTGAAGATGTTGTTGCATGATTTCAAAGAATACTGAGAGAACTTACAAACAACAGAGACAAATTTCGGATCATTAAAATAAGAGCAATAATCAAGTAACTAAGAATCTGTAAAGAGGAATTGTAATAAAAATTACTATCATTTCAATTATGTCATGTAGAATAAACCAAATCACAAAAGTAATAAATACTAGGTGGTATTTATTTTAGGTTATGGCCACCTAACTGTTTCTCCAAGTGTACTCTGTGACAAGCTGTTCTCAACATCCATAATTATATGCCTATAAGTATTAATAGCTTTTTATAAAAAATAAAACACAATTTTTAATATACTAAATGTATTTTATAATAAAGAGGAATGCATCTTCACACTATAGTAGTTTTCAAGTCAATAGAAAAGACAAGTAATGTACCTATGATGAATCAGTGGGATAAACAAGTCCCTCCCCATTAGGGAAAATAGTATGAGAGCAAAATAATAAGTTATACAATACAGGGTATGACATCCATGAAATGATGTATCAAATATGGACATAAATTGCTAAAAGCATTGAAGATTGGATTTCCAGGTTTCTTGTTTGGATAATATTTAAATTTCTGGCATTCTGAGTTATTTCCTACTAAGAAAAAAAGGAAACTCTGATTTTTCAGGAATGTAAATTATTAAATGCTTATTCAAAAACGTGTTCAAAACAATGTTTCTAAGAATTACACATAAAATGCATACTAACATTTATTTCACCTATAAAGCTCAAATTGATTTGAAAAATTCATAGAAAATAGGCATTTCAGATTTTTCTTAATAGAAAAGCTGTTCATGACAAAAAGAATTGAGTTGTTTCTTCCTTAAATCTATCTCCCACTTGTCCACCCTCACCAATAAGCAGCTCACTACATTGAGATACATTACATTTTAAGATTAAATATTATTGCATTATAAGATTATCACTAAATTTGCAGGAGAAGCAACAACAAGAGGTGTAACGTAAAATTTCTTCTTTAGAATATATCTGATAAAATCTAACCAAACTGCTTTGGAAAAAAAACTACATGTAGACATTTGCACTAAGATAAGAAGCAATTTTGACATAAAAGGGAAAGCAAAATGTGCTACATTTTTTAGCAGAAATGGGATAATGATTTTAATGCCTACTCAGTTTTCTTGATTATTTATGCTCTTTTTTTTAAATTTTTTTCAACATTTATTTATTTTTGAGACAGAGAGAGACAGAGCATGAACAGGGGAGGGGCAGAGAGAGAGGGAGACACAGAATCTGAAACAGGCTCCAGGCTCTGAGTGGTCAGCACAGAGCCCGACGCGGGTCTCTAACTCACTGACCTGAGCCGAAGTCAGACACTTAATCGACTGAGCCACCCAGGCGCCCCTATTTATGCTCTTTTAAACTCTGTAAAGATAATTGTGTTCTGATATATAAGGAGTTGTTATACAGATGGTACCATGGAGGCCCATAAGCCACCTCCAGCCTATGTTATTTGGCCAACACAGTGTTTTTAAACTGAATTTATTGCCAAAAGTTAATCAGGAGATATTATATTACACCTTGGATGTCTAAGTACTCTTGCAAAGTCAGAGGTCTGGCAACTGTGGTCTCTATCCCTGCATGGGAAAAACCACATTGCCACAGGTGGCAGTTGTTAAATAGATGATGCTTAGTTTAGGAAAGATCTGTGTTCTTTAGTTGGCCAAAGTCCACACCAGAACCTCTTTATTCATTTAGATCATCTGCCTGACCCCTATAGGTTTTGTGACCTCTGTTTAAGAGGTCTTGGATTGTTGGTAACTATACTATATCTCACTGCCATAAAGATTACAGTTGTCTTTGGGGCGCCTGGGTGGCTTAGTCGGTTAAGCGGCCGACTTCGACTCAGGTCATGATCTCATGGTCCGTGAGTTCGAGCCCCACGTTGGGCTCTGTGCCGACAGCCTGGAGCCTGTTTCAGATTCTGTGTCTCCCTCTCTCTCTGCCCCTCCCCTGTTCATGCTCTCTCTCTGTCTCAAAAATAAATAAATGTTAAAAAAAATTTTTTTAAACATTAAAAAAAGATTACAGTTGCCTTTGAATTAAATGCATTGTGATACTTGACTAACTCATATTATTTTGCCAATATAATAAGTAGAAGCACATTATAATTCTGTTGAAGTGATAATGGCAAGCTGGACATATATTATACACCTTAATCACTTTCACATGTTTTCATACAATAACAAACCAATTGACTGTGTGACACCACAAAAATGCTATAAAATAGGCATCCATCTCCATTTTCTAATTGAAAAAACTGAGGCAACAAGTCAATTACATAACTTGCTAGTAAGTCGTGGATCTAGGATTCTAAGCCAGATCTGTCTGACTCCATGGTTTCCTGTGCTTAATACATTACCATACACTAGCCTAGTGAGTCGTGTGGTTCTAGACACATAACAAAGTGAATTTCACTAATATTATGTCCCATTCTTTGGTAACATGAGACCCTTAAAATGGGAGGGACTGTTACTTGGAATATGAAGATGTGAATATTGTGTCCTGCAAAATTCAAAGCCACCAAAAATGATTTTGGAATCTAGTTAAAGGAATGTTAGCAGAACTTGTCTAGGTGCAAAATAAATAAAGAACCAAAAATTAAATTTTCCCTGAAAGTGTTCAATGTCTTTTGATAATTTTTTACCATAGTAAAAATATTTTAATTATGATCTCAATATTCCTAAAAGTTATAAATATTTATGTTTTCTTGTCAAATCAGAAAAAGATTATTCACACTTCCCTTTTCTCACACATGCAAGACTAAAGACTCCACAACTTTCTTAAAATCTTGCTTGTAAAAAAGTATCTTGGGCTTTTTATTTCACTTAAAATTAACAATATTAATATTACTCTATTGGGAAGTTATATGGAATTTAGGTTTGGGGATGATATAAGTGAACTGAAGCTTCATCCAGAATAACAGAAAGCTAATAAAACACTATATAGAGGTGTAAGCATATAATTTAGACTTATGGAGGTAAATACTGAAGAAGTAAAAACAAAATTGGTTAATAGTGTTGGCATCTGGGGAACAAGAGGTGGGGAGGGGCCTCTCTGGAGGCTCCTGATTTTAATTGTACACGTTTCTATACTATCTGGTTATTTGACTATGTGTTTGTATTACTTATTAGATATATTAAAATGTTATCAGAAGCACTGGCAGAAATGACACTTCATCAATATCTACTTTGGCAAAAAGGAATAACTTTCAAAATTTGCATACAAAATGTCAGCTTTGAGGTTTATTTTTATTTTTTTATTATGAAATTTATTGTCAAATTGAATTCCATACAACACCCAGTGCTCATCCCAACAAGTGCCCTCCGCAATACCCATCACCCACCAACCTCTCCCTCCCACCCCCCATAAACCCTCAGTTTGTTCTCAGTTTTTAGCAGTCTCTTATGTTTTGGCTCCCTCCCTCTCTAAATATTTTTTTTTCCTTCCCCTCCCCCATGGTCTTCTGTTAAGTCTCAGGATCCACATAGGAGTGAAAACAAATGGAATCTGTCCTTCCCTGTATGACTTATTTCACTTAGCATAACAGTCTCCGGTTCCATCCACGTTGCTACAAAAGGCCATATTTCATTCCTTCTCATTGCCACGTAGTATTCCATTATGTATATAAACCACAATTTCTTTATCCATACATCAGTTGATGGACATTTAGGCTCTTTCCGTAGTTTGGCTATTGTTGAAAGAGCTGCTATAAACATTGGGGTACAAGTGCCCCTATGCATCAGTACTCCTGTATCCCTTGGGTAAATTCCTAGCAGTGCTATTGCTGGGTCATAGGGTAGATCTATTTTTAATTTTTTTAGGAACCTCCACACTGTTTTCCAGAGCAGCTGCACCAGTTTGCATTCCCACCGACAGAGCAAGAGGCTTTCCATTTCTCCACATTCTTGCCAGCATCTATAGTCTCCTGATTTGTTCATTTTGGCCACTCTGACTGGCATGAGATAAGATCTGAGTGTGGTTCTGATTTGAATTTCCCTGATGAGGAGCAACGTTGACCATCTTTTCATGTGCCTGTTGGCCATCTGGATGTCTTCTTTAGAGAAGTGTCTATTCATGTCTTCTGCCCATTTCTTCACTGGATTATTTGTTTTTCGCATGTGGAATTTGGTGAGCTCTTTATAGATTTTGGATACTCGCCATTTGTCCAATATGTCATTTGCAAGTATCTTTTCCCATTCCGTTGGTTGCCTTTCAGTTTTGATGATTGTTTCCTATGCTGTGCAGAAGATTTTTATCTTCATAAGGTCCCAAAGGTCCATTTTTGCTTTGAATTCCCTTGCCGTTGGGGATGTGTCAAGTAAGAGATTGCTGTGGCTGAGGTCAGAGAAGTTTTTCCCTGATTTCTCCTCTAGGGTTTTGATGGTTTCCTGTCTCACATTCAGGTCCTTTATCCATTTTGAGTTTATTTTTGTGAATGGTGTGAGAAAGTGGTCTAGTTTCAACTTTCTGCATGTTGCTATCCAGTTCTCCCAGCACCATTTGTTAAAGAGACTGTCTTTTTTCCATTGGATGTTCTTTCCTGCTTTGTCAAAGATTAGTTAGCCATACGTTTGTGGGTCTAATTCTGGGGTTTCTATTCTATTCCATTGGTCTCTGTGTCTGTTTTTGTGCCAATACCATGCTGTCTTGATGATTACAGCTTTGTAGTAGAGGCTAACATCTGGGATTTTGATGCCTTCCACTTTGGTCTTCTTCAATATTACTTTGGCTATTCAGGGTCTTTTGAGGTTCCATACAAATTTTAGGATTCTTGTTCTAGCTTTGAGAAGAATGCTGGTGCAATTTTGATCGGGATTGCATTGAATGTGTAGATAGTTTTGGGTAGTATTGACATTTTGACAATATTTATTCTTCCAATCCATGAGCAGGGAATGTCTTTCCATTTCTTTATATCTTCCTCAATTTCCTTCATAAGCTTTCTATAGTTTTCAGCATACAGATCTTTTACATCTTTGGTCAGTTTTATTCCTAGGTATTTTATGATTCTTGGTGCAATTGTGAATGGGATCGGTTTATTTGTCTTTCTGTTGCTTCATTGTTAGTGTATAAGAATGCAACTGATTTCTGTACACTGATTTTGTATCCTGAGACGTTGCTGAATTCATGTATCAGTTCTAGCAGACTTTTGGTGGAGTCTATCGGATTTTCCATATATAATATCATGTCGTCTGCAAAAAGTGAAAGCTTAATTTTTCTTTGCCAATTTTGATGGATTTGATTTCCTTTTGTTGTCTGATTGCTGATGCTAGAACTTCCAACACTATGTTAAACAACAGCGGTGAGAGTGGACATCCCTATCGTTTTCCTGATCCCAGGGAGAAAGCTCTCAGTTTTTCCCCATTGAGGATGATGTTAGCTGTGGGCTTTTCATAAAGGGCTTTGGTGATGTTTAAGTATGTTCCTTCTATCCCAACTTTCTCAAGGGTTTTTATTAAGAAAAGGTGCTGAATTTTGTCAAATGCCTTTTCTGCATCGATTGACAGGATCATATGGTTCTTATCTTTTCTTTTATTAATGTGATGCATCACATTGATTGATTTGCAAATGTTGACCCAGCCCCGCATCCCAGGAATGAATCCCACTTGATCATGGTGAATAGTTCTTTTTATATGCTGTTAAATTCGATTTGCTAGTATCTTATTGAGAATTTTTGCATCCATATTCATCAGGGATATTGGCCTATAGTTCTCTTTTTTTAACTGGGTCTCTGTCTGGTTTAGGAATCAAAGTAATACTGGCTTCATAGAATGAGTCTGGAAGTTTTCCTTCCCTTTCTATTTCTTGGAATAGCTTGAGAAGGATAGGTATTATCTCTGCTTTAAATGTCTGGTAGAACTCCCCTGGGTAGCCATCTGGTCCTGGACTCTTATTTGTTGGGAGATTTTTGATAACTGATTCAATTTCTTCGCTGGTTATGGGTCTGTTCAAGCTTTCTATTTCCTCCTGAGTGAGTTTTTGAAGTGTGTGGGTGTTTAGGAATTTGTCCATTTCTTCCGGATTGTCCAGTTTGTTGGCATATAATTTTTCCTAGTACTCCCTAATAATTGCTTGTATTTCTGAGGGATAGGTTGTCATAAGTCCATTTTCATTCATGATTTTATCTATGTGGGTCATCTCCCTTTTCTTTTTGAGAAGCTTGGCTAAAGGTTAATCAATTTTGCTTATTTTTTCAAAAAACCAACTCTTGGTTTCGTTGATCTGCTCTACCGTTTTTTTTAGATTCTATATTGTTTATTTCTGCTCTGATCTTTATTATTTCTCTTCTTCTGCTGGATTTGGGGTCTCTTCTGTTCTGCTTCTATTTCCTTTAGGTGTGCTGTTAGATTTTGTATTTGGGATTTTTCTTGTTTCTTGAGATAGGCCCACATTGCAATATATTTTCCTCTCAGGACTGCCTTTGCTGCATCCCAAAGCATTTGCATTGTTATATTTTCATTTTCACTTGTTTCCATATTTTTTTAAATTTCTTCTCTAATTGCCTGGTTGACCCATTCATTCTTTAGTAGAGTGTTCTTTGACCTCCATGCTTTTGGAAGTTTTCCAGACTTTTTCTTGTGGTTGATTTTAAGCTTCATCCCATTGTGGTCTGAAAGTATGCATGGTATGATTTCAATTCTTGTATACTTATGAAGGGCTGTTTTTTGACCCAGTATGTGATCTATCTTGGAGAACGTTCCATGTGCACTCGAGAAGAACGTATATTCTGTTGCTTTGGGATACAAGGTTCTAAATATATCTGTCAAGTCCATCTGATCCAATGTATCGTTCAGGGCCTTTGTTTCTTTATTGATCTTGTGTCTAGATGGTCTATCCAATGTTGTAAGTTAAAGTCCCCTGCAATTACCACATTCCTCTCAATAGGTTGCTTATGTTTGTGATGAATTATTTTATATATTTGGGGTCTCCCATCATCGGCGCATAGACATTTATAATTGTTAGCTCTTCCTGATGGATAGACCCTGTAATTATTATATAATGCCCTTCTTCATCTCTTGTTACAGCCTTTAATTTAAAGTCTAGTTTGTCTGATATAAGTATGGCTACTCCAGCTTTCTTTTGGCTTCCAGTAGCATGATAAATAGTTCTCCATCCCCTCACTCTCAATCAAAAGGTGTCCTCAGGTATGAAATGAGTCTCTTGTAGACAGCAAATAGATGGGTCTTGTTTTTTTATCCATTCTGATACCCTATGTCTTTTGGCGGAACATTTAGTCCAGTTACATTCAGTGTTATTATTGAAAGATATGGGTTTAGAGTTATTGTGATGTCTGTAGGTTTCATGCTTGCAGTAATGGCTCTGGTACATTGTCTCACAGGATCCCACTTAGGATCTCTCGTAGGGCTGGTTTAGTGGTGATGAATTCCTTCAGTTTTTGTTTCTTTCGGAAGACCTTTATCTCTCCTATTCTAAATGACAAACTTGCTGGATAAAGGATTCTCAGCTGCATATATTTTCTGTTCATCACATTGAAGGTCTCCTGCCATTCCTTTCTGGCCTGCCAAGTTTCAGTAGACAGATCCATCACGAGTCTTATCAGTCTTCCTTTATATGTTAGAACATGTTTATCCCTAGATGCTTTCAGAATTCTCTCTTTATCCTTGTTTTTTGTCAGTTTCACTATGATATGTCATGCAGAAGATCAATTCAAGTTATGTCTGACACCTTCAGCACCTTTCCCTCTCTCTTCCTCCTCAGGAATCCCAATTATGCGTACATTATTTCTCTTAATTATGTCACTTAGTTCTCTAAGTCTACCCTCATACTCCTGGATTTTTTTATCTCTCTTTTTCTCAGCTTCTTCTTTTTCCATAATTTTATCTTCTAATTCACCTATTCTCTCCTCTGCCTCTTCAATCCTAGCTGTGGTTGCCTCCATTTTATTTTGCAGCTCATTTATAGCATTTTTTAGCTCCTCCTGACTGTTTCTTAGTCCCTTGATCTCTGTAGTAATAGATTCTCTGCTGTCCTCTATACTTTTTTCAAGCCCAGCGATTAATTTTATGAGTATTATTTTAAATTCATTTTCTGCTATATTGTTTAAATCGTTTTTGATCAGTTCGTTAGTTGTCGCTATTTCCTGGAGTTTCTTTTGAGAAGAATTCCTCTGTTTGTCATTTTGGATAGTGCCTGGAGTGGCTGGGAACTGCAGGGCTCTTCCTCTGTGCTGTCTGGAGTAACTTGTGTTGGTGGGCGGGGCTGCAATCAGACCTGATATCTGCCCCCACCCCAACACTGGGGCCACAGACTGGTGTGTACCTTATCTTCCCCTCTCTCAGGGGCAGGACTCACTGTGTAATGGTGTGGCGCCTCTCTGGGATACTTGCACACTGCCAGTCTTGTCGTACTGCTTCAATGGGATCTGGCAGGCTCAGCTCGCTTTGCCTTCAGTGGTCTGCTTCGGGAGGGGCCCTGCAGCACCAGAAGGGAGGCAGACCTGTCGGAGGGATGGATCCACAGAAGCACATCATTGGGTGTTTGCACGGTGCATGCAAGTTCCATGATGGGAACTGGTTCCCTTTGGGATTTTGGCTGGGGGATGGGCAAGGGAGAAGGTGTTTCCCAGTGCCTTTGTTCCCTGCCAAGCTGAGCTCTGTCCTCCAGGGCTCAACAACTCTCCCTCCCACTCTCTGAGCAGAGCTGTTGACTTACAACATTCCAGATGTTAAATCCCACTGGCTGTCAGAACACACTCCATCCAGCCTCTCCACTTTTGCAAGCCAGACTCAGGGGGTCTGCCTTGCTGGGTGGGCTGGCTGCACCTCCACCGCCCTGTCTCCTTCCTGCCAGTCCATGTAGCACGCACTGCCTCTCCACCCTTCCTACACTCTTCCATGGACCTCTTGTCTATGCTTGGCTCAGGAGAGTCCGTTCTGCTAGTCTTCTTGTGGTTATCGGGGTTAATTAGGCAGATGTGGGTGGAATCTCAGTGACCAGCAGGACGCGGTGAGCCCATCATCCTCCTACACCGCCATCTTCCTCTCACCAGCTTTGAGGTTTATTACATATATTTTTAAATAATTCTACATGTTTCTGATAAACTTGTAAATATTAGCGAAAGTCTATTTCAGGCATAAAATACAATGTTTCAAAAATTCTATACATTATTTAGTGCTCATAATTATAAGTATACTTTTAATCTCCTTCACCTATTTTACCCATCCTCCTACCTTCCTCCCTTCCTGCAATCACAAGGTTGTTTTCTATATTTGAGTCTATTTTTTGGCACTTTTTGTTTTCTTCGTTTTTGTTGTTTTGTTTTGTTTGAGAGAGAGAGTGTGTGATCAGGGGAGGTGGCAGGTGGAGAGGAGAGAGACAATCTTAAGCAGGATCCATGCCCAGCACAGAGTACAATGCAGGGCTCAATCTCATGACAATGAGATCATGACCTGAGCTGAAATCAAAACATAGAGGCTTAACTGACTTAGCCACCCAGGCACCCCTGTTTCTTAAATTCCATATGAGTGAAATTATATGGTATTTGACTTTCTCTGGCTGACTTATTTCACATTATATTGTACACCTTAAATGAATGTAACAATGTATGTTAATAATACTTGAATTCTTAAAAATAAATAAATAAATAAATAAATAAATAAATAATTTAAAAATAAGACAATTCAAAAATTGAAAACAAAATGCTTCAGATAAGGTCTGACTTTTATTTTGAGCATTCTCAGGACTGATGAGAAGGAGGAAGCAGAATATGCCAGGAAAAGCAATATTTTATGAAAATCATGCCCCAAGAACTAGTTGGGGTATGCAGTTACAGATAGTTGTAATATTTGATAAGTGTGAGGAGATAAAAAGAGCAGTAACATATTTACATCAAATCATCCATGGAAATAGACAAAAGTTTACATGAATAAATAGAGAATTCAGTAAATACGTGAATAAACAAGCAAACCAAGAGACACAGAAATGTAATGTGATTGAGCAATTCTTAAAAATTATGTTTAAAAATACAGGCTATATGACTAATAAGGTATTTTCCCTTTCTTTTCTCCATTTTATTTTTTTAACATTTACTTATTTATTTATTTTTAATGTTAATGTTTTTAATTTACATCCAAATTAGTTAGCATATAGTGCAACAATGATTTCAGGAGTAGATTCCTTAGTGCCCCTTACCCATTTAGCCCATTCCCCTCCCACAACCCCTCCAGCAACCCTCTGTTCTCCATATTTATGAGTCTCTTCTGTTTTGTCCCCCTCCCTGTTTTTATATTATTTTTGCTTCCCTTCCCTTATGTTCGTCTATTCTTTGTCTTAAAGTCCTCATATGAGTGAAATCATATGATATTTGTCTTTCTCTGATTGACTAATTTTGCTTAGCATAATACCCTCCAGTTCCATCCACGTAGCTGCAAATGGCAAGATTTCATTCTTTTTGATTGCCAAGTAATACTCCATTGTATATATATACCACATCATCTTTATCCATTCATTCATTGATGGACATTTGGGCTCTTTCCATACTTTGGCTATTGTTGATAGTGCTGCCATGAACATTGGGGTGCATGTGCCCCTTCAAAACAGTATACCTGTATCCCTTGAATAAATGCCTAGTGGTGCAATTGCTGGGTTGTAGGGTATTTCTATTTTTAACTATCTGAGGAACCTCCATACTGTTTTCCAGAGTGGCTGCACCAGTTTGCATTCCCACCAGCAATGCAAAAGAGATTTTCTTTCTCCACATCCTCGCCAATATCTGTTGTTGCCTGAGTTGTTAATGTTAGCCATTCTGACAGGTGTGAGACAGTATCTCATTGTGGTTTTGATTTGTAATTCCCTGAAGATGAGTGATGTTGAGCATTTTTTCATGTGTCAGTTGATCACCTGGATGTCTTCCTTGGAGAAGTGTCTATTCATATCTTTTTTCCATTTCTTCACTGGATTATTTGGTTTTGGGGTGTTGGGTTTGATAAGTTCTTTATAGATTTTGGATGCTACACCTTTATCTCATATGTCGTTTGCAAATATCTTCTCCCATTCTGTTGATTGCATTTTAGATTTGCTGATTGTTTCTTTCACTGTGCAGAAGATTTTTATTTTGATGAGGTCCCAATAGTTCATTTTTGCTTTTGTTTCCCTTGCCACTGGAGACATGTTGAGTAAGAAGTTGCTGCAACCAAGATCAAAGAGGTTTTGCCTGCTTTCTCCTCAAGGATTTTGATGGCTTCCTGTCTTACATTTAGGTCTTTCATCCATTTTGAGTTTATTTTTGTGTATGGTGTAAGAAAGTGGTCCAGGTTGATTCTTCTGCATGTCGCTGTCCAGTTTTCCCAGCACCACTTGCTGAAGAGACTAACTTTATACTATTGGATATTCTTTCCTGCTTTGTCAAGAATAGTTGGCCATATATTTGTGGGTCCATTTCTGGGTTCTCTATTCTGTTCCATTGATCTGAGTGTCTGTTCTTGTGCCAGTACCATACTGGTTGATAGTTACAGCTTTGTGGTATAGCTTGAAGTCCGGGATTGTGATGCCTCCTGCTTTGGTTTTCTTTTTCAATATTGCTTTGGCTATTCGGGGTCTTTTCAGGTTCCATACAAAAATTTTAGGATTATTTGTTCTAGCTCTGTGAAGAATGCTGGTGTTACTTTGATAGGGATTGCACTGAATATGTAGAATGCTTTCAGTAGTATTGACATTTTAATAATATTTGTCCCTCCTATCCAGGAGCATGGAATCTTTTTCCATTTTTTTTGTGTCTTCTTCAATTTATTTCATAAGCTTTCTTTAGTTTTCAGTGTACAGATTTTTCACCTCTTTGGTTAGATTTATTCCTAGGTATTTTATAGTTTTTGGTGTAATTGTCAATGGGATAGATTCCTTGATTTCTCTTTCTGTTGCTTCATTGTTGGTGTATAGGAATTCAACCAATTTCTGTGCATTGATTTTATATCCTGCGACTTTGCTGAATTCATGGATCAGTTCTAGCAGTCTTTTGGTGTAATCTTTTGGGTTTTCCAAATAGAGTATGATGTTATCTGTGAAGAGTGAGAGTTTGACCGCCTCCTGGCCAATTTGTATGCCTTTTATTTCTTTGTGTTGTCTGATTGCAGAGGCTAAGACTTCCAATACTATGTTGAATAACAGGGGTGAGAGTGGACATCCCTGTCTTGTCCTGACTTTAGGGGGAAATCTCTCAGTTTTTCCCCTCTCCATTTTAAAGAAGAAAAATTTCTAAATGTAAAAGCTAGAACTGTAAAACACTTAGCAGAAAATATAGGGGGAAATATTCATGGCATTGGATTTGATAATGATTTTCTTGAGTATGACACCAAAAAGTATGGACAACAAAATAAAAAATAGATAAATTGGATTTGATCGAAATGAAATCCCAAAATGGAAGAAAATGTGAATAACACATCTGATAAGGGATTAATATCCAGAAAGTACAAAGAAAAAAATGAGAAAAAATAACTCTTACTACTCAACAATAACAAAAATCAAGCAACTGACTTCAAAAATGGGCAAAAGATTTGAATAGACATATCTCCAAAGAGGAAAAAGAAATGGCCAATAAGCACACGAAGAAATGGAAATTAAAACCACGGAAAGATATCACTTCAGAACTGCAATAGACATACAATTTATGCCCCCCCACCCCATTACAAGTTGAAATGTTGACCGCCAATGTGAGGGTATTTGGAATAGGACCTTTGGTAAGTGATCAGGTCATGAAGCAGATCCTTCATGAATGAGATTAGTGCCATTAGAAAAGAAACCTACCTCTTTTTTAAAAAACATTTTCTCACCCTTCCACCATGTGAGATTACAGTGAAAAGAGTACCATCTATGAATCAGGAAGTAGGCTCCTGCCAGACATTGACCATCTAGCAACTTCATCTTGGACTTCTCAGGCAGCAGACATGTGAGAAATAAACATAAGTGGTCTAAAACTACACAATTAATAGTGCTTTGGGTTTTCTAGCTTTATTGAGATATACTTGACATATAAAATTGTGAAGTTTAAGGTGTACAATTGGATGATATAATACAATACTACTTTGATTACTACTGCTTTGTAACATTACTTGAAATCTGTAATTGTAATGCCTCCAACTTCAATTTTTTTCTTCAAGATCGCTTTGGCTATTTGGGGTCTTCTGAAGTTCTATACAAATTTTAGAATTGTTTCTTCTAGCACTGCACAAAATGCTGGTGGTATTTTGATAGGGACTGAATAAATATAGAGATTATTCCAGGTAGTATAGACATTTTATAATATTTGTCCTTCCAATCCATGAGCATGGAATATCTTTCCATTTCTTTTGGTTGTCTTGAATTTCTTTCATCAGTGTTTTATAGTTTTCATTTTTTTAATATGAAATTTATTGTCAAATTGGTTTCCATACAACACCCAGTGCTCATCCCAAAAGGTGCCCTCCTCAATACCCATCACCCACCCTCTCCTCCCTCCCAACCCCCATCAACCCTCAGTTTATTCTCAGTTGTTAGGAGTCTCTTATGTTTTGGCTCCCTCCCTCTCTAACCTTTTTTTTTTCCTTCCCCTCCCCCATGGTCTCCTGTTAAGTTTCTCAGGATCCACATAAGAGTGAAAACTTATGGTATCTGTCTTTCTCTATATGACTTATTTCACTTAGCATCACACTCTCCAGTTCCATCCACCTTGCTACAAAAGGCCATGTTTCATTCTTTCTCATTGCCACGTAGTATTTTAGTGTGTATATAAACCACAACTTCTTTATCCATTCATCAGTTGATGGACATTTAGGCTTTTTCCATAGTTTGGCTATTGTTGAAAGAGCTGCTATAAACGTTGAGGCACAAGTGCCCGATGCATCAGCACTCCTGTATCCTTTGGGTAAATTCCTAGCAGTGCTATTGCTGGGTCATAGGGTAGATCTATTTTTAATTTTTTGAGGAACCTCCACACTGTTTTCCAGAGCGGCTGCACAAGTTTGCATTCCCACCAACAGTGCAAGGGTGTTCCTGATTCTCCACATTCTTGCCAGCATCTATAGTCTTCTGATTTGTTCATTTTAGCCACTCTGAATGGAGTGAGGTGGTATCTGAATGTGGTTTTGATTTGTATTTCCCTGATGAGGAGCGATGTTGAGCATCTTTTCATGTGCCTGTTGGCCATCTGGATGTCTTCTTTAGAGAAGTGTCTATTCATGTCTTCTGCCCACTTCTTCACAGAATTATTTGTTTTTCAGGTGTGGAGTTTGGTGACCACATTATAGATACTGGATACTAGCCCTTTGTCTGATATGTCATTTACAAACATCTTTTCCCGTTCTGTTGGTTGCCTTTTAGTTTCGTTGGTTGTTTCCTTTGCAATGCAGAAACTTTTTATCTTCATGAGGTCCCAATAGTTCATTTTTGATTTTAATTCCCTTGCCTTTGGGGATGTGTCAAGTAAGAGATTGCTACAGCTGAGGTCAGAGAGGTTTTTTCCTGCTCTCTCCTCTAGGGTTTTGATGGTTTCCTGTCTCACATTCAGGTCCTTCATCCATTTTGAGTTTATTTTTTGTGAATGGTGTGAGAAAGTGGTCTAGTTTCATGATTCTGCATGTTGCTGTCCAGTTCTCCCAGCACCATTTGTTAAAGAGACTGTCTTTTTTCCATTGGATATCCTTTCCTGTTTTGTCAAAGATTAGTTGGCCGTACGTTTGTGGGTCTAGTTCTGGGGTTTCTACTCTATTCCATTGGTCTATGTGTCTGTGTTTGTGCCAATACCATGCTGTCTTGATGATTACAGCTTTGTAGTAGAGGCTAAAGTCTGGTATTGTGATGCCTCCCACTTTGGTCTTCTTCCTCAAAATTACTTTGGCTATTTGGGGTCTTCTGTGGTTCCATACAAATTTTAGGATTGCTTATTCTAGCTTCAAGAAGCATGCTGGTGCAATTTTGATTGGGATTGCATTGAATGTGTAGATCGCTTTGGGTAGTATGACATTTTAACAATATTTATTCTTCCAATCCATGAGCACGGAATGTTTTTCCATTTCTTTACAGCTTCTTCAATTTCCTTCATAAGCTTTCTATAGTTTTCAGCATACAGATCTTTTTCATCTTTGGTTAGGTTTATTTCTAGGTATTTTATGCTTCTTGGTGCAATTGTGAATGGGATCAGTTTGTTTGTCTTTCTGTTGCTTCATTATTAGTGTATAAGAATGCAACTGATTTCTGTACATTGATTTTGTATCCTGTGATTTGGCTGAATTCATGTATCATTTCTAGCAGTTTTTTGGTGGAGTCTTTCAGGTTTTCCATGTAGAGTATCATGTCATCTGTGAAAAGTGAAAGTTTGACTTCTTCTTTGGCAATTTGAATGCCTTTTATTTCATTTTGTTGTCTGATTGCTGAGGCTAGGACTTCCAACACTATGTTAAACAATAGTGGTGACAGTGGACATCCCTGCCATGTTCCTGATCTCAGGGAGAAAGCTCTTAGTTTTTCCCCATTGAGGATGATATTAGCTGTGGGCTTTTCATATATGGCTTTTATGATATTAAGAAATGTTCCTTCTATCCTGAGTTTCTAGAGGATTTTTATTAAGAGAGGATGCTGTATTTTGTCAAATGCTTTTTCTGCATCTAATGGCAGGATCATATGGTTCTTACCCTTTTTTTTACTAATGTGATGTATCACATTGATTGATTTGCAAATATTGAACCAGCCCTGCAGCTCAGGAATGAATCCCACTTGATTATGGTGAATGATTCTTTTAATATACTGTTGAATTCAATTTGATAGTATCTTATTGAGAATTTTTGCATCCATTTTCATCAGGGATATTGGCCTGTAATTCTCCTTTTTAGTGAAGCTTCTGGTTTGGGGATGAAGGTAATACTGGCTTCATAGAATGAGTCCAGAAGCTTTCATTCTGTTACTATTTTTTTGATAGAATGAGTCCAGAAGCTTTCCTTCTGTTTCTATTTTTTTGGAACAGCTTGAGAATGATAAGTATTAACTCTACTTTAAACATCTGGTAGAATTCCCCTGGGAAGCTATCTGGCCTGCCAGAATTTTATTGGGAAATTTTTGATAATTAATTCAATTTCTTCTCTGGGTATGGGTCCGTTCAGAGTTTCTATTTCTTCCCATTTGAGTTTTGATAGTGTGTGGGTGTCTTGGAATTTGTCTGTTGCTTCCAGATTGTCCAGTTTGCTGGGATATACTTTTCACATTATTTTCTAATAATTGTTTGTATTTCTGTGGTGTTGGTTGTGACCTCGCCTCTTTCATTTGTAATTTTATTGGTTTGGTTTCTCTCTCTTTTCTTTTTGAGAAGCCTGGCTTGGGGTTATCAGTTTTGTTTATTCTTCCAAAAAACCAGCTCTTAGATTCATTGATCTGCTCTACTGTATTTTTTTCTTTTTTTTTTTTTTTGATATTATATTTTTTTATTTCTGCTCCAATCTTTATTGTTTCTCTTGTTCTGCTGGCTTTGGGCTTTCTTTGCTGTTCTGCTTCTAGTTCCTTTAGGTGTGCTGTTAGATTCTCTATTTGGGATCTTTCTTGTTTCTTGAGATAAGGTTGAATTGCAATGTATTTTCCTCTTAGAGCTGCCTTTGTGCATCCCAAAGGGTTTGGACTGTTGTGTTTTCATTTTCACTTGCTTCCATGTATTTTTTAATTTCTTCTTTAAGTGCCTGGTTGACCCATTCATTCTTCAGTAGGGTGTTCTTTAACCTCCATGCATTTGGAGGCTTTCCAAATTTTTTCTTGTGGCTGATTTCAAGTTTCATAGCATTGTGATCTGAAAATATGCATGGTATGATCTCAATTCTTTTATATTTATTGAGGGCTGTTTCATAACCCAGTATGCAATTTATCTTGGATAATGTTCCATGTGCACTCGAGAATAATGTGTATTCTGCTGCTTTGGGATGAAAAGTTCTGAATATAACCGTAAAGTCCATCTGGCCCAGGGTATCATTCAAGGCGATTTCTTTATTGATTTTCTGCCTAGATGATCTGTCCATTGCTGTAAGTGGAGTGCGATTACTGTATTGTTATCAAGATTGCTTATGTTTAAATAGATAAAATCATGAATGAAAATGGAATTATTAAAACCAATCCCTCAGAGATACAAACAATTATCAGGGAGTACTATGAAAAATAATATGCCAACAAATTGGACAACCTGGAAGAAATGGACAAATTCCTAAACACCCACACTCTTCCAAAACTCAAGCAGGAGGAAATAGAAAGCTTGAACAGACCCATAACCAGCGAAGAAATTGAATCGGTTATCAAAAATCTCCCAACAAATAAGAGTCCAGGACCAGATGGCTACCCAGGGGAGTTCTACCAGACATTTAAATCAGAGATAATACCTATCCTTCTCAAGCTATTCCAAGAAATAGAAAGGGAAGGAAAACTTCCAGACTCATTCTATGAAGCCAGTATTACTTTGATTCCTAAACCAGACAGAGACCCAGTAAAAAAAGAGAACTACAGGCCAATATCCCTGATGAATATGGATGCAAAAATTCTCAATAAGATACTAGCAAATCGAATTTAACAGCATATAAAAAGAATTATTCAACATGATCAAGTGGGATTCATTGCTGGGATGCGGGGCTGGTTCAACATTCGCAAACCAATCAACGTGATACATCACATTAATAAAAGAAAAGACAAGACCATATGATCCTGTCAATCGATGCAGAAAAGGCATTTGACAAATTCAGCACCTTTTCTTAATAAAAACCCTTGAGAAAGTCGGGATAGAAGGAACATACTTAAAGATCATAAAATCCATTTATGAAAAGCCCACAGCTAACATCATCCTCAATGGGGAAAAACTGAGAGCTTTTTCCCTGAGATCAGGAACACGACAGGGATGCCCACTCTCACCGCTGTTGTTTAACATAGTGTTGGAAGTTCTAGCATCAGCAGTCAGACAACAAAAGGGAATCAAAAGCATCAAAATTGGCAAAGATGAAGTCAACCTTTCACTTTTTGCAGATGACATGATACTATACATGGAAAATCCGATAGACTCCACCAAAAGTCTGCTAGACCTGATACATGAGTTCAGCAATGTCTCAGGATACAAAATCAATGTACAGAAATCAGTTGCATTCTTATACACTAATAATGAAATAACAGAAACACAAATAAAGAAACTGGTCCCATTCACAATTGCACCAGGAAGCATAAAATACGTAGGAATAAATCTAACCAAAGATGTAAAAGATCTGTATGCTGAAAACTATAGACAGCTTATGAAGGTAATTGAAGAAGATATAAAGAAATAGAAAGACATTCCCTGCTCATGGATTGGAAGAATAAATATTGTTAAAATGTCAATACTACCCAAAGCTATCTACACACTCAATGCAATCCCAATCAAAATTGCACCAGCATGCTTCTCGAAACTATAACAAGCAATCCTAAAATTCATATGGAACCACAAAAGGCCCCAAATAGCCAAAGTAATTTTGAAGAAAAAGATCAAAGCAGGGGGCAGCACAATTCCAGACTTTCGCCTCTACTACAAAGCTGTAATCATCAAGACAGCATGGTATTGGCACAAAAACAGACACATAGACCAATGGAATAGAATAGAAACCCCAAAACTAGACCCACAAACGTATGGCCAACTCATCTTTGACAAAGCAGGAAAGAACATCCAATGGAAAAAAGACAGTCTCTTTCACAAATGGTGCTGGGAGAACTGGACAGCAACATGCAGAAAGTTGAAACTAGACCACTTTCTCACACCATTCACAAAAATAAACTCAAAATGGATAAAGGACCTGAATGTGAGACAGGAAACCATCAAAACCCTAGAGGAGAAAGCAGGAAAAGACCTCTCTGACCTCAGCTGTAGCAATCTCTTACTTGACACATCCCCAAAGGCAAGGGAATTCAAGGCAAAATGAATTACTGGGATCTTATGAAGATAAAAAGCTTCTGCACAGCAAAGGAAACAACCAACAAAACTAAAAGGCAGCCAACGGAATGGGAAAAGGTATTTGCAAATGACATATCGGGCAAAGGGCTAGTATCCAAAATCTATAAAGAGCTCGCCAAACTCCACACCCGAAAAACAAATAACCCAGTGAAGAAATGGGCAGAAAACATGAATAGACACTTCTCTAAAGAAGACATCCGGATGGACAACAGGCACATGAAAAGATGCTCAACGTCGTTCCTCATCAGGGAAATACAAATCAAAACCATACTCAGATATCACCTCACGCCAGTCAGAGTGGCTAAAATGAACAAACCAAGAAGACTGTAGATGCTGGAGAGGATGTGGAGAAACAGGAACCCTCCTGCATTGTTGGTGGGAATGCAAACTGGTGCAGCCGCTCTGCAAAACAGTGTGGAGGTTCCTCAAAAAATTAAAAATAGACCTACCCTATGACCCAGCAATAGCACTGCTAGGAATTTCCCCAAGGGATACAAGAGTACTGATGCATAGGGGCACTTGTACCTCAATGTTTATAGCAGCACTCTCAACAATAGCCAAATTATGGAAAGAGCCTACTAAATGTCCATCAACTGATGAATGGATAAAGAAATTGTGGTTTAGATACACAATGGAGTACTACTTGGCAATGAGAAAGAATGAAATATGGCCCTTTGTAGCAACGTGGATGGAAGTGGAGAGTGTGATGCTAAGTGAAATAAGCCATACAGAGAAAGACAGATACCATATGGTTTCACTCTTATGTGGATCCTGAGAAACTTAACAGAAACCCATGCGGGAGGGCAAGGGGGAAATAAAAGAGGTTAGAGTGGGAGAGAGCCAAAGCATAAGAGACTCTTAAAAACTGAGAACAAACTGAGAGTTGATGGGGGTTGGGAGGGAGGGGAGGGTGGGTGATGGGTATTGAGGAGGGCACCTTTTGGGATGAGCACTGGGTGTTGTATGGAAACCAATTTGACAATAAATTTCATGTATTGAAAAATTAAAAAAATGATTGCTTGTGTTTGTGATTTATGTTTATGTTTATGATTTATGCTTATGTTTGTGATTTGCTTACGTTGTGATTTATGTATTTTGGCCCTTCCAAGTTGGGAGAATAAACATTTACAATTGTTAGCTCTTCTTGATGGATAAGCCCCATAATTATTTTATAATTCCCTTTTTCATCTCTTGTTACAGTCTTTAGTTTAAAATCTAGTTTGTGTGATATAAGTATGGCTATTCCAGCTTTCTTTTGACTTCCAGTAGCATGATAGATGGTTCTCCATTCCTTCACTTTCAATCTGAAGGTGTCCTCAGGTCTAAAAATGGGTTTCTTGCAGACAGAATATATATGGATTTTTTTATACATTCTGATACCCTATGTCTTTTTATTGGAGCATTTAGTCCATTTACATTCAGTGTTGTTATTGAAAGATATGGATTTAGTGTCATCTGTAGGTTTTGTGCTTGTGGTGATGTCTCTTGTCCTTTGTAGTCTTTACAGCATTCCACTCACAGAGTTCCCCCATAAGATTTCTTACAGGGCTGTTTAGTGGTCATGAACTCCGTAAACATTTTATGTCGGGGAAAGCCTTTATCTCTCTATTCTGAATGTCAACCTTGCTGGATACTTGTATGCATATTTTTCCTATTCAGCACAATGAATATTTCCTGCCACTTCCTTCTGGCTTGTCAAGTGTCAGTGGACAGGCCTGCTACTACCCTTATGTGTCCACCCTTGTAGGTTAAGGCCTGTTTGTCCCTGGCTGCTTTCAGAATTCTCTGTTTTGTATTTTTCCAGTTTCACTATGACATGACATGGAGAAGACCTATTCTTGCTAAATCTGAAGGGAGTTCTCTGTGCCTCCTGTATTTGTATGTCTGCTTTCTTCCCCAGATTAGGGAAGTTCTCAGCTATGATTTTTTCAAGTAAACCATCTGTCCCTTTCTCTCTCTCTTCTTTTTCTGGAACTCCTATGATACAGATATTATTATGCTTCATTGAATCACTTATTTCTCTGATTCTCCCTTCATAATCTAGCATTTTCTTATCTCTTTTTCTTGGTTTCATCATTTTCCATAATTTTATCTTCGATTTCACTTATTCTCCCCTCTGCTTCCGCCGTCCTTGCTGTCACTGTATCTAGTTTATTTGCATCTCATTTACAACCTTTCTTAATTTGTCGTGACTATTGCTTAGTTCCTTGATCTCCACAGCAGTAGATTCTTTGCTGTCTTCTATGCTTTTTCAAGATGAGCTATTAATCTTATGACTATTATTCTGAATTATTGCTCAGATATATTGTTTGTATCTGTTTTGAGCAATTCTCTAGCTCTCATTTCTTCCTGGAATTTCTTTTGAGAATTCTTCTGTTCCATCATTTGGGCTAGTTTTCTTTCCCTTATGTGTTTTAATAGCTTATGTTTCCTGCACCTGTAAGCACTTCTATATTGGAAAGGGTCATACATTATCCAGGGCCTGGCCCTTCAGGAGATGCTTTTGGAGTGTGCTGCATGCTCTCTGTTGTGACTCCAGTACTTTATATCCCTACTCATAGTGGTGGTTTCAACCTTCCACCAGGAGTGCTTTATTTGTTTGTTGAAGTAACTGTGGGGAAAAAAAAGGGGGGGG
>NC_064817.1:67307993-67331171 GCF_023721935.1 Panthera uncia | reverse complement strand
GGGGGGGGAATGTGGTACCTGTGTGGCTCAGTCAGTTAAGCATCCGACTTCAGCTCAGGTAATGATCTCATGGTTCATGGCTTTGAATCTCACGTCAGGCCCTGTACTGACAGCTCAGAGCCTGGAGCCTGCTTCAGATTCTATGTCTCTCTCTCTACCTCTTCCCCACTCTCATTCTGTCTCTGTCTCTGTCTGTCTCTCTCGCGCACGCGCCAAGAAAAATAAACCTTAAAAAATAAAATTAAAATTAAAAAGGGGGTATTGGAAGAAGCCTTATCCCACACAAAGAGAGAAATGACAGGGGTGGGGAAAAAAAAGAAAAAAAATTGACCAGGCAGAATATCAGAGAAACTATATGGCTTAACACACACAGAGAGAGAGAGAGAGAGGAAAATAAAGAAGGAGATACAGAAGCAGTGTAAAAAGAATAGATTAAAAATGTATATCTGTCAAGTCCATCTGATCCAATGTATCATTCAGGGCCCTTGTTTCTTTATTGACCGTGTGTCTAGATGATCTATCCATTTCTGTTAGTGGAGTGTTAAAGTCCCCTGCAATTACCACATTCTTATCAATAAGGTTGCTTATGTTCATGAGTAGTTGTTTTATATATTTGGGGGCTCCCATATTCAGCGCATAGACATTTATAATTGTTAGCTCTTCCTGATGGATAGACCCCGTAATTATTATGTAATGCCCTTCTTCATCTCTTGTTACAGCCTTTAATTTAAAGTCTAGTTTGTCTGATATAAGTATGGCTACTCCAGCTTTCTTTTGGCTTCCAGTAGCATGATAAATAGTTCTCCATCCCCTCTCAATCTAAAGGTGTCCTCAGATCTAAAATGAGTCTCTTGTAGACAGCAAATAGATGGGTCTTGTTTTTTTATCCATTCTGATACCCTATGTCTTTTGGTTGGCACATTTAATCCATTTACATTCAGTGTTATTATAGAAAGATACGGGTTTAGAGTCATTGTGATGTCTGTAAGTTTTATGCTTGTAGTGATGTCTCTGGTACTTTGTCTCACAGGATCCCCCTTAGGATCTCTTGTAGGGCTGGTTTCGTGGTGACAAATTCCTTCAGTTTTTGTTTGTTTGGGAAGACCTTTATCTCTCCTTCTATTCTAAATGACAGACTTGCTGGATAAAGGATTCTCGGCTGCATATTTTTTCTTTTCAGCATACTGAAGATCTCATGCCAATCCTTTCTGGCCTGCCAAGTTTCAAAAGAGAGATCAGTCACGAGTCTTATAGGTCTCCCTTTATATGTGAGGGCACGTTTATCCCTTGCTGCTTTCAGAATTTTCTCTTTATCCTTGTATTTTGCCAGTTTCACTATGATATGTCATGCAGAAGATCGATCCAAGTTCCGTCTGAAGGGAGTTCTCTGTGCCTCTTGGATTTCAGTGCCTTTTTCCTTCCCCAGTTCAGGGAAGTTCTCAGCTATTACTTCTTCAAGTACCCCTTCAGCACCTTTCCCTCTCTCTTCCTCCTCTGGGATACCAATTATGCGTATATTATTTCTTTTTAGTGTATCACTTAGTTCTCTAATTTTCCCCTCATACTCCTGGATTTTTTTATCTCTCTTTTTCTCAGATTCCTCTTTTTCCATAACTTTATCTTCTAGTTCACCTATTCTCTCCTTTGCCTCTTCGATCCAAGCCTTCGTCGTTTCCATTTTGTTTTGCATTTCGTTTAAAATTTTTTCAGCTCCTCGTGACTGTTCCTTAGTCCCTTGATCTCTGTAGTAATAGATTCTCTGCTGTCCTCTATACTGTTTTCAAGCCTAGCGATTAATTTTATGACTATTATTCTAAATTCACTTTCTGTTATATTATTTAAATCCTTTTTGATCAGTTCATTAGCTGTTGTTATTTCCTGGAGATTCTCCTGAGGGGAATTCTTCCGTTTGGTCATTTTGGATAGTCCCTAGAGTGTTGGGGACCTGCAGGGCACTTCCCCTGTGCTGTGGTGTATAACTGGAGTTGGTGGGTGGGGCCGCAGTCCGACCTGATGTCTGCCCCCAGCCCACCACTGGGGCCACAGTCAGACTGGTGTGTGCCTTCTCTTCCCCTCTCCTAGGGGCGGGATTTACTGTGGGATGGCGTGGCCAGTCTGGGCTACTTGCACACTGCCAGGCTTGTGGTGCTGGGGATCTGGCGTATTAGCTGGGGTGGATAGGCAAGGTGCACGGGGGCAGGCGGGGCAGGCTTAGCTCATTTCTCCTTAGGTGATCCACTTCAGAGTGGCCCTGTGGCAGCGGGAGGGAGTCAGATCCACTGCCGGAGGTTTGGCTCCGCAGAAGCACAGTGTTGGGTGTTTGCACAGAGGGAGCAAGTTCCCTGGCAGGAACTGGTTCCCTTTGGGATTTTGGCTGGGGGATGGGCGAAGGAGATGGCGCTGGCGAGCGCCTTTGTTCCCCACCAAACTGAGCTCTGTTGTCCAGGGGCTCAGCATCTCTCCCTCCCTTTGTCCTCCAGCCTTCCCGCTTTCTGAGCAGAGCTGTTAACTTATGACCTCCCAGTTGCTAAGTCGCACTTGCTGTCGGAACACAGTCCAGGCTCTCTGCTTTTGCAAGCCAGACTCTGGGGCTCTGCTTGGCCCGCAGGCTGCCCTTCCACCCCGGCTCCCTCCCGCCAGTCCTTGCCGTGCGCACCGCCTCTCCGCCCTTCCTACCCTCTTCCATGGTCCTCTCGTCTGTGCTTGGCTCCGGAGACTCCATTCTGCTAGTCTTCTGGTGGTTTTCTGGGTTAGTTAGGCAGGTGTAGGTGGAATCTAAGTGATCAGCAGGATGCGCGGTGAGCCCAGCGTCCTCTTACGCTGCCATCTTCCCTCCTCATAACAATTTTAATAATGTGCACCCATTATGGAAGCACCCAAATACATAAAACAATTAATACCAAACATAAAGGAACTAATCAATACAAATACAATAATGGAAGGATACCTTAACACTCCACTTACACCAAAGGACAGATTATCTAAACAAGAAAATCAACAGGGAACCAATGGCTTTAAATGGCACACTGGACCAGATGGACTTAAAATATTCAGAACATTCCATCCTAAAATAGCAGAATACACATTCTTTTCAAGTGGGCATGGAACATCCTCCAGAATAGATCACATATTAGGCCACAAAACAAGCCTCAATAAATTCAAAAAGAATTCAAAATCATACCATGCATTTTTTTCTGACCACAGCACTCTGAAACTAGATGTCAACCATAGGAAAAAATCTGGGAAGACTACAAATACATGGGATTAAATAAAATGCTACTAAACAATGAATGGGTTGAGCAGCAAATCAAAGAAGAAATAAAAAATTACATGGAAACAAATGAAGATGAAAGCGTGGTGTTCCAAAATCTTTGGGATTCAGCAAAAGCTTTCATAAGATGACTTTTTAGGAATAGAGGTTTACCTCAAGAAACAAGAAAAATCTCAAATAAACAACTTAACCTTACACCTAAAAGAGCTAGAAAAAGAACAAACAAAATCCAAAACCAGAAGAAAGAAGGAAATAAAAAGATTAGAGTAGAAATAAATTATATAGAAACTAAAAAAAAAATTCAACACATTAATGAAACAAATAGCTAGTTCTTTGAAAAGATCAACAAAATTAATAAACCTCTAGCCACACTCATCAGGAAAAAAGAGAGAGAGAGTACTCAAAATCACTAATGAAAGAGGAGAAATAGCAACCAACACCATAAAAATACAAACACTTGTAAGGGAATATTATGAAAAATTATATGTCAACACACTGATCAAGTTAGAAGAAATGGACAAATCTCTGAAACATATTATATGTTATACTACCAAAACTGACATGGAAAGAAACAGAAAATTTGAACAGACCAATAACCAGCAAAGTACTTTAATCAATAACCAAAAAATTCTCAATAAGCAAAAGTCCAGGACCAGAGACGACTTCATGGGAAAATTCTACCAGACATTTAAAGAAGAGTTATTACCTAATCTTTTCACATTATTCCAAAAAATAGAAGAGGAAGGAATACATCCATAGTAATTCTATGAGGCCAACATTATTCTGATATCAAAACCTGATAAATTCACCACACACACACACACACACAAAGAGAACTATAGGCCAATATCTTTGAGGAACATAGTTGCAGAAATCCTCAACAAAATATTAGGCAGCCAAATCCAATATATTAAAAAATCATCCACAATGATCAAGTGGGATTCATTCCCAGAATGCAAAAGTGTTCAATATTCACAAATCAATCCACGTGATACATCACATCAATAGGAGACGATAAAAATCATATGATCATTTCAATAAATGCAGAAAAAGCATTTGACAGTGTACTACATCCATTCATGAAAACACTCTCAACAAAGTAGGTTCGAGGGAACATACCTCCACAGAACAAAGGCCACACATGAAAATCCCATACCACACATCATACTCAATGCGGGAAACCAAGAGCTTTTCCTCTAAGATCAGGAACAAGATGTGGACTCTCATAACGTTTATTCAACAGAATACTGGAAGTCCTAACCAGAGCAATCAGACAACAAAATTTAAAAAAAGGCATCCAAATTGGTAAGGAAGAAATAAAACTTTTACTATTTGCACATGACATAATACTGTATACATAAAACCTGAAAAACTCCACCAAATAATTAGTATAAGTGATAAATGAATTCGGTAAAGTCAGAGGATACAAAATCAATGTACAGAAATCTGTTGTATTTCTGTACACCAATAATGAAATAGCAGAAAGGCATATTAAGAATCACATTTACAATTGAACCAAAAATAATAAAATACCTAATAATAAACTTAACCAGTGAGATGAAAGACTTGTACTCTGAAAACTATAAAACATTCATGAAAGAAATTGAAGACAACACAAATGGAAAGATATCCCATTCTCATGGATTGGAAAAGTCTTTAGTACTCAAAGAAATCTACATATTTAATATAATATTTTATCAAAATACCAACAGCCTTCTTCACAGAACTGGAAGAAACAACCCTAAAATTCGTATGGAACCACAAAAGACCCCGAATAGCCAAAGTAATCCTAAAAAAAGAAACAAGAAACTGGAGGTGTCACAATTCCAGACCTCAGCTTATATTAGAAAGCTGTAATAATCAAAACAGTATGGTACTTCCCCCCCGCCCCCAAAGACACAAAGATCAACAGAAGAGAATAGAAAACCCAGAAATAAATCCACGATTATATGGTCAAATTATCTGCAACAAAGGAGGAAAGAATATGCAATGGGAAAAAGTCTCTTTAAAAAATGGTATTGGGAATACTAGACAGCTACATGCAAAACAATGAAACTGGTCCACTTTATTACACCATATGTAAAAATAAACTATGAATTAAACACCTAAATGTGCGACCTAAAACAATACATATCCTAGAAGAGAGTGCAGGCAGTAATTTTCCTGACATTGGCCATAACAACATTTTTCCTGCCCTCCTCAGGCAAGGGAAATAAAAGCAAAAATCAACTATTGGGACTACATCAAAATAGAAAGCTTCTGCACAGCAAAGCAAATAATCAACAAAACTAAAAGGAAACATATGTAATGGGAGAAGATATTTGCAAATGACATATCCAATAAATGGTTAGCATCCAAAATATAGAAAGAACTTATACAACTCCACAACTCCCCAAAAATAATCCAACTTAAAAATGGGCAGAAGACGTGAACAGACATTTCTCCAAAGAAGACATACAGATGGACAACAGACACAAGAAAATATGTTAATCATCACTTATTACCAGGGATATGCAAATCAAAACTACAATGAGATATCACTTCACAAAAGTTAGAATGGCTAAAATCAACAGCACAAGAAACAGCAGGTGCTGGTGAGGATGTGAAAAAGGGGAACCCTCTAGCACTGTTGGTGGGAATGCAAACTGGTGCAGCCAGCATGGAAAACAGTATGGAGGCTTCTTAAAATGTGAAAAATAGAACTGCCCTACAATCTGGTAATCATGCTACTTGGTATTTATTCCCAAAATACAAAAACACTAATTCAAAGGAATTCATGCACCTCTATGTTTATTGTAGTACTATTTACAATGGCCAAGTTATGAAGTAGTCCAGGTGACCATTGATAGATGGGTAGATAAAGAAGTTGTGGTATAAATATACAATGGAATATTATTCAGCCATATAAAAGAATTAAAATCTTGCCATTTGTAACAAGATGGATGGATCTAGAGGGCATAACACTCAGTGAAAGACATATACCATATGATTTCACCCATATGTAGAATTTAAGAAACAAAACAAACAAGCAAAGGAAAACAAAGAGAGAGAGAAACATATCAGGAAACAGACTCTTAACTGTAGAAAACAAACTGATAGTTACCAGAAGGGAGGCAGGTTGGGGGGGGGGATGGGTGAAATAGGTGATGGGAATTAAAGTATACACTTATGATAAGCACTGAGTAATGTATAGTATTGTTGAATCACTATATTTTACCCATGAAACTAATATAACACTGTATGTTAACTATACTGGAATTAAAATTAAAAAAAAAAACTTAAAAAGTGATAATGATTGGTTAAATAGATTTTATACCATGGAGCACTAAGCAGCAATTAAAAAGATGGAAGAAAATTTTTGTGTAGTGGTGTTCTATGTCTCAGATATATCATTTTTTAAAAACTCCAGTTACAAGAAAGAGGATCTCTTTTGCACTGCTGGTGGGAATGCAAACTGGTGCAGCCACTCTGGAAAACAGTATGGAGGTGCCTCAAAAAGTTAAAAATAGAACTACCCTATGACCCAGGAATTGCACTACTAGGTATTTATCCAAAGGATACATATGTGCTGTTCCGAAGGGGCACATGCATCCCAATGTTTATAGCAGTGCCATCGACAATAGCCAAAGTATGGAAAGAGGCCACATGTCCATCAACAGATGAATGGATAAAGAAGATGTGGTATATATATACAATGTAGTGCTACTTGGCAATCAAAAAGAATTAAATCTTGCCATTTGCAATTACGTGGATGGAATTAGAGGGTATTATGCTAAGCGAAATTAGTCAGAGAAAGACAAATATCATATGACTTCACTCATATGTAGAATTTAAGACGTAGGACAGATGAACATAAGGGAAGGGAAGCAAAAATAATATAAACACAAGGAGGAGGACAAAATATAAAAGACTCTTAAATACAGAGAACCAACTGAGGGTTGCTGGAGGGGTTGTGGGTTGGGGGATGGGCTAAATGGGTAAGGGGCATTAAAGAAGACACATGTTGGGATGAGAACTGGGTGTTGTACATAGGGGATGAATCATTGGAACCTACTCCTGAAATCATTATTGCACTATATGCTAACTAACTTGGATGTAAATTTAAAAATAAATTAATGAAATTTAAAAAAAATTAATAATATAAAAACTCCATTTATAGAACTATGATATAAGCCAATTAAGGTTTTTAAATATTTAAAAAAATATATACTCATTGTGTATAAAACAACAGTTTTACATCTGAAGAGGAGTGATATTAAGTGGTGAATGAATATCTCAAAAGTAGAAAATTCAAAAAAGTATAAAGAAAAATATTCATAAAATCACACAATTCAAAAATATATTATTACCATTTTATCTACACTCCTCTAGAATTTGTACATACATACACATATGCACACAGACTTGTTTTTCTTTTGTACACGAGATGGGATAATGCTATATACATGCTCTTTTTGTAACTTCCTTCTTTTGTTCGACTATATATTGTGGATTTTTTACCATGACACTAATTCCCCACCTTTTTTATTTAACAAACATTTATAGTGCTTACTATATTTCAGGATTTTCCAAATACCATGCTTATAAACATCTGAATTCTTTAATGTTCTCTTAAGACATTATTTTTATTGCTGTAGAAATATGTTTTTTGTGTGTAACATCAACACTGCTCATTCAGATTAGGTATTTTGATATATGAAGGAGCAGTAGGGAAAGCGTGTCCATCACTGTGATTGAAGTGAGATAATTTTCAAAGAACTTTCTATAGAGAGGTTGAGGTTTTTATAGAAAATACCTGCAAAATGTTCTTTTGGTCTGGAGTGCAACATTAACAGGAAAACAAGTCAATTACTCTTTTTACAAAACTTTATTTAAACATACAGTACATTTTTGATATACATCCAAGTAGATTTCCTTACCACAAATATAATTGTTAGTCAAGTCTTTATTGTCTGTTCAAGTTATGGCACAAATAGTGTTTTCAATTCAAGCTCTTTTTGATCATACCTCCTATGTAGGCAGACACTGCATCTGTTTGGATCTTTGTCAAGTCATGAATCCCAATTGCCACAGAGATTTACAGTATTTCCATGAAGTTCCCACTTCAGCCTGTGATGTACCAATCACTATTAGAATATGGGCCAAAAGCCTATAAATAAAGTTAGTGGTGGAATTCAATAATAAATACTTTTCCAATAACAAAAGCTTGAATTTTACATGTCTCCTAAATTTTCTGTCTTATGACTAAATTTCAGGTATTTAGAAAGTTTACTTGATAAAGTATAACTTGGAAAGTATGCTGTTCTGTTTCTCTTGGGATTGAATCTGAATGTTCAGATTTAATTATCTCCTGATGGAATCATAGATGTCACTATTCAATGTGTAGGTTAACATAGCTAAAACCACTAACACCCGGTAAAGAGAGGGACTGTGGTCTGATTAATGGAGTACAACTAGAAAGTATACGTTAAAATATTCTCTAGCACACTTGCTGTCGCAGTCATAGTTGAGAGAACAGTAACACGGAAATTAAGAAACCTAGGTCCTAAAACAATTTTTTTAAGGAAAAAAAAAAGAAAAAAGAAAGAAACAACCTGGGTCCTAATCTTGTCTCTGTCCTTAATTATGCAACAGTAATGCTGCTTTTTAATGAGTCCTTTTCTATGTCTCAGGCACTTTGTTGAGTGTTTCATGTGAATTTTCCTCATATTCATTCTTACAAAAATCCTGTAGAGTAGGTACTATTATCATTTCCATTTAACAAACAATGAAATAGATAACTAGAGAGGCTGAAATAACTTGCCAAGAGTTATAGCTAACAAGTGGAGAAACAACAATTCAAATCCAGGTCTCTCTGACTCCAAAATGCTAAAGTGTCCCGTGTTTCTAGCATTAAGGCTTTTGGACAAGTTAATTCCTGTCTCTCGGCCTCCAGAGATTGAACTAAAAGAAAATGGTCTCAAGCTTTCCTCCAGCTCATTCATTTTAGCCATTGTTTCTTCTTTCCACTATAATATAGTCAGGTTGTATCCCATATCTTTGGTCTTGTATATTAGTGATGTTCAGAAATCATTTTTCTGAATAAATATTTTGTAGCTATTTCTTGTAAAGTTTCCTTTCCATATACATACTTAATTTTAAAAAGTGTAATTTTCCTTAGGAGTACAATGCTAAATAGAGCTGAAATAGGATTATGGGTGGACTGGAGGGCTCTTGATCTTGGCATTGATATATCCTGCCAAGGTGCTCCTG
This sequence comes from Panthera uncia, assembly GCF_023721935.1. NCBI lineage: Eukaryota > Metazoa > Chordata > Mammalia > Carnivora > Felidae > Panthera > Panthera uncia. The sequence goes on along the minus strand of NC_064817.1, from coordinate 67,321,648 downwards.
CTGCTACACCCACATACTACTGACCATTTAGAGAGTGAAGGAGACAAAGGAAGGGATGTGGTGAGGCAGCAGAAGGCACCCCAACACCCCATCAGGAGAGGCAGTTTAGGGTCCTATGGCACAAGCCATAAATTTGAGATCCCACTCCTGGGTTTACTTAGCCCCTTCAAATTTAATTATAAGTAAATTTAACATATTCATGATATTTCACATTTCCAGGGGGTATTATTACCTTTTCTATTTCTGAGATATGTTTACACAGTCTTCCCAGCTTTATCAAAGATCAATATTTTCTCATTTATAAGGCCCATGCCACATTGTCAATTCAATGGTTTCAAAACTTACCCTTAGACATATAAGAAAAAAAAGACTATCCTCCATATAATCTTTTGGTCAAGATAATGGCCATGTAGGATTAGTGTAAAATATGAATCAAGAATAAATGGATATTTTTGAATGGCATTTTCACATAGGCTTATTGAAGGCAATCTAATAGATGGGTGGATCTACTATTGGGAGATCACTGTCCTCTTTAAATAATATTAATTTTCAGTGCAACACACTTTATGCCACAGATGTATTCCTGAAAAGTTGTGCTCAAACTGGACTTCTATCAATCCATATCTTCTCTTCTATTTCCACAATCATTTTAGAATTGCTATATTGTGAATTTAGTCTTCATTTGTCAGTGGTTCTACAGTAGCACACCTACCTTTCTCTGCCTATAAGTTAATAGTGTATGCAGTGCTGATATGTACTACCTAGGAACTCCTAGGAACTCCTACTTAAAAAAAAAAAAAAAAACAAAACCTGAATTCATTGGTAAAGCAAAGAACCATTTTGTAACAGGCTCCAAAGTGTTGTGCTTTATAAATCTAGACATTTTGATAGTGTTAAGACAGGATGTGCCTTAAAATGGATTACCATCTCACATCTAGCAGCCAAATATTATTTTTCAAGAGATCTGAAAGACAAATGATGTTCAAGAGTTAGCTTACCTTTCCACACAATTTTCAAATCCAGATTTAGAAAATGAATGGCATTTCCTGTAGGTAACTTTTTCTAGTCATAATAAAGGGTAATAAAAAGTTTTAAGTTTTGTACAAATTTTTTTTTGTTATTACATAAGCTCAACCAAAGGAAATCACTTTCTGGTACATTGCCTATTTCCGATTTTTAAAATTCTAAGCTCCTTAGGGTATATCACTGAGATTATATCTCAAGCTTTGTCCACATACTTATCTGTAAAACTATTTTAAATGTTCACATATTATGTTAATATCTTCCATACTAAACAAAGGTGGATTTCTGCAAAACCTTAGAGCATATGTGAACGTTAGAGCCAGCATTTTAAGTCTTATTCCAGAGTATTATTTTGCAAACCTACTTCTAAAATAAATTCAAATAAAAAAGAACAATTTAAGATCACATGGCCAAAGGCACTAGGTTTGAAGTACCCTATTTTGATTGATTTCCATTATAACAGTTACATTTTACATTAAAAATCAAAATCTCACATTGGACACATGCATTTATATATGTACATACACATATATACACAGATAAAGTTGGTTTTGGAGGTTCTAACAATGAAATTTCCCAGATGGGTTCATTATTTTTTTCTTTTCTTTAAGTTTATTTATTGATTTTTGAGAGAGAGAGAAAGAGAGAGCATGAGCAGGGGAGGGGCAGAGAGAGGGAGAGAGAGGATCCCAAGCAGGCTCTGCACTGTAGGCATGGGGCCCGATGCAGGGCTCAGTCCCAGGAACCTTGAGATCATGACCTGAAATGAAATCAAGAGTCAGATGCTAAACTGAGCCACCCAGGCATCCCTTTTTTCCTTCTTTAAAAGTTTTTAGGGGCGCCTGGGTGGCTCAGTCGGTTAAGCGGCCGACTTTGGCTCAGGTCATGATCTCACAGTCCGTGAGTTCGAGCCCCGCGTCAGGCTCTGTGCTGACCGCTCAGAGCCTGGAGCCTGTTTCGGATTCTGTGTCTCCCTCTCTCTCTGGCCCTCCCCCGTTCATGCTGTCTCTCTCTGTCTCAAAAATAAAATAAAAGTTAAAAAAAAGTTTTTATTTAAATTACAGTTATTTAACATGCACTGAAACATCAGTTTTAGGAGAATTTAGTGATTCATCACTTACAACACCCAGTGCTCTTCACAAGTGCCCTCCTTAATACCCATCACCCATTTAACCTATCCACCCACCCACCTCTCTTCCAGCAACCCTCATATTTGCAATCATGGTTAAGAGTGTGTTCTATGGTTTGTTTCTCTCTCTTTTCCCCCCTGTGTTTATCTGTTTTGTTTATTTTTTTAAAATTTTTTAATGTTTATTTATTTTTGAGAGAGAGACAGAGAATGAGCAGGGGATGGGCCGAGAGAGGGAGACACAGATCCTAAGCAGGCTTCAGGCTCTGAGCTGTCAGCACAAAGCCTGACGTGGGGCTTGAACTCATGAACTGTGAGATCATGACTTGAACCGAAGTTGGATGCTTAACCGACTGAGCCACCCAGGTGCCCCTCATCTGTTTTGTTTCTTAAATTCCACATATCAGTTAAATAATATGGTATTTGTCTTTGCCATATTTCACTTAGCATAATACATACTAGCTCCATCCACATCTTTGCAAATGGCAAGATGTCATTCTTTTTGATGATTAATATTCCATTGTGTATATATACCACATCATCTTTTTCCATTCAAAATTTGATGGACATTTGGACTCTTTCCATAGTTTCTCTATTGTTGATAAAGCTGCTATAAACATCAGGGTGCAAGAATCACTTCAAATCAATATTTTTGTATCTTTTGGGTAAATATCTAGTAGTGAAATTGCTGGATCATAGGGTAGTTCTATTTTTACCTTTTTTGGGAAACTCTATACTGTTTTCCAGAGTGGCTCCACCAGTTTGGATTCCCACCAATGGTGTAAGAGGGCTCCTATTTCTCCACATCCTTGTGAACATCAGTGTTTCCTGTGTTGTTAATTTTAGCCATTCTGACAGGTGTAAGGTAACATCTCATTGTTGTTTTGTTTTTCTCTGGTGATGAGTGACATTGAGCATCTTTTCATGTGTCTGTTAGCCATCTATACATCTTCTTTGGAAAAACATCTATTCATGTCTTCTTCTGCCCATTTGTTAACTAGATTATTTAATCTAGTTAGCACTAGATCTGGGTGCTGAGTTTGATAAGTTCTTTATTTATTTTGGATATTGACTCTTTATCAGATATATCATTTACAAATATCTTCTCTCATTCTGAAGGTTGCCTTTTAGTTTTGTTAATTGTTTCCTTCACTGTGCAGAAACTTTGTATCTTGATGAAGTCCCAATAGTTTGCATTTGTTTCTCTTGCCTCCAGAGACATGTCTAGTAATAAGTTGCTATGGCTGATGTCAAAGAGATTGCTGCCTGTGTTCTCCTTTAGGATTTTGATGGTTTCATGTCTCACATTTAGGTTTTTTATCCATTTTGAATTTATATTTTTGTATACTGTAAGGAAGTGGTCCAGTTTCATTCTTTTGCATATTGTCATCCAGTTTTCTCTACACCATTTGTTGAAGAGACTGTCCTTTTTCCAATGGACATTTATTCCTGCTTTATCAAAGATTGGTTGATCAATATAGTTGTGCATCCACTTCTGGGTTTTCTATTTTGTCCCATTGATCTATATATCTGTTTTTTTGTCAGTTCCATACTGTATTGATCACTACAGCTTTGTAATATAACTTGAAGTCGAGAATTATGATGCCTCCAGCTTTGCTTTTCTTTTTCAGGATTGCTTTGGCTATTCAGGGTCTTTTGTGGTTCTATACAAATTTTATGATTGTTTATTCTAGCTCTGTGAGAAATGCTTTTGGTATTTTGATAAGGATTGCATTAAATGTGTAGATTGCTTTGGGTATTATAGACATTTCAACAATATTTGTTATTCGAATTCATGAGCATGGGGAATTTTTCCATTTCTTTGTGTCATCTTCAACTTCTTTCATAAGTGTTCTGTAGTTTTCAGGGTACAGATCTTTTACCTTTTTGATTAGGTTTATTCCCAGATATCATATGGTTTTTGGTGAAAGTGTAAATGGGGTTGATCCCTTGATTTCTCTTTCTGGTACTTCGTTATTCCTGTATAGAAATACAACAGATTTCTGTAATTGAACTTGTATCCTGAAACTTTACTGAATTCTTATATTAGTTATAGAAATTTTTTTGGTAGAGTCATTTGGGTTTTGTACATAGAATGTCATGTCATCAGTAAATAGTGAAAGTTTGACTTCTTCCTTGCCAATTTGGATGCCTTTTATTTCTGTTTGCTGATTGCTGAGGCTAGGACATCCAGTACTATGTTAAATAACAATGGTGTGAGTGGACATCCTTCTCTTGTTCCTGACTGTAGAGGAAAAACTCTCAGATATTCCCCTTTGAGGATTATATTAGCCATGGGTCTTTCGTATATGGTCTTTATGACATTGAGGTATGTTTCCTCTATCCCTACTTTGCTGATGGTTTTTATCAAGAAAGGGTGCTGTGCTTTGTCAAATGCTTTCTCTGCATCTATTGAGAGTATCATATACTTTTTCTTCCAGCATCATATGGTTCTTATCCTTCTGTTCATTAATGTGGTGTATCACACTGATTGATTTGTGAATATTGAGCCACCTCTGTAGCCCAGGAATAAATCCCTCTTGATCATGGTGAATGCTTCTTTTAATGTACAGTTGCATTTGATTTGCTAATATATTGTTGAGAATTTATGCATCCATTTATCAATAGGAATATTGGCCTATAATTCTCCTTTATAGAGGGATCTTTGGTTTTGGAATCAAGGTAATTCTGGCCTCATAAAATGAGTTTGGAAGTTGTCCTTCCATTTCCATTTTTTGGAAAAGTTTGAAAATAGGTTTTAACACTTTGAATGGTTGGTAGAATTCTCCTTGAAGCCATGTGGCCCTGGACTCTTATTTGTTGGGAAATTTTTGATTACTGATTCCATTTCTTTGCTGATTATGGGTTTCCTCAAAATTTCTATTTATTCATATTTCAGTTTTGTAGTTTATATGTTTTTATGAATTTATCCATTTCTTCCACATTGCTAAATTTGTTGGCATATAATTTTTCAAAATATTCTTTTACAATTGTTTGTATTTCTGTTGTATTAGTTGTGATCTCTCCTCTCTCATTTGTGATTTTAAATATTTGGGTCTTTTTTCTTTTTGATAAGTCTTGTTAGGGTTTTACAATTTTTATCAATTCTTTCAAAGAACCAGCTCCTGGATTTATTGATCTACTCCACTGTGGGGTTTTTTTTGTTTCTATATCATATATTTGTGCTCTAATCTTTATTGTTTCCCATTTTTGCTGACTTTAGGCTTCTTTTGTTGTTCTCTTTCTACCTCCTTTAAGTGTAAGGTTAGGCTAAGTATTTAAGATTTTTCTTGATTCTTGAGGTAGGCCTCTATTGTTATATACTTCTCTCTTATGACTGCTTTTGTTGCATCCCCAAGGTTTTGGACTGTTTTCATTTTCATTTGCTTCCAATATTTATTTCTTTTTTAATTTTCTGGCTAACCCCTTCATTCTTTAGTAAGATTTTCTTTAACCTCCATGTATTTGTGGTCTTTCCAAATGTTTTCTTGTGGTTGACTTCAAGTTTCATAGCATTGTGGTCTAAAAATATGCATGGTATAATCTCAGTGTCTCTGTACTTTTTGAGGGCTGATGTGTGACCTAGTATGTGTTATATTATGGAGAACGTCCCATGTGCCCTCTAAAATAATGTGTATTCTGCTGCTCTAGGATGAAATGTTCTGACTATATCTGTGAAGTCCATCCTGTCCAGTGTGTCATTCAAAGCCATTGTTTCCTTATTGATTTTCTGCTTAGATGATCTGTCCATTGCTCTAAGCAGGGTGTTTAAATACCCTATTATTATATTATTATCAATGAGTTTCTTTATGTTTGTTATTGTTTATATATTTGAGTGTTCCATGTTGCAGGCATAAATGTTTACAATTATTAGATTTTATTGGGTAGACCCCTTTATTATGATATAGTGCCCTTCTTCATCTCTTGTTAACAGTCTTCAGTTTAAAATCTGTATCTATGTCTAAGTCTATATCTATATCATATCTATATCTATATCTATCATCTATATCTATCTATATCTATATATCTATAGCTATATCTATAAACATTTTGATGTAAGTGTTGCTACTCTGGCTTTGTCTTGATTCCATTTGCATGAGAAATGTTTCTCCACCACCACCCCCCCCAATTTCAATGTGTAAGGGTTTTTAGGTCTATAATGAGTCTCTTGTGGCAGCATATAGATGGGACTTGTTTTATTAACCATTCTCATACCATATGTCTTTTATTTTAGCATTTAGTCCATTTACATTAAGAGTAATCATTGATAGATATTAATTTAGTGATGTTTTATTACTTATTTTGTTGTTTCTGGAGATTTTCTTTTCCTTTCTAGTCCTTGTCACTTTTCTTTCTTTCCCACTCAAAGAGTCCCCATTAATATTTCTTTCAGGGCTGGTTTAGTGGTCATAAACTCCTTTAGTTTTTGTCTGGGAAACTGTTGACCTGTCCTTCTATTATGAATGACAGCCTTGCTGGTTAGAGTATTGCTGGATGCATATTTTTCCCATTCATCATGTTGAATATATCATGCCACTCCCTTCAGGTCTGTCAAATTTCTGTGGAGAGATGTGCTGTTACATTTATTTGTCTTCCCTTATAAATTATAGACTTCTTCTGTCTTTCTGGTTTTAGGATTTTTTCCTCTATATTTTGCAAATTTAACTATGATATATCTTGGTGTTGGCCTGGTTTTGGTGATGGGTATTCTCTCTTCTTCCTGGATCTGGATGTCTCTTTCCTTTCCCAGATTAGGAAATTTTTAGCTAAAGCCTCCTGCAATAAACCTTCTGCTCATTTCCCCTCTCTTCTTCTTTTTGACCACTATGATATGAGAATTTTATTGCTTTATGAAATTGCTGAATTCCCTAAGTCTACATTTGTGACCCAATATTTTTCTTTCCCTCTTCTTTTCAGCTTCAGTATTTTCCATAATTTTATCTTCTTATTCATTCCCCTGCTTCTTCCATTCTTGTTGTCATTACATCCAATCAGTTTCAGATCTCACTTATAGCCGTTTTTATTTTGGCCTCTTTTTTAGGTCTTTTATCTCTGTGGTAAGGGACTCCCTGGTGTTTTCTATGCTTTTCTCAAGACCAGCTAGTATCCTTATGATCATTGCTTTAAATTATGGATCAGGCAGGGGTGCCTGGATGCCTAGTTCAGCTCAGGTCATGAACTCATGGCTTGTGAGTTCAAGCCCTGATTCAGGCTCTTACTGACAGCTTGGAGCCTGGGGCCTGCTTTGGATTCTGTGTCTCCCTCTTTCTCTGCCCCTCCCCTACTTGTGTTCTGTCTCTCTCAAAAGTAAATAAACATTAAAAAACTAAAAAAAATTATGGATCAGGCATATTACTTATACGTGTTTCAGTTAGATCCCTGGATGTGACCTTTTTCTATTCTTTCTTTTGGGATGAATTCCTCCATCTTGGCATTTTGTGTAAGTCTCTGTCCTCTGTGTGTTTGGAAACCTGTTATATTTCATGCTCCTGAGAGTAATGGCTTTTTGAAGAAGTGGTCATAGGGATGCCTGGGTGGCTCAGTCAGTTAAGTGTCTGACTCTAGATTTTGGTTCAGGCCATGATCTCATGGTTCATGTGATCGAGTCCTGCATCAGACTCTGCATTGAAAGAACAGAGCCTGCTTGTGATTCTTTATCTCCCTCTCCCTCTGCTCCTCACTCACTTGTGCTCTCTCTCTCTCAAAATAAATAAATAAACTTAAAAAAAGTGGTAATTTACTATCCAGGGCCTGGAGCTTTAGGAAGCATCTCTGATGTATACTGTGTGCACTCTGCTGCTGCGTTTTGGCAGCTCTTTCTCTCAGATCAGCCCTCTGCAGAGTTTCTCATTGCCAGTAGTGGGGAGTGTTTGGATCTTGGCCACAGAGTGGCAAGTTTTAAGTAGGTGTGCCTTAGTCGGCTTGTTAAAAGAGGCATGATCCTATTTCCACTAGAGCTGAAGCTTTGCAGAACTCTATGGTCAGTAGACCTGATGCTTGTGAGGGATTTGTGTTGATGGTCTGGAGGAGGCACCAGCTGCCTTGGTTCTCAGGCATGCTTTCCCTAGAAAAGTAGCACCTGCAGAGTGCAGGAGGGATGGGCTTGGTGTAAGCAGCTTAGGCTGCCACTGTTAGCACTGTGATGCTCACTGAAGTTAGTTTACACTGAGGGTTGTGGAAAAGAAATGGTACCTGACCCTCTCATCTCAGGAGGGGGAATTTGCACCTGCCTCTGTTCTGGAAGCTCTCCCAGAAAGAGTGAACAATCTCATGTGTCCCAGGCATCCCTCAGATCCCTGCCTTCACCCTGTGTCTAGGCCATCTGCTCACCGGGCAGCTCCATGCACCTCTGTTATATCCCATGGAAGCCTGTTGAGTTTTAAAACTCCAAGTTTAGGGACCTGGTGTGGCTGGGTCCCACATTGGTCCTCTGGGGGAGGGTCTCACCATGCTGGAACTGATGCAGGTTTGTCCCAGAAGGGCAGTCACACCAAAGTGCAAGGGGGTGGATTTGGAATAAAGTGCAGGAAATAACCAGTATGCAGGTTAGCCACCCTCAGCAGGTATCTCTGCACCTATGTTGGTGGGCAGGGGAGGGTAATGATGCCTGCTGGCTCTTTTGTCCCTGAAGAGGCAATGCACCTCTCCCAGATGTTCTCCATGAAGGGGGAACCATCTCTCTTGGTGCGTCCCAAGTGGTCCTCAGATTGTGCCATCCACTACCAGGCTATCCGCTCTCCTTCTCCACAGGAGCACTGCAGTGCCAGCTGGGCTCCATATGAACCACATTGTGGACTTCTAAAACTCCTGTCTTTGAGCCCCATTGCTTGTAAAAACTCATGAAAACCAACCCCTTTCATTTTCTCAATGTCTTTAGGGAAGTATTTTCCTTGTGCAATCCCCTGTGCACTCCTCTCTCTCTCACCTCTCCCCATGACCAGGGCTCCCTCCTCTCCATAATATCCATGATCCTTTTCTCTCCAAAATCACATCTCCACACCTCCTTCCTTCCACGATGTGGCATTTTCTCTCCCTCGGGTTGTGTGTTTTGTTGGTCCTCAGATTGATTTCTTGAGTGTTCATAATGATTTGATATTTATCTAGCTGTGTTTGATGGACGAGGGAAGTCTAAGGTACTCCTACTACTCCATCATCTTCCCAGATGTGTCTATTTAGTTAAAGCTTTGTGTTTCAAGTATCAAATCAATACACATTTCCTGAAGACCAAAAGAAATCTTATGAGACAGGAGTTTCTCAAAAAAACTGAAGAGCAGGAATGATACTGAGCCTCATGGAGGACTGGATCATGAAATTAGGAACTTCTCAGAAACCAATGCTAGCTAGGTCCACCTGTCTCATCATTGTTTCTTTCTTTGCAAACTGACTTTGCTCCCCTGGCCACATGGTAGAAAATATAGCTTCTCATAGCTAAAGAGATTTTGCATTATGGGTCAGCCACTCAGAAAGTCAAACACTTAATGGGTACCAATTCCAAAATGCATTAGGGGCCTGATTCCACCTGATTGAAGCTACCATGGCCAGAGGAGCAGTGCTATGCAGGAGATGCATGGTCATGTGGTGTTTTGTTTAGGTACAGTAGATATAAGGATGAATAGCAGCATACCTACCCTCAAGTTGTTCACTATCTAGGATACAAGAATGAAATCAGAAAACTTGAAACTCAATGAGATAAGGGCTTTATGAACGGTACTGTGGGGAGCTCAGAGGGAAAAATCTTTGCCAAATGAGGTTGCTGAAGTGTTAGTAGTTAAACTAACATTAAATTTGGGTTTTAAAGGCAGAATAGAAAGTTTATTAGAGGAAAAAGGGTGTAGTGGTAGCAGAGAGGTGAAGGAATTCCAGAAAAGAAATGATATATGCAATAAGCCAAAGAGTGAAGATCCTGAGGACTTCATTGTGACTGAAAATTAGAGTGTGAGGAGGAGAGAGAGGTAGAGTGATAGGAGATGAAGGCAAAGGGAAACAATGTTTTTGGGGGATGGTGGTCTCATATGCAATGCTAAAGAAGTCAGATTTTACTTAGTATGTAAAGGTTTTTAAGGAGAGAAGTGACATGATTAGGGCTATTATTTGTATTTAAGTGAAACTGCCACTACTAGGGCAGGTAGATACAGCTCATTATTATGAGAAAGAATATAATCTTATTACTAGTAGATCATAAACATGTTTCAGTGCATGAAGAATTCAGAGGAGAGGAGCAACCCAAATCTGTGTGACCTTGGAAAAGTCATTTTATCTCTGTGATTCAGTTTCATCAAGAACCTAATCTGTAAAATAGAGAATGATAGTACCTACATGTTGTTTTGAGATTAAAAGTGTTAATAGTTCCTGGTACATAGTAGGCACTGCAAGTGTTACCCTTCATTTCTTTTCCTACCCTTTGCTGGCCCTCATAGTCCCAAGCCACACCCTCTCACAACCATATTTGGTGCAGGCTAGGGATGTGCCCTCAAGGGCTTCATTTTCACTTAACTTTGGTGTGTTGTTATGCTAAATAACTCCTCACCTTGTGTCAGCATGAGAAGGAATTCATGCAGTGGTTTCTTCCTCAATAGGTAATTGGAATAGAATGGGGAGCCTTGTGTCAAGACCAATGAGAACAATGGGTTGTGGGAATAGAAAGGAGGGAGCCATGATCAGGAAAATATTTCTGAGATAGAAAATATTTCTGAGATAGAACCAAAAAGATTTTGTGTCCAACTGAATATGGGAACTGAGGAGTGAGAAGTTGTGATTTTACATGTATGTAAGCAAGATAAATAGATCTTTTTCTACTACTTTATCAACTATTTTAATTTTTAAAAAAACAATAGTAGATGGTAGCTACACTTGTGGTGAGCATAGGATAACCTATAGAGATGTTGAATACTTACGTTGTACACCTGAAACTAATGTAACGAGTTAACTGTACTTAAAAAATAAAAAAAAAACTGTGCACATTTCAATTGACTTTTCATTTGTTCCATTGGTAGCTCTAATTGGAGAAAAACAACTGAAGTGATCTCCACTCAGTAGTAGCCTGAATGGGGGATCTACTGTGCCATTAGCAACAATTGTTAGAACAACAGTTGCTTACAGCTAAACTATATTGTTAGTATAGGAAATAAGACTGAAATTTGATATGGATAATTGGGGCATGTTATGTTTTACAATATATGTGTTCAGCTTAGTTTCCCCAAAATATGATTATGTTCAACAGATTCCCATAGAGTAGTGGTCACAAGCCCAAATGTGTATAGACACCAGAGAGGTTTCATGTTGGAAATTAGTAGCAGTCTCCATGTTGCAACATCTGAAAACATGAGTAAAAAGAAACATTTTAGAGGTTAAAAAGCATTAAAATGTTATCATTGATATTTATCAACAAAGTACAAAATAAAGCAGGTTTTCAGAGTTGCATGAGTATCACTTTCCCCACTCCATCTGACTCAATAATGCTATTTTCATTTTCAATTTGAGAGACAGAGGCTGTAAACATGTTTATTTTTTCCAAACTTGCCCTTGTGCCAAAGAGTTTGCTCAGCAAGATTCTTTCTCTCTGACCCTAGAAGCCACTGACCTAAGGTAATAAATTCAAATATGTGATTTTTGTAGCCCATGGTTTCAAAACATTATAAAACAAAATATATAGGATAGGACTGAACATATTAAGGCCTCCTTTTCAGAAACACAATAGTCATGCTGTAAAGTAACATACTATCTATAGGTTATTATTATTACTATTAATCAATGGACTTTTATCTGTCGTTTAAAAAATTTGCTATGAAGTTTTAAACACAAAAATACAAAATAGAAACACTCATATAGCATAACCTAGATTTAACCACTGTTAACATTTTATTATATGTATTTGCTTCACCTGTCTTTAAAAAATCTCTAACAGAAAATGCTTTTTTTTTTTAGCCTTTTAATTAATGTTTTTTTTTTTTAACGTTTATTTATTTTTTTGAGACAGAGAGAGACAGAGCATGAACAGGGGAGGGTCAGAGAGAGAGGGAGACACAGAATCTGAAACAGGCTCCAGGCTCTGAGCAGTCAGCACAGAGCCCGATGCGGGGCTCGAACCCACGGACTGTGAGATCGTGACCTGAGCCGAAGTCGGCCGCTTAACCGACTGAGCCGCCCAGGCGCCCCCAGATAATGCTTTTTAAAAAAATTACCATTACGACACCCAGTAGTTAAAATTATCCTTGATATCAACTAACACCCAGGCAATGTTGAATCCCTATGATTGTCTCAAAATGGATTTTTTGCTTTTTTTAAAACAAAGGTTTTATTTATTCAAAGCAAGGTCCAAACAAGGTCAGCATGTTGCACTTGGTTGATACATCTCTAAAGTTTCCTTTATTCTGTAATGATGCTCCCTTCATTTTATTTGTGTCAGTTAATTGCTGATAGAATCAGGTTATCTGTCCTGTAGAATTTTATACATTGCATCTTCATGATGTCATTAAATATGCTTCTATCCCCCTAATGTCTATAAATTGGTAGTTGAATGCTTCCCAGTTAGTGCTGGGTACTTACTATTATTACAACACATCAAGAGGCTTATAACATCTTATTTTCTACTTGTACTGTTTTTAAGATTGACCACTAGGTTCAGGTGATGTCTGCATCAAACTATTATCACTAAAGGTTTTAATAAAAATAACCATTACCTAGGTCCATTACTACATTGGGTTTACAAAATGGTGATTTTTTTCTAATTCTATCATTCCTCATGTAATTACAAATGGTGATTCTTCTATAACAATTTTCCTTCAACAACTATTTGAATACCCTGAAAATACAGTTTTTACAGGAAAGACATAATAATTGTTTCTTTCTTTTTATTAGTTTCTAGAATAAAAAAGGTTGGTGACATAGCAATGAAAGCAACGATAGATGAAAAAGAATAGTATATAATAGATGCTAATATATTAGATACTACTAGAAACGGGAATAGAGAATTAAGAGCTAGTATTTTATCTTTTTAATCTCTACAAACCAATCCTCTGCTAAATTGATAGTCTATTTTTTTTTTTACCCCACATGAAAATCCTGAATAAAACAACTCACTAATGTTTTTAGATCAGCAAGTGTCCATGTCTAAAGAATATTTCTTTTAGGGGTCAGCTGTATCATTGAGAGGAAAAGGATTTACACATGCAAGTCCCATTAATATTAATAGGAGTTACCAGCATAAATCACACTGCAGTGATAGGTGAAAAGACTCTCCAGCCTACTAGAATTCCAGTTCTAATGATTATCTGTCAAATGGCCCTAAAAGTCATCATAGCCAGGAAGAGCGGACATGGCAACTTGTATGGGAAGGGCATGTCATTGCAGCTCCACAGCTAAACTATATTAATGGAAAGAAAACTTGCCTTCAAAATGTGATGTGGGATGCTAAGTGTTAAACCACTTATCGAATGTTTTAAAAATTCCACCATTAAAGAGGTGAATTCAAACATCAAATCACTTGTTAAAAAAAAAAGTGTGA
>NC_064817.1:67267244-67307493 GCF_023721935.1 Panthera uncia | reverse complement strand
TATTGTATGAGCTCCAAGATGCTTGAAGGATAATATGGCTACTTGTTTAAAAATTAAATTAACCTTATTTTTCTTAAATTTATGGATCATCTCACAGATAAATTGTCAGCTTTGAAAGACTCCTGTTATCTTTTGAATGCATTCTATCTAACACGCTTTAGGAAAATACCTGGAATTGACAGAAAATGTCACTCTGCTTTAATTATTTGATTCAAGAGCAAATCATAGTTCACTGAATGATTTCTGTAAAAAGAACATCAGCAGTCTCTTATCTATTTCAAGTAAGTTGTTAGGGATTCAACCACCATAGAGAAAAACATTTCATGTTCTCATTCACCAAGTAAATATAAAAAACAATTCATATTCTCATATACTAAGTGAGATGTGAAAACAGTTTGTAGGCAATCAATGTACTATAAAACCATAGTTCATGCCTCACAGCACTGATTTCAAACAGAATGAGGTCTGATGCTGGCATCTAGAACAATTTGCTAAGTAAATCAACCCATGTATCATTTGATTGCCTTTCTCAAGTGCTTAGAAACAAAACCAAGTATACAGCTGGATAATTAATTGCTTAAATAGTAGACTGATACCAACAAATCAGTTCCAAGACGATCTTTAATTTCTTGGCATACACGCAAAATTTTAATGTTGAAAACTAGGAAACCATGCCTGAAAGGCATCAAAACAGATTTTACTTCCTCTGAAAACTTTACTGTTACTGTGTGAAAATTATGAATAATCATATTTATGCTTTTGAAGTGCATATAAGAAAATTGCCCAGGAGTAGAGATAGATCACTCAATACCAATAGCAGTAAATAACTTACTTGTAAGAAAATTATTTAATTATTGCTTTGAAGGATCAATACTACTTAGCAAATTTCAACAAAATTTTTTGAGATCTTTAGGACTTTAGACAAAGGGCTGCCTTTTTGGTAAGTACAGCTGTGACAGAAGTTAATCATTAGCATGGTCATTATTTTAGATAAAAGGCTGCCAATCTCAGAAACTACCATTCTAGAAGTTAACTATTAACGTGGCCATTTTACTACAGGCAACTAAGTATCACTGGAGATGGGAAAAATTGTAATTCAGTTTTCCTATAGAAAAATACCTAAATTTATAGTATCTATCTACCTATCTACCTACCTACCTACCTATCTGCTTTTCTGGATAGGCATACCAACCAGACAAAGACACAGTAGCAACACAGGGTAATTGGCTTTCATAATCACTAAACTGAGTGGTATTACCATGTTTGGTTAAAAAAGCATGCATAACTAAACATTTTAAACATATGAATCAAAATTCTTTGACAATAATGTTCAGCATTTTAAATTAGCTACTGAAACTTCTGTATTGCATACAACATGTTAACTTTATTTATATAACTTCAGGCTTATGATTCTACAACAAAACCAAAAAGTTTTTTCTGTTTTAAAACTATAAAAAAATTTATTTGCAGTACTTAAGACAGCTGAAAAGAAAGCTCTTAGAATAATTTCTATTACATTCTGAGGCAACAGGAAATATTTAAGATTCTCTATTAAAATGTTTTAAATGGTTGTGTAATATTTTAGTCACCACTAATCATATTTAGGAACTTTTAAATATTTCAATAGTATTTAATAAATAACCTGGAAGAGATTATGAGGATGGCTAATGGATAAAATAGGGTACAATATGGGTGGGGCCATGAGACCACAAAATATCTCCTTGTCTACATATAGATAGCTGCAGTAAAGCTATCGTAATTTTCTAGTTATTATTCTGAGCCTACTCTGATTGTTTACATAAATATGTATGCTGCATTCAAGAGGCCTTAACTCTTAGACTGTAACAAAGTACAGTATTTTAATTGGTGCCAGTGTATTCAGACTCAATACTTTTATACAGTGGGACCTTTCATATTGCTGGTATTGAGGGGCAGGGCCAATACCTGGTGCTTCTAGGTATGTATTGTGCATTTAGACCATGGCATAAGTTGGGTTTTGGGAAACATGATTTAAGATCTGAATCTATTAACAAAATATATTATAATGTGATTCCACTATCCCTGATTTGTATGATAATATAAAAGGGGAAGAGAGACACAGAAGGGTCCAAAGAGATAGGAGATGGGCTGTACAATGGGCAGAGCAGTTAAGAGCAGCCTGAGAGGCTGGGAAGGTTTTCCTTTCACCTGGATTCAGTTGTATCTACAGGGGATTGGAAAGGTGAGGCAAGGGCTACATTCCTTGGTTCTTTCCATTTCTTAGGAGTCTGTGACCTGAAGAGCTCATAGCCCCACTGCAACTGAAGTAAGAACTACATGATTTCTACTATAGCTATGGCTCTCTGATTGGCAATATAGGCCAGAATGCACAATAAACATTTTATGTATTTAATTATTGAAACAAATTAAGTCTAAACTATTGCTCAAATAAAGCACATCATCAGAGCTTGGCATCTGGAAAAATTTTAAATTGTCATGGTCATTGTAACTAAGTTTGCTGGCTATGTACAACCCTAACATTTTTATGTTAAGTGTATATTAGGGTTTACCAATTGTCATATTGTATTGAGTCTTTAGTGGTTTTAGGTTTACCTACCAGAAAAGGAATATGAATAATTTATACAGTGCTTTCCTTATTAAGATTCAAAACCAAAATTCCATGTTACTATGTTTTATGGTCTATAGACTATAAAATACTAATTTAGGAAATAGTTTTATTTTAAAAGCTTAATGCAATAAAAACACTGTGATCTACTGTGTTGGGGGAGTTGACAGCAAACAATTTGCTGCATGAGATTTTTGATATTCACCTTCAAGTCAAGGGGAAAACAACATTCCCCCCAACCCCCAAAAATCATTTTAAGGTTTGCACTGCATTTATCTTCAAAATCATCCTCCTAAGGTAGGGAGAGTGTTACTATTTCTATCTTACATATGGAGAAAGTGAGCCCTATTTTTAGACAAAATAAACAATTTGTCTAATCTCATCAGTAGTATAGCTAGGACTAAACTGGGTCCATATACAATTAGGTTCTCATTACTTGACTAGACAGAATTTCCACATACTGATGAGAATATCCAAATCTTTCTTTCCATGACTTCAGTCCTATAAGCTTTCCTAGTGTGCAAATGATTCACATACAAATAGCACTACTAACATTAAAAAATGTTGAGTAAATGGACTCATGATTTGTTTGTAAAAATGTATACCCTAATATTGGAGTTTTCAGTAATTCTCAAGATAGAAAACAAACCAAACCTCTATTCCAAACAGGCTCCTGCCTATATCAGGATATTTTAGCTCTCCTCAATTACATTTACATGTGCTTTTATCATTGGTGCCATCATGCTTATATCCATAAAGAAAATAGAATTAAAATAATCACAGGAAATATGTGACTGGATTCTGAAGATGTGGATTTCAATCAAAGATCCAAAGTGATAAGCAAAAGCTTTCCTAATACCACAGAATTATTAACAATGCATAGGATCACTTTCATATCCACAGCTATATTCCTGGAAATCAATCCATTTATATTCATCTGCTTATTCCACAGGTGTATTATCTTAAAGTAGGCAAGCCAATGTGGTTTACAAGTATTTTGTGCTCTTGCAATGTCCTCTTTCAGGAAAATCCCCTTTTGGATTTCTATGCCCTGTTTTCTTGGTAATAATGTATGTCAACTGGCTGCTGTTTTCTAACATTTTTCAAACATTTCTTCCATGAAAAAGACTCTGAGGCCAGGAGGAATTTTCAAAGTGCGTGTATAGTTTGGTGTATATCCATTATTGAGAGGACTGCTCTGGGTTTCCCAGACTTCTGCTTTCCTGGGGAGTCTCTGAGTTCGCTTCTGGTATGAAACTAGATTCTGAAGCCTCTGATTGTAAACTGTCCCCATCAATGACAATGTCTTCAGGATTTGGTGGGGGTGGACAGAAGTCTTCGTTGGGGCAGATTTGCTGGAAAAGTGTTTCAGCCTGGACAGGGAAGAAAGGACATGATAGTTTTTGGTTATCAGCTTAAAATGTATATGACTTTCTGAAATTATTTTAAAAATGAAGGTATCACCCTTGAAAATTTCTTTGTTACAAACTTTATCAAGTATACACTATCTTTTAAAATCCACTTTCAGAATTTCATGACTTTCCTCCAATTCTATGCAAGCTTTCAGGACCACCCTTCATGTATTATCAGTACTTGACCAGATTATCAAGTGTTCATCCCCCCAGCCAAAATTCCAAAGGGAACCAGTTCCCATCACCGAACTTGCTTGCACCTCACAAATATCCAACACTGTGCTTCAGTGGATCCATCCCTCCCAGGGGCCTGCCTCCCTCCCAGTGCTGCAGGGCCCCTCCAACAGGAGACCACCACAGGCAAAGTGAGCTAACCTACCCCTCCCTCCCCCGTGCACCTTGCAGATCCACCCCGGCTAATATGCCAGATCCCATCAAAGCAGCACCACAAGCCTGGCAGTGTGCAAGTAGCCCAGAAAGGGGCCACACCACTCCACAGTGAGTCCTGCTCCTGGAAGAGGGGAAGATAAGGTACACACCAATCTGACTATGGCCCCAGTGGTGGGCTGGGGACAGACATCAGGTATGACTGTGGCCTCGCCCACCAACACAAGTTACTCTGGACAGCACAGGGGAAGTTCCCTGCAGTTTGGAGCCACCTCAGAGACTACCCAAATGACAAAACGGAAGAATACACCTCAAAAGAAACTCCAGGAAGTAGCAACAGCTAATGAATTGATCAAAAACGATTTAAGCAATACAACGGAACAAGAATTTAGAATAATAGTCATAAAATTAATTGCTGGGCTTGAAAAAAGCATAGAGGACAGCAGAGAATCTATTGCTACAGAGATCAAGGGACTAAGAAATAGTCATAAGGAGCTAAAAAATGCTATAAGTGAGGTGCAAAATAAAATGGAGGTGACCACAGCACGGATTGAAGAGGCAGAGGAAAGAATAGGTGAATTAGAAGATAAAATTATGGACAAAGAGGAAGCTGAGAAAGAGAGAAAAAAAATCCAGGAGTATGAGGGGAGAATTAGAGAACTAAGTGATGTAATCAAGCACAACAATATCCATATAATAGGAATTCCAGAAGAGGAAGAGAGAGAGAAAGGGGCTGAAGGTGTACTTGAACAAATCAGAGCTGAGAACTTCCCTTATCTGGGGAAGGAAAAAGGCATTGAAATCCAAGAGGCAGAGAACTCCCTTCAGACATAACTTGAATTGATCTTCTGCGTGACATATCATAGTGAAACTGGCAAAACACAAGGGTAAAGAAAAAATTCTGAAAGCAGCTAGGGAGAAACAGGATCTAACTTACAAAGGGAGACCCATAAGAGTAGTGGCACACCTATCTACTGAAACTTGGCAGGCCAGAAAGGAATGTCAGGAAACCTTCAATGTGATGAACAGAAAACATATGCAGCCAAGAACCCTTTCCAGCAAGTCTGTTATTCAGAATATAAGGAGAGATAAAGGTCTTCCCAAACAAACAAAAACTGAAGGAATTCATCACCATTAAACCAGCCCCACAAGGGATCCTAAGAGGGATTCTGTGAGTTAAATGTTGCAAGGACCACAAAGTACCAGAGACCTCACTATAAGCATGAAAGCTACAGACATCACAATGACTCTAAACCCTTATCTTTCAATAATAACACTGAATATAAATGGACTAAATGCTCCAAACAAAAGACATAGGGTATCAGAATGGAAAAAAAAAACAAAAAAACAAAAAAAACAAAACCAAGACCCATCTATTTGCTGTCTACAAGAGACTCATTTTAGACCTGAGGACACCTTCAGATTGAAAGTCAGGGGATGGAGAACTATCTACCATGCTACTGGAAGTCAAAAGAAAGCTGGAGCAGCCATATTTATACCAGACAAACTAGACTTTAAATTAAAGGCTGCAACAAGAGATGAAAAAAGGCATTACAAAATAATTACAGGGTCTATCCATCAGAAAGAGCTAATAATTATAAATGTCTATGAGCCGAATACAGGAGCCCCCAAATATATAAAATAATTAATTACGAACATAAGCAACGTTATTGATAAGACTGTGGTAATTGCAGGGGACTTTAATACCCCACTTGCAGCAATGGATAGATCATCTAGACACAGGGTCAATAAAGAAACAAGGGCCCTGAATGATACACTGGATCAGAGGGACTTGACAGATATATTTAGAACTCTGCATCTCAAAGCAACAGAATATACTTTCTTCTTGAGTACATATTGGAACGTTCTCCAAGATAGATCACATACTGGGTCACAAAAGAGCCGTTCATAAGTATACAAGAATTGAAATCATACCATGCACACTTTCAGACCAAAATGCTATGAAACTTGAAATGAACCACAGGAAAAAGTCTGGAAAACCTCCAAAAGCATGGAGGTTAAAGAACACCCTACTAAAGAAGGAATGGGTCAACCAGGCAATTAGACGATATTAAAAAAATACATGGAAACAAATGAAAATGAAAATACAAGAACCCCAAAGCTTTGGGATGCAGTGAAGGCAGTCCTGAGAGGAAAATACATTGCAATCCAGGCCTATCTCAAGAATCAAGAAAAAACTCAAATAAAAACTTTACAGCACACCTAAAGGAAATAGAAGCAGAACAGCAAAGACACCCCAAACCCAGCAAAAGAAGACAAATAATGTAGAGCAGATCAATGAAACCAAGAGTTGTTTTTTTGAAAAAATAAACAAAATTGATAAACCTCTAGCCAGGCTTCACAAAAAGAAAAGGGAGATGACCCAAATGGATAAAATCATGAATGAAAATGGAATTATGACAACCAATCCCTCAGAAATACAAGCAATTATCAGGGAACACTAGGAAAAATTATATGCCAACAAACTGGACAACCTGGAAGAAATGGACAAATTCCTAGGCACCCACACACTTCCAAAACTCAATCAGGAGGAAATAGAAAACTTGAACAGACCCATAACCAATGAAGAAATTGAATCAGTTATTGAAAATCTCCCAACAAATAAGAGTCCAGGATCAGATGGCTTCCCAGGGGAATTCTACCAGGCATTTAAAGCAGAGATAATACTTATCCTTCTGAAGCTGTTCCAAACAACAGAAAGGGAAGGAAAACTTCCAGACTCATTCTATGAATCCAGCATTACTTTGATTCCTAAACCAGACAGAGACCCAGCAAAAAAAATCAGAATTACAGGCCAATATCCCTGATGAATATGGATGCAAAAATTCTCAATAAGATACTAGTGAATAGAATTCAACAGCATATAAAAAGAATTATTCACCATGAACAAATTGGATTCATTCCTGGGCTGCAGGGATGGCTCAAAATTCACAAATCAATCAATATGATACATCACATTAATAAAAGACAAGAACCATATGATCCTGTCAATCGATGCAGAAAAAGCATTTGACAAAATTCAGCATCCTTTCTTAATAAAATCCCTCAAGAAAGTCGGTATAGAAGGAACATACTCAAACATCATAAAAGCCATTTATGAAAAGCCCACAGCTAATATCATACTCAATGGGTAGAAACCGAGAGCTTTCACCCTGAGATCAGGAACACGACAGGGATGTCCAATCTCACCGCTGTTGTTTAACATAGTGTTGGAAGTTCTAGCATCAGCAATCGCACAACAAAAGGAAATCAAAGCCATCAAAATTGGCAAAGGTAAAGTCAAGTTTTCACTTTTTTCAGATGACATGATATTGTACATGGAAAGCCCGATAGACTGCACCAAAAGTCTGCTAGAACTGATACATGAATTCAGCAAAGTCGCAGAATACAAAATCAATGTACAGAAATCAGTTGCATTACACTAATAATGAAGCAACAGACAAATAAAGAAACTGATCCCATTCACAATTGCACCAAGAATCATAAAATACCTAGGAATAAACCTAACCAAAGATGTAAAAGATCTGTATGCTGAAAACTATATAAAGTTTATGAAGGAAATTGAAGAAGATATAAAGAAATGGAAAAACATTCCGTGCTCATGGATTGGAAGAAAAAATATTGTGAAAATGTCAATACTACCCAAAGTTATCTACACATTCAGTGCAATCCCAATCAAAATTGCATCAGCATTCTTCTTGAAGCTAGAATAAGCAATCCTAAAATTTGTATGGAACCACAAAAGACCCCGAATAGCCAAAGTAATATTGAAGAAGAAGACCAAAGCTGGAGACATCACAATCCCAGACTTTAGCCTCTACTACAAAGCTGTAATCATCAAGGCAGCATGGTATTGTCAGAAAAACAGACACATTGGCCAATGGAATAGAATAGAGACTCCAAAATTGGGCCCACAAAAATATGGCCAACAAATCTTTCACAAAGCAGGAAAGAATATCCACTGGAAAAAAGATAGTCTCTTTAACAAATGGTGCTGGGAGAACTGGACAGCAACATGCAGAAGAATGAAACTAGACCACTTTCTTACACCATTCACAAAAATAAACTCAAAATGGATGAAGCACCTGAATGTGGGACAGGAAACCATCAAAATCCTAGAGGAGAAAGCAGGAAAAACCTCTCTGACCTCAGCCGCAGCAATTTCTTACTTGACACATCCCCAAAGAAAGGGAATTAAAAGCAAAAATGAACTCTTGGGACCTCATGAAGATAAAAAGCTTCTGCACTGAAAAGGAAACAATCAACAAAACTAAAAGGCAACCAACGGAATGGGAAAAGATATTTGCAAATGACATATCAGACAAAGGGCTAGTATCCAAAATCTATAAAGAACTCACCAAACTCCACACCCAAAAACCAAATAATCCAGTGAAGAAATGGGCAGAAAACATGAATAGACACTTCTCTAAAGAAGACATCCAGATGGCCAACAGGCACATCAAAAGATGCTCAATGTCCATCACTCCTCATCAAGGAAATACAAATCAAAACCAGAATCAGATACCACCTCACGCCAGTCAGAGTGGCTAAAATGAATAAATCAGGAGACTATACATGCTGGAGAGGATGTGGAGAAACAGGAACCCTCTTGAACTGTTGGTGGGAATGCAAACTGGTGCAGCCGCTCTGGAAAAACAGTGTGGGGGTTCCTGAAAAAATTAAAAATATATGTACCCTATGGCCCAGCAATAGCACTTCTAGGAATTTATCCAAGGGATACAGAAGTGCTGATGCATAGGGGCACTTGTACCCCAATGTTTATAGCAGCTCTTTCAACAATAGCCATACTATGGAAAGAGCCCAAATGTCCATCAACTGATGAATGGATAAAGAAATTGTGGTTTATATACACAATGGAATACTACTTGGCAATGAGAAAGCATGAAATATGGCCTTTTGTAGCAAGGTGGATAGAACTGGAGAGTGTTATACTAACTGAAATAAGTCATACAGAGAAAGACAGATACCATATGTTTTCACTCTTATGTGGATCCTGAGAAACTTAACAGAAGACCATGGGGGAGGGGATGGAAAAAAAAAAAGGCTAGAGAGGGAGGGAGCCAAACCATAAGAGACTGTAAAAACTGAGAATAAACTGAGGGTTGATGTGGGGTGGGAGGGAGGGGAGGGTGGGTAGTGGGCATTGAGGAGGGCACCTGTTGGGATGAGTACTGGGTGTTGTATGGAAACCAATTTGACCATCAATTTCAAAAAAATAAAAAAAAATTAAAAAAATTTTAAAAAGATTATCAAGTGTTAGATAGCTGAGAATTTAAGGACATTCATTCTTCATGTCAGTACAAATTCAATTTCCCTTAGTATTCTTTATGTAATTTCCCAATAGCTGTACAAATTTAGCATATAATTTTAATGAGTCACTTTTAAAATCCAGAAAAATCTTCATTATTTGCTCAAGTATTTGCTTTTCTGGGATAATTGACCTTCCCCCGGGCTTTAAGGAGTATAACACAGTGTTCAAGATCATGGTCCCTGAATAGATAGCCATGTGCAAATGCTGTCTCTGCCACTTAGTAGCAATGCAATTTGGGGGAATGCTTAGTTAACTCCTGAGCCTTGCTTTCCTTGTGTGTAAAAGGACAGACAAATGTAAAAAATGGCCGAGACTAACTAAGCCTCTACATATGGTAGCTGTTATCACTGTTATTAATAATAACTTACGTTAAAATGTCAAGATTTAAGCTGAACTTAGTCTGGCAGGGTAAGAGAATAAGAAAGTGAATGTGATCTTAATTAATGACAAATACATACACACGTGAAAGTAAATGTGACAAGAAACATTGCTATTCTATTCTAAACATATCCCTACTTCTATTTAGATGAATACACCTTTTTTAAAATATGAAATTTATTGTCAAGTTGGTTTCCATACAACACCCAGTGCTCCTCTCAACAGGTGCCCTCCTCAATGCCCACTACCCACCCTCCCCTCCCTCCCACCCCCCATCAACCCTCAGTTTATTCTCAGTTTTTAAGAGTCTCTTATGGTTTGGCTCCCTCCCTCTCTTTTTTTTTCTTCCCCTTCCCCATGGTCTTCTGTTAAGTTTCTCAGGATCCACATAAGAGTGAAAACATATGGTATCTGTCTTTCTCTGTATGACCTATTTCACTTAGCATAAAGAATGAACTATTGGGACCTCACGAAGATAAAAAGCTTCTGCACTGCAAAGGAAACAATCAACAAAACTAAAAGGCAACCAACAGAATGGGAAAAGATATTTGCAAATGACATATCGAACAAAGGGCTAGTATCCAAAATCTATAAAGAACTTGCCAAACTCCACACCCGAAAAACAAATAACCCAGTGAAGAAATGGGCAGAAAACATGAATAGCTCTTTTGTTTAGATGAATACAACTCATTGGTAGATCAGGGTCCCTGCGATACTAGAGAGCTTGCACTCTATCCTATTGGTAAACAAAAGCCATTAAATGGTTTTAAGATATATGTTTGTTTTAAAGGCTACAATGTCTTTCTGTACTGCTTCAATCCTTCTTCCTGACATGCACACAAAGTCATTCATTAGGCCAGAAGTTGACAACTATGGCCCACAGGTCAAATCCAGCCTGTTTTTTTGTAAATAAAGTTTTATTGGAACACAGCCACTCTCATTCATTTGTCTATTTTCTATAGCTGTTTTTGCACTGCAATGGCAGGGTTGAGTAGATGCCAAAGGGATGACAGGGATTGCAAAATCTAAACTATTTACCATCTGGCTATCTACAGTTGGTAGACTCCTGCATTAGGTAATTAAAATTGACATTCCTTGTGAATGGGTGGAAGGACAGTAAATAGGAACTTTTGAGCTTTGATGTGAAGTTGAAAGAAGAGATGGAGAGAAAAAGTTTCCTTCTTTCTTGAGTATGGTTCAAGGGTACTATTTTTGGATATGTCATTTTACGATGACTATTTTGAAATGAAATATTTGAGATGCCTGCTTCATTCCCTACTCCAGGAACTTACCATTATGTTTGCTGGAGACACTTAGCACCTAGAAGTAGGAGGACTGAGGTCAGTCAGAGCTTCCATCTCACAATTCAGTTCCTCTAATGGTCTTTTTGTCTTTTATCTCAACCTTGTCTTTCTATAGAACTTCTCTCTCCCCCTCACTTCCTTTCACTCTCTGCATGCAATCAATGACTAAATCATGACAATCTTCTTTCCTACTTCTTGACTCCATTTTTTTCCTTCCCTCTAGCCATAGCCCAGGCATACATTTTCTTTCCATTAGACAATAGCAATATCTCAGAACCGGACTGGTCACCTTGCCTTGAGGGTTCCCTCAGGTAATCCATCTCTATGCTGCCTTCAGAAGGGTCTATGGAAATGAAATTCTGTTTATGCCATTTTCTGGCTTAAAACATTTCAATGACTCCACACTTCTAACAAGATAAAAATCCAAGATCCTTGTTATGGCATACAAAACTCTACAGGCCTACTTCTCTGGCCTTATCATTTATTTAATCTCGTTTTCAACTTTCAGACCTTTTGCTTCACTAATACCTATCTATGGGTGCTGCCTTAAACACACCATGATGTTTATATCCTGGATTGGTGTAGATGTTGGAATGTTTCAATTATCTTCCATTTGTATGGGGAATTGCTACTCATCTTTTATATCTCTCTATGTAAAGTTCTTTGACTCCTAAATAGAGCTCATGGCTCCTCTGTTTTATTTTTGAACTTTGACATTATTCTATTATTGCATATACTGCACTGCACTGTCATTTGTTTACATGTTCTTCTCCTTAGTAGACAGTGATTCCTCCAGGGATGAAAAGGACTGGGTTTCATTCAACTATTCCTGGTGTGGAATAGAATCCCAATATACATTTTTTAACAAACTGAAAAATTTTAAAAACTGTATATTGTAGAAATGTTGAATATAATACTTAATACTACTTCTTTACTTCTACTCCAGTTCCTCTGTATCTCTCTCACACCTTGTCTCCCTTTTGTTACCTCCCTATAGGATACATTTTCCCCTGGACCTCAGGCCCTGTGGCTGGATCCCACCCTCTCTTTCCATATATCCTTGTCACATTCTGTCTCCTAGAATTGCCAACCAATCGCAGGCACCACCCTTATTTGTGTTCTACCTGCTGGTGCAACTCTCACCATCAGCCCATCTGCCACTGGCCCTCACTAATGCCAATTTCCTACGGCCAGCCTCCAGCCCTTACAGTCTTTCCTCTAATTGCTGGAACCTCTAAGGGTCAACTGCCATGTTCTGGAAGGTCTATCTAATACTTCTTGGTCTGCTGCATTTTATTTGCTAACTAAGCCTCGATTGTGAGAGTTGTCATAAAGAGGCTAATTCATAGTGAGTTGTTAGCTTTTAAATCCTTCTTGCCCTTTTTAAGCCAAAAGTTAGCTTAAAGGGTAGTTTCAGGTGGCTAAAGACATTAAAAAGGCATAATTATGTGATGACTCGGCTTCTTTATACTGGGAAGTATAGAAAGGACACACTGAGTTATTGAAGACATTCTTATGTTTATTTAACACACATCTGCACAAAACATAAAAAAAATGTCAATCTAGCAGTTTAATGTATTTAGAATAATGTATCCACATTAACAAGATGAAAGTAGCACAGCACACTAGATGAATGTACAAGCACTGGGGTCCAACAGACTTGAGTTTAAGTTTTGGCTCGCAAATTACCAGCTATGTGATCTTTGGACAAGTTATTTAGCCCCTGTTGGGTCTTAGTTTCCTCATCTGTAAAATGGCCATGTCACAGATACTCATATGGTTGTGAGGACCAAATGAAATAATATATATATGATGGTACACAGAAAATGCTCAATGAATGGTGGCTTTACAAAATGTGACACCTAAAATCGCCCTCTCCCTCAATGGCATGAGAAAGTGAAGGATAATGCAATATGTGAGCAACTTGATAGGCCATATGATCTATAAAACTATAAACTTCAACTTACAAATTCTGTACCAAAAGTCATAAACAAATTGCTAATATGCCATAAAGACAACATTCTAAATGGTGGTTTTAGGCTGCCCACATCAGCTAATTTAAACCATTTTACACTTGAAATATAATACAAAGTATACAGTACTATATAATTATTCTTGTTCTCATGGTAGTGGCACTTCCTAGGGGATGGGGGCTCCTGAAGGAGGAGAGCTATCAATGATCTTGGGAGTAGAGAACGATAGACCAGTCTGCTCATCAGTATGTGTGGATAAATGAGACACTACTTGTATTAAGAAAAGAGATATCATATGTCATTTTCAGAAAAAAAAATTAAAGTAACAAACTATAAGAAAAACCAGATTCTTTCTTTCACAGAAAGAATCACAATTATCACTTGGGCTAGCATCATTGTGGTGATAATAGAGAATGTCTTAGTGTGCTCTTGCACACTTTAACTTGTATTAAACAGAGATCACTTTATATTTTTAGTATGTTTTCAAATCATAAATAGTTCCATATGAACACAAGGGTGATAAGACTATGCTATTCAACATCTATACATTTACAAATAAGAAAAGCAGATGCAAACTTGCTAACAGGTAAAATAAAGCATTTTATTTGTAAAAAAGGGAATCTGCCGGTGCTTATGTTTGGTATATAGCCTAAAGCCTTAGGTGATGTTCTAAGAGCTTTTATAGACAATTTAGAAAACAAAAGTAATCAATTAATGAGTGGGTTAAACATATGATGAAATACTGGAATTAGAATAGTTTATCTGAACACACTAGCTATTTATAAATATTATTACTGATGCCCTTTAAAGTAGGTATTACTTCTCCCCAAAGTGATGTGAGGCTAAAGGTATATAACAATTAAAACTATTCATATTTAATAGCATATAATTAGTGCCAGAAGTAGCATTATTATTGTTTTTTATTATTATAACATTGAAGTGTATCTTCTGAGGAAGCAAGTTACTTCATAACAAAATTATTCTTTAATTATAATCTTTTAGCTGATAGTTTAGATTACATTAGCACTTGTATAATAAGCCGTTATGTAAAATGCCTTGCATTTTGGCTAAAAAAACATTAAAGTTCACTCAGTAATAAAAATGACATAAGCTATCTGGCTGAAAACATGTTGGCAATTTCTGCTCAGAAAAAATTGGAACATCAAAGCAAAAATGCCTTGGTCATTTTAAGCCATAAATGCAGAACTGGAACCATCTTGGGTTCCTATTAAACTAATAGAATGAATGATAGAGAACTTCCCACTTTTGATATCACTGGCTGAATAGGATTATCCAGGATCACCATTTGACTCTGAAGATGAGAAACAAAGAATGTGGCAAAAACTACAGGTGCATGGGGTCATGGCCTTGCCATTGTGACTAAAAATTAAAGGGTCAATGAAGCCATTTGCTCCTATGAGATCTCTGCCACTAGTAGGATTGAAAATTCTATCTGTGGTCTTAAAACAACGTTAAATTATCCATTTATTGATTCAATACATATGCCAACTATATCTGTGAAAAGTGTAGACTTGTGCCTCAAAAAATATATTTTCTGTTCTTTTCCTGTCAAGTGCAGAGAAATGTATTTATATATGCACATAGATCTTCATCTGAATGGAATCATAGTTCACTCTTAGCAGCTTTTCTCAGCCTGCGCTATACCAGTTCATAGCCTTGTCCAGAAGTGCTGTCACAAAATTCCACCTTGATTTAGCATATTCCTCAGCAGCTATGACAGTAGCTTTTGGAACACCAGCTTGTGTCAAAACATTAAAGGAATCATGTTAACTGTGAGAAACTAAGTTACATGATCTTTTCCAAAATAAAAAAAAATGGGTTAAGACCATTTAAAAATTACGTTTTGTATGCAATTACTTACTGACTTAGTTATACTCCTTTTGAAATGACTCAGAAGTTAACAAAGAAAAACGGTTCATGTATTTCAAAATAACAAGAGGCCAACAGTTTAAATTAGAAGCAAAATTTCTTTGAAAAACTGGCATTATAAATTCATTTTTCAGAATCTGTATTTCTAACATCTTCCATCCTTATTCCCACAATGGAACTCCTAAATTCTTTCTTGCAATTCATTATTGTAGTCAAGAATGTGAAAATATTGGATACTATATTTCAAGTATATTTAAAGAAACTTTGTCATTCATAGGAAAAAGTTTGGGGGCAAATTACAGAGGTAGTATTAAATGACAGAGATGCTTTTATAGTCTTTTTTCTCACATCCCAGAGGAAAAAACAACTTACTGTCCCTACCACACCAAGTTTTTAACACAAAACTGAGAAACACCAACAGTCTTACCTGTTTGACCGCATTATCATTTCCTAAACCACAGTCTGGGCCAGAGCAGACATAAATGTTGGATGGTAAATCATTATAAGAGTTCCTGCTGACATCTGAAGAATCTCTCATATTGAAGTAAAGAGCCCACAAAAGTCTTGGTTTCTCATCTTCTTCATTTTCTAAATGTAGACATAAATTTTAGTCACATCTAAAGCACAATAAGGATGTCATTTAATACAGTATGTAGCCAATTACTAACAAACCATGACTGTATAGTGTAGTAAATGAGAGCTTTGTATGTAAAAAAATAGTAAATCTGTATCCACATACTCTAATACATGTGTATATTTCAAGCAATGATGGCTTTTCAACCTCAAATAAGATTACTAGTATGTTACTTAGATATAACACCTATTCTCTTCAATTTCTATTATTTCTTCTCAGCAATATCATAGTGTTTCTGATCACATTCATCCTTAAATTATGTCAATGAAGAAGATAACACATTTTTTTATGTTTCACATAAACAAACCAACTTGAAAATTATATACGGTAAGTCAATGATATATACAGGATTATGAGATATCCAGAGGAGACAAGTCTATAGAGACAGAAAGTAGATTAGTGGTTACTTAGGGCTGGGGGAATTCGAGTAAGTGAGGGATTACTGCTAATGGGTGTGAGGTTTCTATTTTAGGTGATGGACATATTCTGAAATTGTGGTGATGTATGAACAATTTGATGATGAACATATTAAAAACATTGAATTTTACACTTTATGTGTGTGAACTGTATAGTATGCAGATTATATCTCAATAAATTCATAATTATATCTTAATAAAGCCACTATTAAAAAATAGTGTATATGGGATTAAAACATTAATATCCTAAAACACTGATGCTTTGTCCTACTGGATTATAGAAGCAATGGCAACTGGCAAAAAATAAAAATAAGGTTGCGAGTGCTTGCTTCAACAGCATATATATTAAATTGGAACAAAGATAAAGATGTGAGACTTCAAGTTGTTTTTAGCACACATTCTCTCATTTAACAGCAAGCATCTATTATGTGTGTTAGGCATTAGGCTAGCAGCTAGAAATACACAGGTAAAGTAGACTTAGTCCTTAGGCTCCTGATGTTTTATATTCCCTAATACAGAGCCTAGCACATAACAGACACTCAATGAACAACTGTTAAATTGATTTTAATCCTGCTTTCAGGTATAATCAAAATATGATATGCTTATTAAAAGGTTCAACCTTAGATGTATATAAAGATTACCCAAGACCATGGGGCACCTTGTGAATCATAAAGAAAATACTAAAGGTATAACTAGTTAATTAGCTCTTATTGTTAAACTGGAAATCAATGTAGAGAAATTCACAGCTAATTGTAGTATTCAGTTAACAAGAATGCCCAATTCCCCAATTCAGGATAAACAGGATTTTGTTATATTTAATTTAAAATATCTCTACTACGGGGCGCCTGGGTGGCTCAGTTGGTTGAGTGGCCGACTTCGGCTCAGGTCATGATATCAGTTTGTGAGTTCAAGCCCTGCGGTGGGCTCTGTGCTGACAGCTTGGAGCCTGGAGCCTGCTTCAGATTCTGTGTCTCCTCTCTCTGCCCATCCCCTGTTTGTGCTATCTCTGTCTCTCAAAAATAAATAGATAAATGTAAAAAAAAAATTAAAATATCTCTACTACAAAAATACCAGTTATAAGGGGTGCCTGAGTGGCTCAGTTGGTTGAGCATCTGACTTCAGCTCAGGTCATGATCTCATGGTTTGTGGGTTCAAGCCCCACGTCAGGCTCTGTGCTGACAGCTCAGAGCCTGGAGCCTGCTTCGGATTCTGTGCCTCCCTCTCTCTGCCCCTCCCCCAGTCACACTGTGTCTCTCAAAAATGAATAAATGTTAAAAAAAATTAAAAAATACCAACTATGTTATTTTTCTAGTTCATTTTGAATAATCCATTATTATTAGTGTGATAGGATGAAGAAACTCTGAATGGAAGAAGTGATTCCTTACAATGCCCCTTCCTAATGCTAAGATCTATGAGTCAAAGGTATCACTAACTTCATGTAAACATATGATAGATGGTGAAACCTATTTACTGACAAAATAAAGGAATATAAGGAATTCATATTTCACAGCTAAAACCATATGGCTCTTAATAAATTTATTGGTTAAGTTTAGTTTCACTAAATCTTACAGGAAGATAATTAAACATACTGCCCGTGATCTGTGATACCAGACTCCATGAGCATTGCAGAAAAGTGGGCTAAAGTCTGGAATTCCTTTAATATTGCCTAGTCCATTTCTAAGCATACATAAAGAGAATTTATCTTGTATTCTGTGAAAGTTCCAGCTCAAAGGAGGGCTTTCACCCAATAGAAGCTGGGAAAAATGAATACTCCAATAGATTATAGGAAAGAATTTCACAGAGATTGAAGCATTGAGAAGGAACCATGAGGAAGATGAAAAGTTGACATAGGCTGAAGATAAATGCTCTAGATAGAAGGGAGTTATCAGGCTTTGACCTTAAAACCCTCAAAAAGACATATAATTGCTTCATCTTTCTTTGAGGTCAGCTAGAAGGCAGAGAGATAGCTGGAAAAATAACATGCAGTTGAGAAGTACACAGTTGTCAAAAATAAATAGTAAAGCTGCTGAGGTTTGCCTGAGAATATATCACCTAACCAGGAGTAGAACTGGTTTTCTGTAATATCTCATTTCATCAATTAGATAGTGTAAAGGACTAAACATGTAATAGGTAATTTAGAATAAGACCTTGGGCAAATTAAACTGGGGTAAGTACAGAACAAAGTAGACAGAAAAAAAAATCAACAATGGCATACCAAATAAAGGCAATACATGACCTATAGGTACATGCCATATTTAGGAAGAGACTATTTTAGTAACGTAGCAGACTAGCATAAGGCCAAAAGAGTAGGAGACTGTTACAGCTGTGATCTAGTCTGGACACAACAAATACAAAAAGGAATTAAGACAAGGTATTTGATTTCTGAGTCCAACAATTACCTAATATCTTTACCAGCCATGGGCCTCAAAATAACACTGTGAGGGGAATTTTACTTTTTTGAGGTAGGAAATGAATGAGATGGGATGAGATAATTCCACATGCCATATACAATCAAATGAAAAACAGAGAGAACATCGTGCAGCAATGATACTACATTGTACACATTTCAAGATATAGTACTAATGAAATTCTTGCTTCAATTCATAAAGAAATCTCAATTTCCTGAGTAAAATAATAAATCATTTAGGATAGTTATACTACTGCTCACTCAGTGCTTTGAAGAATATTCTGGAGTCTGGAAGAATTAATCCAGATGGGTATGAATGGTGAGCAATCACCTAATTTCCTCACGTGTACAACCAGGTTCATTAAGCATAAAACATCTGAAATTTCTTTGGACTTGGAAGGAGGGAAGGGTTTAGAGATCTTTGATGTTCTTTTTTTAATTTTTTTAATGTTTATTTATTTTTGAGAGACAGAGTGCAAGTGGGGGAGGGGCAGAGAAGGGGGAGACACAGAATCGAAGCAGGCTCCAGGCTCTGAGCTGTCAGCACAGAGCCCTATGCGGGGCTTGAACTCACGAACTGGTAAATCATGGCCTGAGCCGAAATCAGATGCTTAACTGACTGAGCCACCCAGGTGCCCTGAGATCTTTAATGCTCTTAAAGGGGCCTGGGAGGTTAGGGCTCTTGGAAGTATTGGTACAACTGTTTCTTAAGACAGAACATATGTCAAGAGCTCCAGGTGATAAATGTAAAAAGTAAGAGAAGGAAAGAGAGAATACCATTCACAACCCTACTGGAATTTTTCAGATACACCAGCAAAGAAGTACTATATCTGAGAAGAGAACATTATCTTTTACAATAAATAAACTTCCTTGCAAGGTAACTAGGCTGACTTTCAGAAAGATTTATGAAGTATAGCACTAAACAGAAAGTAGAACTCAAATAAAAAGAAAAAATTAGCTCAAGTAACATTATTCCTTTGGCACACATTTTAAAACAAAATAATTACAATGCTCCAAAGTATAAAGCTTCATATCACCATCAAGTAATTAAAACTTAATAATAATGATCATTAATCTGTGAAAATAGGGCTTTTGCTGTAGAGAAGAATGTGCTTTTAACGTACTAAAAGTTGATATTGCTCATAAAGTTTCTTCTCATTTAGGCAGGAAAATGAATTGAGTTCTCTTCTCCAGGTGACTTTGCCTCTTTGACCTGCCATGGCCCAGTGCTCACTTTATCTGGTGATTCATTTTCAATAACTCCAACAGTATTTGTTCTGACATTTTAATTAAAATATGACCACTACCTCATCCTGATGATAAAAAGGGCTATGTGTCAGTGAAAACTAGCTTTTCAGTGCCTCAGTGCACCTGAGGACTCCTCTGAGCACATAGTTCTTTCTAAAGAATTTCAGTCAGGTTCTAAACAATACATCATTTCAAAATGGGATCACTTTAACCATTAAGATTAATGTTTAAAAATCTAAAATGGCTAGAGAGTGCTAAGTAATGAACGTGTAATTTGCCCAGCTTGTTGTTTTTAAAAGAAAATTAAATGCATTTTAAAAAGTGAGGAGCAATGATACAAGATTCAAATTTAGTGTATTATTTGAGACTACCACACAATGAAATTAAAACAAAAAAATTATGAAAAATTTCAGAAAGAGGGAAGAAATTCAGAGTTTTTATAAGCAAAGTAATTAAAGCCAAGGATTAGTCCATGATTCCATATTAGGTTTAGAAATATCATCATGTATCATAAGTTTGCAATCAAATTTTTAACAATAATGAAAACATTTATGAGACTTTCCAGTATATAAAATGTAAATATGAAACAAACTAAATTCGAAACTAAAGTGAAATAAAGTTTCAGATTTCAGGATTGTATTCAGACAGCTAAAAAAGAAATTAATTAATTATACCGATATTAGTTCCTGAAAATGGAGTTTACTGACGTAAATATAAATGCCCCTCTATGTACTATCTCTGCATTAAGAAAACAAATAAGACACATAGATGAACGTAAAGAAAATACAACAGGTGGGAGTAAATAAATGGTTGTCTGAACAAACATAACATCCAAAGGAAATAAAGATATATGACTCAGCAAGGAAACTGGTCATGATTCAAGTACACATGCAAATCCTATATAATAAAAATCACCCTCACTTCATATAAATGAATAATATCCATCAGGCTACTTTTTGATCATTTACATACAAAATACAGCAAAGTTTGCTCCATTCATAGCTATAAGAGCTACCCTATGAGGAGAAAAGTTAAAAAATTTGTGGTTGAAAAACATTTTCCACCATGAATAAATAGCATAGTGCCATATATATTTTGAGAGTTAAATATTTATCGCATCAGTAGCAAGCTACACATTAAAAGACAATTATTAGGAAGGATTTCTACATTTGTCAATTAATATTTTAATATTATATTAGCTTTTTAAAAATGATAACTTTTTCTGATAAAGGAATATATACTCTTATGTGTAATATCTATAAAATTAAGAAAATTAAAAGGAAAAAAATAAAAGTCCATAATTCCATCGAAACTGAGAGATTTACAGGCAGTCTTTTTTTCTATGCATGTGAATATGTACACATATAAATGTGTATTTTTGCACATAATTATACATGTTGTGTGTGAAATGTGTATTTTTCCTTTACCATTATAGAGTGGAATATTTTCCCAGTTTTAGGGAGAGAATGTGTTCGTTCATGCTACTACAATATGTAAGGACTCTTGCTGAATACATCATATTTCAGTCCAGGTTGCAGAAACCTTCATGATATATCTAAGAGGGTAAAGTGGTTACGTTGCCTTTCTATCATAAATCGTTGATTATTACTCTTACCTATCTCCGTTTCGGTATATGGAGTAAACAATTTCTGCACAACTGGTTCTAAATCTTCTCTTGCTGTTTTAGAAGATGTACAAGTCAAATGAACCAAATCTGTTTTTAAAAAAAAATAATATTTTGAGTTCCTGCCTACACACATTTCACTGTGTAATACTCATTTTCAAAGCACTAAGCTGGTGCCACAGGAAATGGAGAGCTGAGCAAGTCATGCCTCCTGCCTTTAAGGAGTTTATAATCTAGTGATGGGAAATAAGTAAAAACCATAACAATATGCTATATGTGTTAACACCTAATAATGTGTTAACTAATAACTAAGAGCACACTAAGACCCAAGAAGAAGTAATAGTTGATGGACCAGTTTGTAAAACTAGCAGAGTAGAAAAGCCTAGGAAACCATTTATTCATAGAAAGAGCTTAACTTATCCTTATAACATTCCCAAAGAAGTTGGATAAAGGATTGCTAAGCAAAATAACTATGTAAATAAGACTGAAAATGGAGTATTTATTTACTTACAGAATACAGTTCATATTTTTCGACAGAAAAATTCATTTATACAAACTTTACTGATAAGTTAACATATCATCTATTCATTATAGGGTTCTCTAAGAAACCTTTTGGTGGAACACTATTGGCTTAGAGTGATACATATAGTTGAAAGTCCATAAAATGGCACAAGTTAAAGCAGTATATAGTATTTTCAGAAATTCCAAATCACTTTCCTTTTGCATTTACAGATTCATGGGGCCTGGGCCTCGGAGAAAGTTTGCATTAGAGAATATCATGCACAAAAAAGGCCCTTCATAGAAGTAAAGCACTGTAGCCTAATACATTTAGAATCACTAAAGGCCAACAACAAACATAAAGGAGGGACAAAAAGTTCTGTATACTGAAAGAAAGGACTAAGGGGATCCCTAAATGGAAGAAATTCTTATGGTCAAGGAAAGGGCTTGGGACAGGATAGAATAGCAGGAAGACTATATTAGATAATGGTATAAGTACTAAGAATTTTTTTCCCCTAAAACACCAGTAGAAAAATACACCCACTTCTTTTCTGAAAGTTTAGACTAGTAGACTTTTTTTTTTAAACCCCAGGAAGACAGTTCAAAGCTTATCATTGAAGTCAATATCAGAAGTGGGTTCTCATGATTAAAATTCATTCCACATTCAACTATTAAAAAATATATCTAAGCATAAATTGAGGACTCTTAATAACCATGTGAGGTAAAATCAAATGTTTTTTTTTTTTTTAGGTCCACCAAAAAAAGTGATATTCTAAGAAGGTTTCTGTTTTATGTAGGTAATGTTTTTACATGACTGTAACAATGGTTCCCATTGATTCTGGGGTATTCCAGGATGTATGGTACTAATAATTTCAAAAGGTATAATAATCTTTACAACAAAATTATTCCTAATTAACTAAAATTTTTCAAATGCCATATAACTTTGGTGGGAAGGGAATTTAAACTCCCTACGTAATTACTGAATTAAATGGGGTGTAGAACTACAAAGGTAGAAATCCATGATAAAACTCAAGAGAAACTGTCCTGTCTCATGAAATACCAATATCCAGGCCAAAGTTCTCAATTTTCCAGTTCTTTCCTATTCAATAAATGTGTACTAGGGAGAAAGCAGATGAACATAAATATAAATAAAAAATATATTTGAATATCTTAATGGTAAACTACTGGTTCTGTTAAACAGGATATCTAAAGGAAATATATACTGGAATAATTACATCCTTATGTTTCCTAACAATTATCAGAATTCAGGGAGTGCTAGCAAAAATTTCTAAGTCAAGTCAGATTATCATCTTGTACTTAATGAGTTTTATAGCCATTCTTAGAAATACTAAAGACATTATGACCTGGGTTATAATATCTGAAATTGATTCTGATTAGATGCTAATTATTAACTGAGCTACAAATTTAAGGTATAAACAATTATTTTTTTCTCCCTACAACTTCCTACTTTTTCTGTTATCTACATTACTTACTTGTATAGGTTACTCTGAATTTACTGTGTCTCTTCAAATCTGAGAGATTGTTGGTTGTGTTTTTTAAAATACAGATTATTTTCAAAAGTGGTTTATTAATCTTCATAACTTTCATAAGTCCTTTGCAAGGACAAGTTTTAGAGCCAGTTTTTCTTTTCTGTATCTGTCAAATTTAACTTTCACTTACATGGGTATTCAATAAATACTTGTGGCAAAAGATAATTTGCTTCCCTGTCATAGGCAGACTAAGTATTCATAGGCTTAAATAGACATATATGTGCATAAAAATGTATGTAGACATATACATGTATCGGGAAAATTTTTACTAGTTTATTACATAAAATGGAGGAAATTATCTGATCAACCAGGATAGACAAAAGGAAAGTATCAATAGATAATCCTCCAATTATTTAAATATGCCTGATAAATGCTTTTAGACATATCTATAATATTCTCAATAGAAGTCAAAAGATTATCTAGAATTGACTATACAGCTAAACTGCATAAGTCAGACACTATTCTATGCATGTTAGAAATATTATTTCATTTTACCTGTGCAACAGCCAACTGTTATCCTCATTTTACAGGTGAGAAAACAGGAATAGTGAAGTTAAGCAGATTTCCTAAAGTCATGTCATTAGTAAAAGGAACAGCTGGGACTCAGAGATGGAATTCAAGCCCATGTGGTATGCCTCTAGAGTGCCCACTCTTAGTCCCTAAATGATGGTGGGTAATTGTAATAATCTCCTGTAGAAGGCACAATCACTTAAAGTAGCAGTCTTCTAACTAGAGTGTGTACAAAAATACAAAAGACCTTTTCACAAGTTACAATAATTCTAAGGAACTCAACATTCAGTTGCTCAACCCTGCTTCCTTCCACTTTTATTAAGCAATGAATTTCAATAAATTTATTTTGTGTTTAATAATTCTTTATCAAAATTGTAATATATGTATGATAGTTTAATTTTACACAAATAATATTAATTACGCAATCCAGAAGACATTTAAAAAATACTTAGAACCTTATTGTCCTAGGAAATTTTTTAAAAAAAATTTACTTCCATTTATTTTTTTAAATGACACCATGCTTTCAGTTCTCTAAAACTGGAATCAGAACAATGATCTCTCTTATAATAAGCTGCTGCCCTTTAGTAAGTTTTGGTTTTCGTTCTGAAACACAAAACAACTGGGATTTCTACTCAGTTTGCATGACAATAACAATAAGCACATTTGAAAGTGACAAAGTGACCTAGAACACAACTAGATAACTATCAAAATATTCTGGATATACAAGAAATTGACCTGATTGACAGAACAAACTGCACTACTAGAGGGAGAGAAGAGACCACATCTAGGAAGGCAGGAAGTGCAGAAAAATGGATGGCTGGTGCTGTGAAGGGGAGACTCAGTTGTGAAAAAAAGGGAGAGAGAGAGGGACAGAGAAACTCACAAGGAGAATACTGCTCCAAGGCCACTGGCTGGGAAAACAAAAGGGGCTGATTTTCATGAGGTTTTGCAAACAGCAGAGCTCAAAAACTGGAGATTTAGAGGTTAGCAGGCTTGGCTGGGATAGAGCCCTGAAGGCATTGCCCTATTCCTGGAGAAAAGGCAGGCAAACAACCCCAGGGTAGACAGTGCCAGCTGAGGATCACCTAAGGCACATGGGGGAGACACTGTTTGCTTATTTTGGGAGTGTATCTGTGAGAGCTAACATTCACAGAGACACCTCTCTGGGAACAAAAAGGCCAGTGGATGCCATTTCCCTCCCCTCCCCTTCATCATAGGCACAGAGACACCTGCTGAGAGTGGCTAACTCAGATAGTCTCCGTTTAGCCTGCTTGCTCCAAATGCCACTCACCTGAGCTCTAGCACAGAGTGACTGCATTTCTCAGTCAAACCTGCATCCCTCCTAGCATGGCAAGACACTGCGTCAGAAGACCAGCACTGGCCCCCGCCACAGCACTTCCCTAAAGTCTGGGGTTTTAAAAGTCAGTAGACTTGGCTGGGAAAGAGCTTAATGTGCACTGCACTGCTCCAGCCAGGCAAGTGACCCAGAGAGAGAAAGCATGAAAATGGCACTCTGAAAAATGACATGGACACACAGGAGGAAATTATTTGTTTTTCTGGGAGTGCTTCCCTGAGAGCAGCAGCACAGAGAACCCTCTCTGGGGACAAAGGAGCTGGCTGGTGTCATTTCCCTTCCCTGCCCCTCAGCATAAGCACAGAAACACTTGCAGTAAACAGCACAGCTCTAACACTGGCTGCCTAATCTGCTTACAAGTCCCACCCCTCCCCCTGTGCTCTGCTGGTACCAGTTTTCCTGGGAGAGTGTGTCTAAGTCCCAGTGCAATAGGTCCCACGCCCAGAAGACCAGCAGATATCCCTACACATACCACATCTACTGACCAGAGAGTTCAACAAGGCTTCAGTTCTAGTGGAAGTAGCAACAGGTGTCATTTAAGAAGAAAACCAGAGCACACTCATTAAAACTCGATACATTATGGCCAAAGTCCAAACATTCCCCACTGCAAGCATGGAGAGCCTCTGCAGATGACTGACTTGAAAGGTATAGCAGCTGAAACACAGCATCAGAGTGAATGCAGCACACACCAGAGACACTCCTTGAAGGGCCAGGCCTTGGACACTATATGACCTCTTCTTCATGAAGCCATTACTCTCAGATGCAGGAAACATAATAGGGTTTTCTAACACACAGAGGACAGAGACTTAGACAAAATGCCAAGACAGAGGAATTCATCCCCCCAAAAATAACAAGAAAAGGTCATAATCAGGGTTATAATTGAAACAGATATAAGTAAAATACCTGATGAAGACTTTTAAAGCAATAATCATAAGGATATTTTCCAGGCTTGAGAAAAGAATGGAAACTTCAGGGAGGTCATTACCACAGAGATATAAGAGTTAAAAATCAGTAAGAAGTGAAAAATGCAGTATCTGATACTCAAACAGA
Organism: Panthera uncia; assembly: GCF_023721935.1. NCBI lineage: Eukaryota > Metazoa > Chordata > Mammalia > Carnivora > Felidae > Panthera > Panthera uncia. Next base: position 67,280,900 of record NC_064817.1, on the reverse strand, counting down.
TTGGATGTAATGACAACAAGGACAGAAGAAGCAACTACATGATAGAATAATGGAAAATAATGAAGCTGAACGAAAGAAAGAGGAATTATGGATCATGAGAATAGACTAAGGGAACTCAGTGACTCCATCAAATGTAATAACATTTGTATCATAGGAGTCCAAGAAAAAGAAGAGAGAGAAAAGGGGGCAGAAGGTTTATTTGAGGAAATAATGCTAAAAATTTCCCTAATCTGGGAAGGAAACAGAGATACAAATCCAACAGACACAGAGAACTCCCACTAAAATCAAAAAAAGCAGATGAACACAAACACATATTGTAGCTAATTTTCAAAACATGGGGATGAAGAAATCCTAAAAGCAGAAAGGGAAAAGGAATCCCCAATTTAAGAGGAAACAAATAAAGTTAGCAATAGACTCTCCACAGAAACTTGTTAGGTCATAAGGGAGTGGCATGACATATTCAACATACTGAACGGGAAAAATAGGGAGCCAAGAATACTCTGTCCAGCAAGACTATGATTCACAGTAGAAGGAGAGAAAAGGAGTTTACCAGACAAATAAGAACTAAAGGAGTTCCTGGCCACTAAACCAACACTATAAAAAATATTGAAGGGGACTCTTTGAGTGGGAAGGAAAGACCAAAAGTGACAAAGAATAGAAAGGAACAGAGAAAATCTCCAGAATACAACAAGTAATAAAATAGCAATAAAGTCATATCTATAAATAATTACTCCAAATATAAATGGACAAAACATTTAAATCAAAAGACACAGTGTTAAAATGGATAAAGAACCATAACCCATATATATGCTGCCTATAAGAGACCCATTTTAGACCTAAAGACACCTGAAGATTGAAAGAGAGAGGATGGAGAAGCATTTCTCATGCAAATGGAGGTCAAAAGAAAGCCAGAGTAGCCATACTTATATCAGACAAACTAGATTTTAAGCCAAAGACTCTAACAACAGATGAAGAAGGGCGCTATTAGTATAATAAAGGGGACTACCCAACAAGAAGATCTAACAACTATAAATACTTATGCCCCCAACATGAAACACCCAAATATATAAAAAACTAATAACAAATATAAAATAACTCATTTAAAATAATACAATAAGCTGAGGGTTGATGGGGGGTGGGAGGGAGGGGAGGGTGGGTGATGGGTATTGAGGAGGGCACCTTTTGGGATGAGCACTGGGTGTTGTATGGAAACCAATTTGACAATAAATTTCATATATTGAAAAAAAAATAAAATAACAGGAAAAAAAATAAAAGTTAAAAAAAAATAAAATAATACAATAATAGTAGGGGACAGTAATACTTCACTTATATCAATGGGCAGATCATCTAAGCAGAAAATCAAAAAGGAAACAATGGCATTGAATGACACACTGGATCAGATGGACTTACCAGATATATTCAGAACATTCCATCCTAAAGCAGCAGACTTATTTCAAGTGAACATAGGCCATTATCCAGAATAGATCACATACTAGGTCACAAATCAGGCCTCAAAAAGTACAAGATTGAGATTGTACCATGCATATTTTCCAACTGCAATGCTATGAAACTTGAAGTCAACCCCAAGAAAAAATTTGGAAAGACCACAAGTACATGGAGGCTAAACAACATGCTAATAAAGAATGGGTCAACCAGGAAATCAAAGAATAAATTAAAACAAACAAACAAACAAACAAACATGGAAATGGAAACAAATAAAAATGAAAACATTTTGGTTCAAATCTTTGGGATAAAACAAATTGTAAACAGAGGGAAGTATATAGCAACACAGGTCTACCTCAACAAGGAAGAAAAGTCTCAAATACACAAGCTAATATTACACCTAAAGGAGCTACAAAAAGAACAACAAAATGAGCCTAAAGCCAGCAGAAGGAAGGAAATAATAAAGTTTAGATCAGAAATAAATGATACAGAAATTAAGAAAACAGGATGCCTGGGTAGCTCATTTGGTTGTGTCTGACTTTAGCTCAGGTCATGATCTCACTATTTGTGAGTTTGAGCTCTGTGTCGGGCTCTGTGCTGACAGCTCGGAGCCTGGAGCCTGCTTTGGATTCTGTTGTCTCCCTCTCTCTCTGCCCGTCCCTCACTCATGCTCACTCTCTCTCTCAAAAATAAATACACATTAAAAAATTAAGAAAAAGAAAACTGATGAATCCCTAGCCAGACTTATCAAAGAGAAAAGAAAAAGGACCCAGATAAGTAAAATCACAAATGAGAGGAAAAGTCACAACTGACACTACAGAAATACAAACAATTGTAAGAAAAAATTGTGAAAAATTATATGCCAACAAATTGACAATCTGGGAGAAATGGAGGAGTTCTTAGAAACATATAAACTACCAAAATTGAAACAGGAAATAGAAAACTTGAACAGACCCATAACCAGCAAAGAAATTGAATCAGTAATCAAAAATCTCCCAACAAACAGAAGTCCAAAGCCAGATGACTTTCTAGGGGAATTCTAGACATTTAAAGAAGAATTAATACCTACTCTTCTCAAACTATTCTAAAAAAATAGAGAAGGAAGGAAAACTTGCAAATTCATTCTATGATGCCAGCATTACCCTATTCCAAAATGAAAGACTCCACTGAAAAAGATAACTATAGGCCAAAATCCCTGATGAACATGGATGCAAAAGTTCTCAACGAAATACTAGCAAATCAAATCCAACAGTACTTAATTTTTTTAAAATATTTATTTTTGAGAAAGAGAGAGAGAGAGAGACAGAGAGAGTGAGCGAGCATGAGTGGGGTAGGGACAGAGAGACACACACACAGAATTTGAAGCAAGCTCCAGGCTCTGAGCTGTCAGCACAGAGCCTGACATGGGGCTCGAACTCATGAGCCCTGAGATCATGACCTGAGCCGAAGTTGGACATATAACCAACTGAGCCACCCAGGCACCCCAAATCCAACAGTACTTTAAAAGAAACGCTCACCATAATCAGGTGGGATTTATTCCTGGGCTGCAAGGATGGTTCAATATTCACAAATTAATCAATGTGATACACCACGTTAATAAAAGAAAGGATAAGAACTATATGATTGGGATGCCTAGGTGGCTCAGTTGGTTAAGCATCTGACTTCAGCTCAGGTCATGATTTCACAGTTTGTGAGTTCAAGCTCCATGTCGGGCTCTGTGCTGATAGCCTGGAGCTTGCTTCAGATTCTGTGTCTCCCTCTCTCTCTCTCTCTCTGCCTATCCCCTTCTTGCACTCTGTCTCTGTCTCTCTCTCAAAAATAAAAAAAAATAAATAAACATAAAAAAAGAACTATAGGATCTTTTCAATGCATGCAGAAAAAGCATTTGACAAAGTACAACATCTATTCACGATAAAAACCATCAACAAAGTAGGGATAGAAGGAACATACCTCAGCATCATAAAGGACATATTGGAAAACCCCACAGCTAATATCATCCTCAATGGGGAAAAACTGAGAGCTTTTCCTCTACAGTCAGGGATAAGACAGGGATGTTCACTCTCACCACTGTTATTTAACACAGTCAGTACAGGAAGTCCTAGCCTCAGCAATCAGACAGTAGAAAGAAATAAAAGGCATTGAAATCTGTAAGGAAGAAGTCAAACTTTCACTATTTGCAGATGACATGATACTCTATATAGAAAACCCAAAATACTTCACCAAATAATTGCTAAAACTGATACACAAATTCAGTAAAGTTGCAGCATACAATCAATGTACAGAAATCTGTTGCATTTCTATACACTAATAATGAAACAGCAGAAAGAGAAATGAAGGAATTGATCCCATTTATAATTACACCAAAACCTATAACATACCTAGGAATAAACTAACCAAAGAGGGAAATGATCTATATTCTGAAAACTATAAAACACAGATGAAAGAAATTGAGGAGGATACAAAGAAATGGGAAAACATGCCATACTTATGGTTGGGAAGAACCAATATTGATAAAATGCTATACTACCCAAAGCACTCTACACATTCAATGCAATCCCTATCAAAATATCACTAGCATTTTACTCAGAGCTAAAACAAACAATCCTAAAATTTGTATGGACCATAAAAGATCCTGAATAGCCAAAGCAAAATTGAAAAAGAAAAGCAAAGCTGGAAGCGTCACAATTCCAGACTTTATATTACAAAGTTGTTGTGATCAAGACAGTGTAGTAGTGGCATAAACATAGATACATAGATCAATGGAACAGAATAGAAAACAGAGGTGAACCTACAACTAAATGTTCCATTAATCTTTGACAAAGCAGGAAAGAATATCCAATGGAAAAAAGACAGTCTCTTCAATAAATGGTGTTGCGAAAACTGGACAGCAATATGCAAACAAATGAAAAAGGACCACTTTCTTAGGGCATACACAAAAATAAATTCAAAATGGATGAAAGACCTAAATGTGAGACAGGAAATCATCAAACTCCTGGAGGAGAACACAGGCAGTTACCTTTTTTTTTTTTTTTACACATCAGCCATAGCGACTTCTTACTATAAGTCTCCTGAGGCAAGGGAAACAAAAGCAAAAATAAACTGTTGGGAATTCATAAAAATAAAAGAGCTTCTCCACAGTGAGGGAAACAATCCACAAAACTAAAAGGCAACTTATGTAAAAATGGGAGAATATACTTACAAATGACATATCTGATAAAGTGTTAGTATCCAAAATCTATAAATAACCAAACTCAACACCCAAACCACAAATAATCTAGTTAAAAAATGGGCAAAAGACATGAATAAACATTTTTTACAAGGAAGACATTTAGATGGCCAACACACATATAAAAAAGATGTTCAATGTCATTTATCATCAGGGAAATACAAATCAAAACTAAAATGAGATATCACCTCACACTAGAGTTAGAATGGCTAAAATTACCGACATGGGAAACAACAGGTGTTAGTGAGGCTGTGGAGAAAGGGAACTCTTTTACTCAGTTGGTGGGAATGCAAACTGGTGCAGCCAGTCTGGAGTTTCCTCAAAAAGTTAAAAATAGAACTACCCTAAGATCCAGCAAATGTACTATTAGGTTATTCACCCAAAGGATACAAAAATACTAATTTGAAGGGACACATGTACCACAAAATTTATAGCAGCATTATCCATGATAGTCAAATTATGGAAATATGTATATGTATATGTATACATGTATATACATAAAACAATGAAATCTTGCCATTTGCCACAATGTGGATGGAGCTAGGGAGTAGTATACTAAGCAAAATCAGTCAGAGAAAGACAAATAACATACAATTTCACTCATGTGGAATTTAAGAAACAAAATAAATGAACATGGGGAAAAAATAGAGGCAAACCAAGCAACAGACTGTTAAGTATAAAGAACAAATTGATGGTTACTGGAGGCAAGGTTCAGGGACAGATGGGTTAAGTAGGTGATGGATTAAGGAGGGAACTTGTGATGAGCACTGGGTGTTGTATGTTAAGTTATAAATCAGTAAATTCTACACTAGAAACCAATATTGCACTGCAAGTAAACTAGAATTTAAATAAAAATTTAGTGGAGAAAAAAATAAAAGTGACAAAAGTGACAAACATAATGTACAGTAGCTGGGTGATATAGTAGATGATGATTGTGTGGGTCTGGTATTCTCTCTGCATCTACTTGGCCAAGTCAGTTTATATATTCAGAAATATATAATCATATCACAAATAAATAACATTCTGTAACATCAGGGGCACCTGGGTGGCTCAGTTAAGCATCCAACATCCTATAGCACCAAATCCCCAAATAACACAGCTGCTACTGATAAAGTATTATATACCAAAAATAGATTTCAAAATGCCTAGGGTATGAATACATACTATAAAGAGTGGTAAAACTGGATGTATTCAAATGGAAGGGCTATAGAAATTTTATTTTGCTCATTTATAAATGATTTTAAAGAAAAACTCCATATTAGATTCATTTAGGATATAAGATGAGTGGAAAATAAAGATGTATGTTCTGAAGGGTGAAGTATATGTGTAAAAAATATGACTTGTTGAGCTTTAGAAAATACAATAGATAAATCTGAAATATTTAACAATCTCAAAAATTCAAATTAGCTGAGAGGGGAATTTTATAGATTTAAAAAAAATGTAATATCACTACCTTAAAAAAGATAAAATAATTCAGCTAACCTAAGTTTGCTTAGAAAAGCCCTACATTATTTATTGATAAAATGATTTCCTATCACTGTATTAAAATACCAACTTAAGCAATTTTGACTTCTGTTTATATTGCAATTACAGTAACATATCACTTAATTAGAAGTCTTTTACATACAACCTAGAATCCGGAAGTATACCTGCCGCCCCAAAAAGGGCTTTTCAGCACTCAAGTAGATGTTAAAATGCTCATAGACTAACACAACCACTTACTCAGAAATTGGTTATATTAATACTACATGCAATTTCAACAACCTTGGCTATCTTGTTTTCTGGCCCTCTGAAAGATTATAAGCCATAAAGAAGGGGGAAGGGAGGGCAGTGGAAAGTACTGTTAGAAAGAACATCCTGACAGCTGTGTGAAAACAGCCCAAGGAAGAGATATAAAATGTAGATGCAAGAAATGATAAAACATGACTGTGTAGGGTCATTTAGCACAGGTGAAAATAGGCCCAAACAGCTCGATAGTCCTCAAGGGCCTAGTGAATAGATAAATAAATAAATAAGTAAACAAACAAACAAACAAATAAATAAATATATTGAATAAATAATGCTCATAATATCCCTAAGTGATAAGAAAAAGGTTAAAATGTTTCATAGATTCAGTACGGAATGCTAAGCAAATGTATGAAACACTAGAACGATAATTGTTTAAAAAAAAAACACGGTAAAAATTTCAATCTTAAAAGGATACATTTCTGCCATCTGAAGAATGTATTTGGGGCAACTACAGCACACTAGAGGGTGCTTAATAAATGATGTATAATTGACCAGTGTTTACATGCTAATGCATATTTCTAACTGGCTTTCAAATATTTCCTACATAACATCAATTCCACTCTAACGAAAATCCATTTAACAAATTATCTACAGTTTTTTTTTATTTTTAACAAAAGGTATTTTTGGTGTCCTTGATGGCATCTCTGCTGGGCATTTCTGGTCTATATGAGCATCAGAAATCTGCTTTTGAAATAGTAAATTATTCTGAAATGAGGGACAGTCACTAGCTTAGCTCACCAAGATATGTTTCCAGGGATATCCATTCATATTTTAGAACATACCTCTATGGCTTCTAGAGTTCTAACACTGGTGATTAATTTTAAAGTAAAAACTAGTAAGGGTTCTGGTGCAAGATGGCAACACAGGAAGACCCTGAACTTACCTCCTTTATGGAACACACCAAATTACAGCTATTTATAGAGTAATTCCTCCTGAAGAACTGAGGGAGGACTGAACAGCCTCTGCACAACAAAAGGTAGAGAATAGCAAAAGAGAACAGCAAGAGAGAAGGAGACACACAAGGAAGGGTACCCCACTCCCATCCCTGGGGCTGTGAACTGTAGTAGGGAGGGAGAATACTTAAAGACTGGAGCAGATTCCTTTCTTTGGGCACAGGAAAAACAAACAAACAAACAAACAAACAAACAAACAAAACATGGAGTGTTTAGTAGCTAGCATATAAAAGAGCCAGCCCCAGAACTCCACCAAAAGGCAAAGGAGCTGCTGGAACTCTCTGGGTCAGGGGGACTGGAAGATGCCATGGTTTGTGCTTCCTCTCCACCTTAATAATGAGAATGGGGGTGAAGCCCATGTGCCCTAATCAGTCTGCTGCCCCAGTGAGCATCAGGTCTCCTAGCACACACTAGCCCTGGATGTCCTGGGGCACAGGAAAAAAGCCTCATTTTAAAAATCCAACTAGCATATAAAAAAGCTAGCCCTAGAACTCCCCGAAATGACAAGGGAACTGTTGGAACTCTCTCTGGGTGGGAGGGGGTGATGAACATGGTCTAAACACCCCTTCCATTTTGAAAGCACAGAGCAATGCATGGTCTAGGTGCCCTAAACAGTATGCTGCCTCATAAGCCCTGGGACCTGAGTCCACACCAGTCCCAACTGTCACACCAAGGCAGCCAACGGGCTGTGCACACTGAGACACCCCTGGTTAGCACTCACTACAGCTCCAGCCTTCACGCCAAGGTGACACAGATACAAAGTACCCTGGAATACTCCAGGCCCACATCATGTCAGCTTTAGATGGCTTGCTAAGGCACCCCAGGCATAGAGTGACCCAGAACCTCCTGGTTGACATCTGCTTCAGATCCAGCCATACTGCCAGGGTGCCCACAGTGAGGATCACCCTGCAACTCCCAGCTGGTGCCTACATGAGTTCCAGCCACCCTGACAGGGTACTCCTTGTGTGGAATGCCCCAGAACATACCCACCTGTACCAGCCTCAGGTTCAGTTGCCTGGGTAGGCACTGAGCACACTGGAATACACCAGCCTGTACCCACTTTAGCTGTACCTGTTCTGTCAGGGTGCATTCAGTTAATGAGTCCTGGGACACCACAGTTTGCAACCACTTCAGCTTCAGCTATTCTGCCAGAGTACACTTTGTATGGAGAGCCCAGGGCACTGGACTGTGCCCACTTTACCTTTAGCTGTCCTGCCAGGGTGCCTTCACCACAGAGAATCTCAAGATACCTAGGAATGCACCCATTTCAGCTTTAGCAGTCCTGCCTGGAAAGCCCCAGGACCTCCCAGCCTGCATTCTGCTTCAGCTACAGTTGCCCTGCCAGGGCACACACTGTAGAAAGAGCCCAGGGACACCCTGGATAACACCCACATCAGCTTCAGCTATCCTACCAAGATATCCTCTGCATGTAGAAACTCAGGACATGCTGGCTTGCACCCATTCTAGCTTAACCTGTCCTGCCAGGCCACTTGCTGCATGGAGGTCTCAGAGTCTGCACTGACCTATGCCTACTTCACTTTAGCTGCCCTACCAGAACAGGCATCAATCCCACTGAGAGACCCAGGACCCCAAGTCCGTGCAGCTACAGCTCCAGCCAGCCAGCAAAAGTAACTAAGCATGCACGGACTACAAAGAGGATGACCATACACAAGACCATTCCTTCAAATTTAGAAGCAGCTGTTCCACCTAATCCATAGAAACAAAAACAGAAAGTAAACATAATGCAGAGACAAAGGAACATGCTCCAAAAGAAAGAACAAGACAAAACCTAAGAAAAAAAGTAAAATGAAACAGAAATAAGCAATATGCCTCAAAAAGAATTTAAAGTAATGATCATAAAGATGTTCACCGGGCTGAAAAAAATTGTGAAAGAACTCAGTGAGACCTTTGATAAAGAGAAAGAAAATATAAAAAAGAACCAATTAGAGTTGAGGAATACAATAAATGAAAAAAAAAACACTACAGGATATCAATAATAGATTAGTGGATACAGAAGAATATACCAATAATCTGGAAGATAAGATAATAGAAAGCAGCAAAGCTAATATCAAGTTAAAAAATAACATTTTAAAATGGGATAAATTAAGAATCACTTGGGCAACATCAAGTGAACATTCACCTAACAGGGATTTCAGAAGTACATGGCTACCTGCTAGAGGACAAGGAGCTAGAATTCTAGCTGGAGAAAATCAAAGTCTGGAAAGACAAATAAATCTTCCACCCTCCAATCTTGTAATTGTCATGTAATAAAGATGTTTATTGTTCAAGAAAAAATAAAAACAAAAGAAAAATGCCAAAGGTTAAAAATAAAGGAAAAATTTTAAAGGCACCAAGAGAGAATTTACATACAAATGAAGTCCTATAAGACTATCAACTGATTTTTCAGCAGAAACTTTGCAAGCCAGAAGGGAGTGGTATGATATATTCAAAGTGCTGAAAAGAAAAAAAAAAAAACCTACAACCAGGAATACTTTACCTGACAAGATTAACATTCAAATTAAAAGGAGAGGTAAAGAGGTTACCCAGAAACGAAAGACAAAGAAGTTTAGCATGGCTCAACCAGCCTTACAAGAAACATTGAAGTGGAAGCACCTGACTGAATCAGTCAGTAGGGTATATGACTCATAATCTCAGGGTTGAGTTAGAGCCCCAAGTTGGGAGTAGAGATTACAAGAAGAAAGAGAAAGAATGAAAAGAAAGAAAAGAGAAGAAAAGAGAAGAACAGAAAGAAAAAAGAAAAAAGAAATGCTAAAGTGATTTAAGTGGAAATAAGATGACCACAATTAGATGCAAGAAAATGAGTAAAATGATATAAAATATGACAGCCGATACATAATATCTGTAGTAAAAAAGTTTTCTTAAAATGTGTTTGAACTTAAATGACTATTAACTTATTATATACTACTATATACTTAGGATGTTATATAGGAACTCCAGGGTAACAACACTCAAAACCTATAACAGACACAAAAATAAACACAAAGAAAGCCAAACATAACACTATAGAAACACATTAATCACAAAGACCATGAGAACAAAAGGAACAGAGAAGAACTAAAACAACAATCACAAAACAATGAGAAAAATGGCAATGAGTACATACCTATCAATAATTACTTTAAATGTAAATAGTCTAAATGCTCCAAGCAAAACACACAGGGTGGTGACATGGATAAAAAAAAACAAGACCCATCTATATGCTGCCTACAAGAGATTCACCTTAGACCTAAAGAAAAATACAGACTGAAAGTGAAGTGATGGAAAAACAATTACCATGCAAATGGAAGTGAAAGAAAAGCAAGGGTAGGAATACTTATATCAGAGTAAATACACTTTAATACAAAGACTAACAAGAGACAGAGAAGGGCATTATATAATAATAAAGGGATCAATTGAAGAAGAGGATATAACAATTGTTAAGTGTCTATGCACCCAACATAAAGGCACTTAATACATAAAACAAATATTAATGGATATAAAAAGAGAAATAACAGCAGGAGAATTTACCACTCCACTTACATCAATGGATACATTATTTGGGCAGAAAAATTAAAAAAAAGAGAGTGCCTTTGAATGATACACTTAGACCAGATGGACATATATAAGAACATTCCTTCCAAAAATAGAATACATGGGGCACCTGGGTGGGTCAGTTGGTTAAGCTTTTGATTCTTGATTTCAGCTCAGGTCATGATATCACTGTTCATGAGTTTGAGCCCCACATCAGGCTCTGTGCTGATAGTGTGGAGCCTGCTTGCTTTCTTTCTGTCTCTTTTAAAATAAGTAAAAAAAAAACAAAAACAAACCAAAACTTTAAAAGAAAATCTCTCTCTCTCAAAACAAAACAAAACTTTAAAAGAAAATATCAGAATACACATTCTTTTCAAGTGCACTGGGAACTTCTCCAGAACAGATCATGTTAGGTCACAAAAGAAGCTTCAATACACAAGAACACTGAGATCATACCATGCATCTTTTCTGACCACAATGGTATCAAGCCAAAAATCAATCACAAGAAAAAAAAAAGACAAAACTGGAAAAAAACCCAGAAACACATGAAAGCTAAACAACAAGATACTAAAAAACCAATGGGTTAACAGAGAAGTCAAAAATGAAATTAAAAAGTACATGGAGACAAATGAAAATGAAAATAGAAAGGTCCAAAATCTTTGGGACACAGCAAAAGCAGTTGTAAGAGGAGATACATAGCAATACAAGTCTCCATCAAAAACAAGAAAAAGCTGAAATAAACCATCTAACCTTAAACCTAAAGTAACTAGAAAAGGAATAACAAAGCTCAAGGTGAGCAGAAGGAAGGAAACAATAAAGATTAGAGCAAAATAAATGACATAATAGCAAAAAAAAAAAAAAAAATGGGAAGGAGGGGAATCAATGAAACCTAGGGCTGGTTTTTGAAAAGATAAACTCTTACCCAAATTCATCAAGAAAGAAAGAGAAATGACCCAAATAAATAGATCAGAAAAAAGACAAGTAACAACTTACACCACAGAAATACAAAAAATGGTAAGAGAATACTATGCAAAATTATATGCTAACAAATTGGACAATCTGGAAGAAATAAAAAAATTCCTGAAAACATACAATTTTCCAAAACTGAATTAGCAAGAAATAGGAAATCTGAACAAAATACTAGTAATGAAACTAAAAACATAATAAAAAAAGGTCCAGGACCAGATGGATTCACAGGTGAATTCTATGAAACAATTAAGAAAGAGTTAATACCTATTTTCCTTAAAATATTACAAAACATAGAACAGAAAGAAAGCTTCTATGAGGCCAACATGACCCTAATACCAAAACCAACCAAAGATATCACAAAAAACAGAAAATTACCGGCTAAGAACCCACGTGAACATATATGCAAAAATCATCAACAAATATTAGCAAACTGCATTCAATAATACATTAAAAGAATGATGATGATTAGTGGGATTTAATCTGGGGATGCAAGGATGTTTCAATATTCCAAAATCAATCAATGTGATATACCATATCAACAAAACAAAGGATAAAAGTCAAATGATTATCTCAATAGATGAAGAAAGAGTATATGACAAAAATATGATATCCATTCATGATGAAAACTCTCAACAGAGTGGGTTCGGAGGGATCATACTACAACATATTAAAGCTCATATACAAAAAAAACCAGAGCAAACATATTCAATGGTGAAAAACAGAGCTTTCCCCTAAGATCAGGAACAAGACAAGAATGTCTACTCTCACCACTTTTATTCAGTAACACGGTACTGGAAGTCCTAGTTACAGCAATCAAACAAAAAGAAATAAGAGGCATCCATACTGGTAAGGAAGAAATTAAACTGTCACTATTTGCAGATGACATGGTACTATGTATAGAAAACCCTAAAGACTCCACCAAAAAAACTATTAGAAATAATAAGCGAATTCAGTAAAGTTGGAGGATATAAAATTAATCCACAGAAATTGGCAGTGTTTCTATACAAGTAATAACAATGTAGCAGAAGAGAAATTAAGAAAAAATCCCCGGGGTGCCTGGGTGGCTCAGTCGGTTAAGCGTCTGACTTCAGCTCAAGTCATGATCTCACAGTTCGTGAGTTCAAGCCCCACATCGGGCTCCTCTGCTGACAGCTCAGAGCCTGGAGCCTGCTTTGGATTCTGTGTCTCCCTCTCTCTCTCTGCCCCTCCCCCACTCATACTCTGTCTCTGTCTCTCTCTCTCTCTCAAAAGATTAAAAAAAAAATTAAAAAAGGAACAGTCCCATTAACAATTGCACCAAAACAATAAAATACTTATGAATAAAATTAACCAAGGAGGTAAAAGACCTACACTCTGAAAACACTGATGAAAGAAATTGAAGATGACACAAATGGAAAGATTGGGAGAACCAATATTGTTAAAATGTCTATACTACCCAAAGCAATCTACAGATTCAATTCAATCCCTATCAAAACACCAAGAACATTTTTACAGAACAAGAATAATCATCCTAAAATTTTCATGGAACCGCAAAAGACCCCGAATATCCAAAGCAATCTTGAGAAGGAACAAAGCTAGAGATATTACAATCCCAGATCTCAAGATGCACTGCAAAACTATAACAACCAAAACGGTATGGTACGGGCACAAAAATAGACACATTGAACAATGGAACAGAATAGAGGGCTCAGAAATAAACCTACATTTATATGGTTAATTAATCCATGGAAGGAGGCAAGACTATTG
>NC_064817.1:67167275-67266744 GCF_023721935.1 Panthera uncia | reverse complement strand
CTACATTTATATGGTTAATTAATCCATGGAAGGAGGCAAGACTATTGGATGGAGAAAAGACAGTCTCTTCAATCCAGTGAAAAAGGGAAATAATAAAAACTACAGCAAAATAAATGATTTAGAAATAAACAAAAAGCCAGTAGAGCAGATCAGTGAAACTAGGAGCCAGTTCTTTGAAAGAGTTAATAAGATAGACAAACCCCTAGCCAGATGTATCAAAAAAGATAAAGGACCAAAATAAATAAAATCATGAATGAAGGAGGAAAGATCACAAGCAACATCACAGAAATAGTTATAATAACAGAATATTATGAAAAATTATATGGCAGCAAATTGGCAGAAATGGACCCACAACTATATGGTCAACTAATATTCGACAAAGTAGCAAAGAATATTCAATGAAAAAAAGACAATCTCTTCATCAAATGGCGCTAGGAAAATTGGACAGAAACATGCAGAAGAATGCTACTGGACCAGTTTCTTACACCATGTACAAAAATAACTTCAAAATGGATAAAAGAACTAAATGTGAGACGGGAAACCATTAAAATACTAGAGGCAGCAACCTCTTAAACGTTGGCCTTAGCAATGCCTTACTAGAGACTTATCTTAAGGCAAGGGAAATAAAAGTAAAAATAAAGTATTGGGACTTCATCAAGATAAGAAACTTCTGCACAGCAAAGGAAAAAAAATCAACAAAACTAAAAAGAGGCCTACGGAATAGAAGAAGATATCCACAAATAACATATGTGATTAAGGTTTAGCATCCAAAATCTATAAAGGACTTAACAAAGTCAATAGCCAAAACACAAATAATTCAGTTAAGAAAAAGGCAGACAACATCAATAATCATTTTTCCAAAGAAGACATCCAGATGGCTAAGAGACACATGAAAAGATGCTCAACATCACTCATCATCAGGGAAATGCAAATCAAAACCACAATGAGATACAACCCCACACCTGTCTGAATGACTAAATCTATTAACAACACAGGAAACAACAGATGTTGGAAAGAGTGTAGAGAAAGGGAACCCTCTCACATTGTTGGTGGGAATGGAAACTGATGCAGCTACTTTGGAGAATAGTATGGAGGTTCCTCAAAAAGTTAAAAATAAAACCACCCTTTGACACAACAATTACATTACTAAGTATTTACCCAAAGGATACAAAAATACTGATTCAAATGGGCACATGCACCCCCATGTTTATAGCAGCACTATCAACAACAGCCAAAGTATGGAAAGATACCAAATGCCCATTGAGTTATGAATGCATAAAGAACATGTGGTATATATACAATGGAATATTACTCAGCAAACAAGAAGAAAGGTATCTTGCCATTTGCAATGATGTGGAAGGGAGCAAGAGTGTATTATGGTAAGTGAAATAAGTCAGAGAAAGACAAATATCATATGATTTTATTCATATGTGCAATTTAAGAAACAATAGATGAACATAGGGGAAGGAAAAAAGAGAGAAGGAAGCAAAACATAAGAGACTCTTAACTATAGAGAATATACTGAGGATTGATGGAGGGAGGAGAGTGGGGGATGGGCTAACTGGGTGATGGGTATTAAAGAAGTCACTTGCCATGATCCCTGGGTGCTGTATATAAGTGATGAATCACTAAATTCTATGCCTGAAACCGATATTACACTATATGTTAACTAACTAAAATTAAAATAAAAGATTGAAATAAACAAAAAATATTATAGTAATTAAAAAATATTAATGGCACAAAAAAGAATACCCAGAATAAACCTACATTTATATGGTTAATTAATCAATGATAAAGGAGGCAAGAATATACAAAGAGGAAAAGACAGTCTCTTCAATAAATGGTGTTGGGAAAACTGGACAGCTACATGTAAATGAATGAAACTACACCACTTTCAGTATTAGAGGGGAGGAGCCAAGATGATGGAAGCCATGATGGAACAGCATGGAAGTTTTTTTTTTGTCTCGTGTCCAAGAAATACAACCAGGTCAACACTAAACCATCCTACACACTTAAAAAAACTGATTTGAGGGTTAACACAACAATCTGCACAAACTGAACAACAGAACTCAGCAGGTATGCAGAGTGGAGAGGTGAACTGGAGGAGAAGCTGTGGAGGGCAGGGAGCTGTTTTTGCTTGTGGAGAGAGGACAGAGATGGGGGGAGAATACGGGAAAAGCATCCTCCCCAAAAGCAGCAGGAGAGAAAGTGGAAAAGTGGAAAGAGACTATAGTAAAAAGGGAGAAAGGAGAAAGGAGAGGGTTCAAATTCCATTAAGACTCTATAAACAGGGGGAGCACAAAGTCTAAAACGCCACAGCTGAATACCTGGCAGTGCTCTGGTGAGAAGGGTGAATCCCCAGGAACAAAGTGAAGTCCAGGGGTCTTCAGGCACAGGGGGAGAGGTGGTTTCCCTGCTGGAAGGACATCTTGTAGAGGCTGTGTGCCCCCCCCAAAATGCAAAGGCCTCAGTGGATCCAGGAGAAAAACCAAATTCACTGGTGCTGGAACCAGGTCATTGGGGGAGAAGCTTGGTGCCAGCTGTATGTTGTGATTTTCCATAATCCCTGACACATTGCTGCCATATGATTGTGTGAACTTTTTCTGGGGCAGGCTGGCAACCAGCTGCATCTCTGGGCATTAGCAGCAGCATGGTCCCGCTAATTTTCCTGGGTATAGCTGGCACCTGGCCATTGCTCAGTGAGACCCTACTGCAGAAGGGCAGAACGGGTCAAAGCCACAGTCCCTCATAAATAAGGGGTTGAGAAAAACAGCTGCATCTGAGGTAAAACTCAGGAGGGAGGTGCTGCCTGGGGTTTGGTCACTGACAGTGTAAAAGTGTGGAGTAGACAGAAGGTGAAGACAAAGGATGGGTGTGTGATTGCTGGTCGGGGAGAACAGAGTTCTGATACTAGAGACTGGGTAGCTGGGTGATGCCATTTTCACCTTCCTGTGTATGTGCATACACGCCTACAAGCGTCACAACAATCCACCAAGTTAGCTAAGCAGCGCCATCCAGTGGAGAATAAAGCCATTACACTAAGCCCTCCCCACCCCCCCCACAAAGGGCCAACCTTGGTCTTCAGGAACACAAATCTCTCCTCCTGCTTAGTTTACGGACACTAAAGCACTTCACAGGTTGACTTCTAGGGGAAAACGAAGTAATTTCAATCATATTTCAGTCTGTTCGCTGGTCTGCCTATTTATTCTCTTTTCTTTTTTCATTTTCTTTTTCTCTTTTTCATTTCTTTTCTTTTTCTTGAATACAGAAAGAGAAAAAAATTATTTTAAATTTTTATTAAAAGTATTTTTCTTTAATTTTCTTTTTTCTATTTTTTAACTTTTGTGTACATTTTTTCAAATTCTATTTTACTTCCATCATTTCATTTTATTCTATTTTGATTTTCTTTTTTTGATTTTCTTTTTTTTCTTCCCCTTTTTTCTATAATCTATCAAGCTCCTTTCAACACCCAGACCAAAACACACCTAAGATATAGCATCATTTATTTGATTTTGTGTGTGTGTGTTTTTGATTTTTTAATTTTAATTTAAAAATTTTTTAATTTATTTTCATTTCATTTTTTTAACCTCATTAATTCCTTTTCTCCCTTCAAAATGATGACATGAAGGAATTCACGCAAAAAGAAAATGGAGGCAAAAGAAGTAAAAGTTATTCAGGATGAAGTAAAAAATGCTATAACTGAGCTTCTACCTTGAATGGATGCCATGGCAGCAAGGATGGATGAAGACAGAGAATCAGCGATATAGGGGACAAACTTATGGAGAATAATGAAGCAGAAAAAAAGATGGAGACTAAGACAAAAGAACACAATTGAAGAATTAGAGAAATAAGTGACTCATTAAAAAGTATAAACATCAGAATCCTAAGGGTTCTAGAAAAGGAAGAGAGAGAAAAAGGGGTACAAGGGTTATGTGAACAAATAATAGCAGAAAAATTTCCTAACTTGGGGAAAGACACAGACATCAAAATCCAGGAAGTACAGAGGACTTCCATTAGATTCAACAAAAACCAACCATCAACAAGGGATATCATACTCAAATTCACAATATACTCAGGCAAGGAAAGAATCATAAAAGCAGCAAGGGAAAAAAGTCCTTAACCTACAAGGGAAGACAGATCAGGTTTGCAGCAGGCCTATCCACAGAAAATTGGCAGGCCAGAAAGGAGTGGCAGGATATATTCAATGTGATGAATGGGAAAAATATGCAGCCAAGAATTCTTTATCCAGCAAGACTGTCACTCAAAATAGAAGGAGAGATTAAAAGTTTACTAGACAAACAAAAATTAAAGGGGTTCCTGACCACTTAACTAGCCATGCAGGAAATTTTAAGGGGGACTCTCTGAGGGGAGAAAAGATGAAAACAAACAAACAAACAAACAAACAGATAAATAAATAAATACTAAAAGAAACAAAGACTATAAAGGACCAGAGAACACCACCAGAAGCTCCAACCCTACAAAGCAACATAATGGCAATAAATTAATATCTTTCAGTACTCACTCTACATGTCAATGGACTAAATGCTCTCATCAAAAGACATAGGGTAACAGAATGGATAAGAAACCAAGATCCATCTGTATGCTGTTCACAGGAGACCCACTTTAGAACTAAAGACACCTTCAGATTGAAAGTAAGGGAATGAAGAACCATCTATCATGCTAATGGTTGAGAAAAGAAAGCCAGGGTATCCATACTTATGTCACACAATATAAACTTTAAAATAAAGACTGTAACAAGAGATGAAGAAGGGAATTATATCATAATTAAGGAGTCTATCCACAAAGAAGACCTAACAATTGTAAACATTTATGTGACAAATGTGGAGCACCCAAATTTATAAATCAATTAATCACAAACATAAAGAAACTCATTGATAATAATACCATAATAGTAGGAGACTTCAACACCCCACCTATAGCAATGGACAGATCATCTAATCAAAAAATCAACAAGGAAACAATGGCTTTGAATGACACACTGGACCAGATGGACTTAACAGTTATATTCAGAACATTTCATCCTAAAGCAGTGGAATATACATTCTTCTCCAGTGCACATGGAACGTTCTCCAGAATAGACCACATACTGGGACACAAATTAGCCTTCAGAAAGTACAATGAGATTTAGATTATACCATGTATACATTCAGACCACAATGTTATGCAACTCAAAATCAACCACAAGAAAAAATGTGGAAAGGTAACAAATACTTGGAGACTAAAGAACATCCTACTAAAGAATGAATGGGCCAACCAAGAAGTTAAAGAGGAAATTAAAAAGTACATGTAAGCCAATGAAAATGATAACACCACAACCCAAAACATCTGGGATGCGGCAAAGGTGGTCATGAGAGGAAAGTATATAGCAATCCAGGATTTCCTAAAGAAGGAAGAAATGTCTAAGATACACAACCTAACCTTACGTCTTAAGGAGCTGGAAAAAGAACAGAAAATAAAACCCATAACCCACAGAAAACAGAAAATAATAAAGATTAGAGCAGAAATCAATCCCATCAAGAAAAAACAAAACAAAAAAAGTAGAACAACTCATTGAAACCAGGAGCTGGTTCTTTGAAAAAATTAACAAAATTGATAAACCTCTAGCCAATTTGATCAAAAAGACAAAGGAAAGGACCCAAATAAATAAAATCAAGAATGAAAGAGGAGAGATCACAACCAACAAAGCAGAAATAAAAATAATAATAAGAGAATATTATGAGCATTATATGCCAATAAAATAGGCAATCTAGAGTAAATGGACAAATTCCTAGAAACATATGCAGTACGAAAACGAAACAGGAAGAAATAGAAAATTTGAACAGACCCACAACCAGTAAAGAAATCGAATTAGTAATAAAAAATCTTCCAAAAAGTAAGAGTTCAGGGATGGATGTCTTTCCTGGGAAATTCTACCAAACATTTAAGGAAGAGTTAACACCTATTCTCTTGAAGCTGTTCCAAAAAAATAGAAACGGAAGGAAAACTTCCAAACTTTTTCTATGAAGCCAGCATTACCTTGATTCCAAAACCAGACAGAGATCCCACTAAAAAGAACTATAGACCAATTTCCCTGATGAACATGGATGCAAATTCCTCAAGAAGATATTAGCCAACTGAATCCAGCAGTATATCAAAAAATTATTTACCACGACCAAGTGGGATTTATATCTGGGATGTAGCACTGGTTTAATATCCGCAAACAACAAATGTTATTCATCACAACAATAAAAGAAAGGACAAGAAACACATAATCTTCTCAATAGATGCAGAGAAAGCATTTGAAAAAATATATCAGCCTTTCTTCATAAAAACCCTCCAGAAGGTAGGGATAGAAGGATCATACCTCAAGATCATAAAAGCCATATATAAAAGACCCAATGCTAATATCATCCTCAATGGGGAACAACTAAGAACTTTCCCCCTAAGGTAAGGAATAAGACAGTGATGTCTTACTGTTCTAATTGACATTCTAATTGACATTCTAATTGTCTTATTGTTCTAATTGACATATTGTTCTAATTGTTATTCAACATAGTATTAGAAGTCTTAGCCTCAGCAATCAGGCAAGACAAAGAAATAAAAGGCATCCAAATAGGCCAGGAGGAGGTCAAACTTTCACTCTTCGCAGATGACATGATACTCTATATGGAAAACCCAAAAGATTCCACCAAAAAACTGCCAGTGCTGACCCATGAATTCAGCAAAGTTGCAAGATATAAAATCAATGCACAGAAATCGGTTGCATTCCTATACACCAACAATGAAGCAACAGAGAGTCAAGGAATCAATCCCATTTACAATTGCACCAAAACCCATAAAAATACTTAGGAATAAATGCAACTAAAGAAGTGAAAAGCCTGTACACTGAAAACTATAGAAAGCTTATGAAAGAAATTGAAGAAGACACAAAAAAATGGAAAAAGATTTCATGTTCCTGGATAGGAAGAACAAGTATTGTTAAAATGTCAATACTGCCCAAAGCAATTTACATACTCAATGCAATCCCTATCAAAATAACACCAGCATTTTTCATAGAGCTAGAACAGATAATCCTAAAATTTGTATGGAGCTAGAAAAGACCCTGAATAGCCAAAGTGATCTTGAAAAAGAAAACCAAAGCAGGAGGCATCACAATCCCAGACTTCAAGCTACACTACAAAGCTGTAATCATCAAGACATTATGGTACTGGCACAAGAACAGACACTCAGATCAATGGAACAGAATAAAGAACCCAGAAATGGACCCACAAATGTATGGCTAAAAAATCTTTGACAAAGCAGGAAGAATATCCAATGGAATAAAGACAGTTTCTTCAGCAAGTGGTTCTGGGAAAACTGGACAGCGACATGCAGAAGAATGAACCTGGACCACTTTCTTACACCATACACAAAAGTAAACTCAAAATGGATGAAAGTCCTAAATGTAAGACAGGAGGTGCTGGGAAAACTGGACAGCAACATGCAGAAGAATGAACCTGGACCACTTTGTTACACCATACACAAAAATGAACTCAAAATGGATGAAAGACCTCAATGTAAGACAGGAAGCCATCAAAATCCTAGAGGAGAAAACAGGCAAAAATCTCTTTGATCTTGGCTGCAGCAACTGCTTACTCAACACTTCTCCAGAGGCAAGGGAATCAAAAGGAAAAATGGACTACTGGGACCAAATCAAAATAAAATCCTTCTGCACAGTGAAGGAAACAATAGCAAAACAAAAAGGCAACCAACAGAATGGGAGAAGATATTTGCAAAAGACATATCACATAAAGGGTTTGTATCCAAAATCTATAAAGAACTTATCAAACTCAACACCCAAAAAACAAATAATCCAGTGAAGAAATGGGCAAAAGAAATGAATAGACACTTCTCCAAAGAAGACATACAGATGGCTAACCAACACATGAAAAAGTGCTCAACATCACTCATCATCAGGGAAATACAAATCAAAACCACAATGAGATACCACCTGACACCTGTCAGGATGGCTAACATGAACAACTCAGGCAACAACAGATGTTGATGAGGATGCAGATAAAGAGGATCTCTTTTGCATTGTTGGTGGGAATGCAAGCTGGTGCAGCCACTCTGGAAAACAGTCCTCAAAAAACTAAAAATAGAACTACCCTATGACTCAGCAATTGCACTACTAGGTATTTATCCAAGGGATACAGGTGTGCTTTTTTGAAAAGACACATGCACCCTAAGGTTTATAGATAAGATATAAAAGAAAAGAAAAAAATACAGAGGTTGGAAGAAAGAGGAAAACTTTTGAAAATTTGAAAAAATTAATACAATAGAATAGAATAAAATGAAATGTTGGAAGTAAAATTTAATTTACATAAGTTGCAAAAATGTAAAGTATATAGCAGGTAAAACTAAAGAAAAATCTTTTTAATAAAACTGGAAAGTAATATCAAATTTTTCTCTTTCTGCATTCAAGAATAAGAAAAGGGAAGAAAAAAATTGAATATAAGGATCAGTGAATAGAATGAAATACGATTGAAATTACATCTAATTTCCCATTGAAGTCAAACTATGAAGTACTTTATAGTTTTTAAACTAAGCAGGTGGAGAGACTTGTGTTAGTCAAGAAGGTGTTTCACCCAATTGGGCGGGGCTTATTGTAATGGCTCTGTTCTCCACTAGATGGCATTGCTTAGCTTACTGGGGTGGATGGTTGTGGTGTGTGTAGGCATGTATGCACATGCGCAGGACGGTTGAAAATGGCATCACCAAGGTACCCAATCTCTAGTATTGGGACTCTGTTCTCCTTGACCACAATCAAACAACCCTCCTTGTTTCCAGCTTCCATCCATTCCCTGCTTCTACACTGTCCATGACCAAGCTGTCAGGCTTCCAGGTGGCATTTACTTCCTGAGTTTTATCTCAGATGGTTCTATGTTTCCCAACCTCTCACTTCTGAGGGACTGTGGCTTTGACCTGCTCAGACCTTCTGGGGGAGGATCTCTGTGAGCAATGCCTGGGTGCTGGCCCATCCCCAGGAATTCTCATGGGACAGGCTGCTGCTGCTGCTGCCCAGAGACTGCAGCCGGCTGCCAAACTGCCCCAGAAGAAGTTTACATGATCTTGTAGCAGCAGTGTTTCAGGGATTATGGTAAATCACAACTCACATCTGGCACCAGACTTCACCCTTAATGTCCTTGTTCCAACATCAGCGAATGTGTTTGTTCTCCGGGGTCCTCCAGGACGTTTGCTTGTTGTGTTCTGTGGTTCAGGTTGTGCAGATTGTTGTGTTAATCTTCAAATCAGTTTTTTAGGTGTGCAAGATGGTTTAGTATTGATCTGGTGCATTTGAAGAATGAGCTGTCTAAACCACTCTTAAACATCCAATGGATCAAAGAACAATTTAAAAGGTAAATTAGAAAATATCTTCAGATATATAAAAATAAAAATACATGGGGCGCCTGGGTGGCTCAGTCGGTTGAGCGCCTGACTTCAGCTCAGGTCACGATCTCGCGGTCCGTGAGTTCGAGCCCCGCATCAGGCTCTGGGCTGATGGCTCAGAGCCTGGAGCCTGCTTCCGGTTCTGTGTCTCCCTCTCTCTCTGCCCCTCCCCCGTTCATGCTCTGTCTCTCTCTGTCTCAAAAATAAATAAACATTAAAAAAATTAAAAAAAAATACAGTATACCTAAATTAATGGGATGCAGTAAATGTGGTGGTAAGAGGAAAATGTATAGCTGTAAACACTTCTATCAAAAAATGACACAGATTTTAAATGACCTGATTTTACACCTTAAAGGAATGGAAAGAGAAGAAACTAAAAACTAGGAGAAGGAAGGAAATACAGAATAGAACACAGATAAAATAGAGATATAAAAAGTCAACAAAATCCAAAGTTGACTCTTCTAAAAGCTGAACAATGTTGACAAACTTTAGCTAGATTGTGTAAAAAAATAAGAATTAACCAGCTCTGGCGTTTTTTTTTTTTTTTTTTTTTTTTTTTGGGGTTTTTGGGTTTCCAGGTAGAGTTTCATTTTCTATGGGAAGAGAAAAAGTTTGACTTCTTCCTTGCCAATCTGGATGCCTTTTATTTTTATTTTTTTGTTATCTGATTGGTGAAGCTAGAATTTCCAGTACTATGTTGAACAGCAGCTGTGAGAGTAGACATCCCTGTGGTGTTCCTGACCTTAGGGGGAAAGCTCTCATTTTTCCCCCATTGAGGATATTAGCTGTGGGCTTTTCATATACAGCTTTGATGATGTTAATGTATGTTCCTCCTACCCCTAGTTTCTTGAGGGTTTTTTTTTTTTACCAAGAAAGGATGCTGTATTTTGTCAAATGCTTTCTATGCATTTATTGGAAGGATAATTTGGTTCTTATCCTTTCTTTTATTAATGTGGTGCATCACATTGATTGATTTGAGAATATTGAACCAGTCCTGCAGCCCAGAAATGAATCCCAGTTGATCATAGTAAATAATTCTTTTAATTTACTATTGAATTCAATTTCTACTATCTTGTTGAGAATTTGCATCCCAGTTCATCAGGGATATTGGCCTTTTTAAAAAAATTATTCTTTTAAATTTTTTAATGTTTATTTATTCTTGAGAGACAGAGAGAAACAGAGCATGAGTGGGGGAGGAGCAGAGAGAGAGGGAGACACAGAATACGAAGTAGGCTCCAGGCTCTGAGCTGTCAGCACTGAGCCTAATGCAGGGCTTGAACCCACTAGCTGTGAGATCATGACCTGAACTGAAGTCAGACACTTAACTGACTGAGCCACCCAGGTGCCCCTTAATTCTCTTTTTTTAATGGGGTCTTTGTCTGGTTTTGGAGTTAAGGTAATGCTGGTTTCATAGATGAGTTTGGAAGTTTTCTCTCCATTTCTTTTTTGGAACACTTTGAGAAGAATAGGTATTAACTCTTCTTTATATATCTGGTAGAATTCCCCTGGGAAGCCATCTGGCCCAGAACTCTTATTTGTTGGGAGATTTTTTATAACTGGCTCACTTTCTTTGCTGGTTATGAGCCTGTTCAAATTTTCTATTTCTTCCTATTTGAGTTTTTGTAGTGTGTGTCTAGGAATTTGTCCACTTTTCCAGATTGTCCAGTTTGTGGGCATACATTTTCTCATAGTATTCTTTTATAATTGTTTATATATCTGTGGTGTTGGTTGTGAATTTAACAATGCTGCAGGAAATAAAATCCACATAAAGAAATTGGTTGTGTTTTTATACACCAATAAGGAAGCAGCAGAAAGAGATATCAAAAAATTGATCCAAAATACAATTGCACTGAAAATAACAAATTACCTAGGGATAAACCCAACCATCAGGTAAAAGATCTGTATGCTGAAAACTATAGAAAGTTTGTAAAATAAATGGAAGAATACACCAAGAAATGGCAAAATATTCCATGCTCATGGATTGGATGAACAAATATTGTTAAAATGTCTATACTATCCAAAGAAGTCTACACAGTCAATGCAATCCCTATCAAAATAACACCAGCATTGTTCCAGAGCTAGAGCAAACAATTCTAAAATTTGTATGGAACCAGAAAAGATCCCAAATAGCCAAAGTAATGTTGAAAAAGAAAAGCAACCTGGAGGCATCACCATTCCAGACTTTAGGCTGCATTATAAAGCTGTGGTCATCAAGACAGTATGGTATTGGAACAAAAATAAACACATAGATCTTTGGAATGGAATAGAGAACTCAGAAATGGACTTACAAATATATGGCCAACTAATCTTTGATGGGCAGGAAAGAGTATCTAATGGAAAAAGACAGTCTTTTTAGCAACTAGTGCTGGGAGAAATGGACAGCGACATGCAGAAGAAAGAAAGTGGATCACTTCCTTACACCATAAGCAAAAATAAATTCAAAATGGATGAAAAACCTAAATGTGAGACAGGAAACCATCAAAATCCTACAGGAGAAAACAGGAACCCCTTTAACCTCAGCTGCCGCAATTACTTAGTTGACATGACTCTGGAGGCAAGGGAAGTAAAAACAAAAATGAATTATTGGAGTTACATCAAAATAAAAAGCTTCTATACAACAAAAGAAACAAAGAAACTAACAGGTAACTGATGGGTCGGGAGAAGATTTTTGCAAATGACATATCAGATAAAGAGTTAGTATCCAAAATGTATAAAGAACTTGCAAAACTCAACACCCAAAAAACAATCCAGTGAAGAAATAGGCAGAAGACATGAATAGACAATTTTCCAAAGAAGACATCCAGCTGGTTAACAGACACATGAAAAGATGCTCAAGATCACTTAGCACCAGAGAAATATAAATCAAAACCACAATGAGATACCTCCTCACACCTGTCAGAAGGGCTAAAATTAACAACTCAGGCAACAGCAGATTTTGGCGAGGATGCAGAGAAAGAGGATCTCTTTTTCCCTGTTGGTGGGAACAAATACTGGTGCAGTCACTCTGGAAAACAGTATGGATGTTCCTCAAAAAATTAAAAATAGAACTACCCTATGACCCAGCAATTGCACAACTAGGTATTTATCCAAATGAAACAAAGATGCTATTTCAAAGGGGCATATGCACCCCAATGTTTATAGCAACACCATCAACAATAGCCAAAGTATGGAAAGAGCCCAAATGTCCATCAACTGATGAATGGATAAAGAAAATGTGGTATATATGTACAATGGAATACTACTTCATGTTGAAATAGAATAAAATCTTGCCATTTGCAAGAACGTGGATGGAACTAGAGTGTATTATCTTAAGTGAAATAAGTCAGAGAAAAACATATATGATTTCACTCATGTGGAATTTGAATAATTCAACAGATAAATATAGGAGAAAGAAAGGAAAAATAAGAAAAACAGAGAAGGAGGCAAACCATAAGAGACTCTTAAATATAGAGAACAAACTGAGGGTTCCTTGGGGGACTTTGTGGGGGGATGTGTTAAATGGGTGAGGGGCATCAAGAGGAGCACTTTTCAGGATGAGCACTGGGTATCATATATAAAAGATGAATCACTGAGTTCTACTCCTGAAGCCAGCACTGCACTGTATGTTAACCAAATTGAATTTAAATTTTAAAAATATAGAAAGAAAAATAAAGAGAAGACTCAAATTAGCAAAATCAGAAGTGAAAGTCTGGACAGCACTACTGATTTTATAGATATAAAATATTTAAAAGAAAGTACTATGAACATTTGTGCACAAACATTGGAAAATTCCTATAAGGACACAACCTACCAAGAGTAAATTTTGAAGAAATAGGAAATATGGATAAGACCTATAATTAATAAGTATATTGAATCATTAATCACAAACTTCCCACTGAAGAATAGCCCTCTAGATGACTTTACAGGTAAATTCCCTGAAACTTTTAAAGAAGAATGATATCAATTCTTTTAAAACACTTCCCCCAAATAGAAGAGAAGATAACATCTCCAAAGTAATTTTATAAAGCCACAATTGCTCTTATACCAAATCCAAAAATAAAAACCACTTCTTACAGCCCAATAGCCCTTATGAATATCATGCAAATTCCCTCAACAAAATACATGCAAATGGAACTCAACAACACATTAAAAGGATTATACACCATGACCATCCGAGATTTATTCTTGAATGCAAAGATGGTTTAATATATGAAAATCAAGTAATACACTATATTAAAACAATGAAGGACAATACCCATATGATCATATAAATGATGCAGAAAAAATGTTTGACAAAATTCAACACATTTTGTTATAAAAATACTGACAAACCAGGAATAGAAGGAAACTCCTTCAGTGTGATGAAAGTCACATATGCAAAGCACACAACTAACATATATACTGAGTGGCAAAATATTCAAAGCTTTATGTTCAAGATCATGAACAATACAAGGATGCCCACTTTCACCACTTCAATTCAACACAGTATTGAAAGTTGCAAGAGGAGAGGAAGAAGGCAGCAGAGTTGGAGGACCCTAGGCACCTATAATACTATAAACACAACTCGATGACTATCAAATCATCCTAAACACACCAGAAATCAAACAGAAGACTGACAGGAAATTCCATAATTAAAAGGAGAGAAGAAGCTACATTGAAGAAGGTAGGAAGTGCAGAGACATGGTTTACAGGAGAAACCAATCACAGGTGCTGTGGAAGGGAGGGAGCTGTCATTGCAGGAGAGAGAGAGAGAGAGAGAGAGAGAGAGAGAGAGAGAGAGAAGCACACAGGGGAATGCATAAGGAAAACATTTCCCCAAAGCCATTGGCTGAGAAAATGAGATGGACTGATTTTTATGAGTTCTTGCAACTACCTGGGTTAAAAGCCTAGAGTTATAAAGGTCGGGGGCCCAAGTCAAACAACCTGGCAAATAACAGACAGTGTGAAAACAGCAATCTGAATGAAGAGCATCTGGAGAACACAGTGGGGATATTATGTGGTCTTCTCAGAGTGCATTCCTGAGAGGCAGCATTCACAGAGACACCTCTCTGGGAACAAGGGAGCTGGCTGGCACCATTCCCTTTCCACTCCCCTCAACATAAACCCAGAGTCACCTGTGGGAAGCAGCTCAGAGTGGACACTGGCTGAATAACTGGCTTACACAAAGTCCCATACTCTTTATACTCAGGGAGAACTGTCCTTCTCAGTAAAGCTTGCCTCAGTGCAAGTGAGGTAGGCCCCTTATTCAGAAAACCATCAAAAACACCTGTCCACACCATGCGTCCTGAGAAGAAAGTTTTGCATGGCCTCAGTTCTGGTGGAGTTGGTGTCAGGTCTCATTTCATAAGCAGACCATAGCACACCTACTTAAAACTCACCACATTGAGGCCAATGACCAAACATTGCCCATAGCATGCAAAGAGAGCCTCTGCAGATGACAGACCTGAAGGATATAGCAGCCAAAACACGGCAGCAGAATGCATGCATCACATATTGGAAACACTCCTTGAAGCACCAGACCCTGGAAACTTTATAACCACTTTTTCATAAGGCACTTATATTCAGGAGAAGGAGACATAATTTGCTTTTCTAACACACAGAAGAAGGTAGAGACTTAGACAAAATGTTAATATGGAGGAATTAATCCCAAATAAAAGAGCAAGAAAGGGGCACAGAGATCGAGGCAAAGCAGATGTAAGTAATATGGCTGATAGAGAATTTAAAGAAACAATCATAAGGATACCTACTGGGCTTGATAAAAAATAGAAAAACTCAGGGATACCATTACCACAGAGATAAAGGAGTTAAAAAAGAATCAATCAGATATGAAGAATGCAATAAATGAGATTAGAAATAGGCTTAAGGCAATGAACACCATGCTGTAAGAAGCAGAACAATTAATTAGTGACATAGAGGACAAAATAAAACAATAAAGCTGAAAAAGAGACAAATGAGAATTACACAACATGAGAAGAGACAGAAAACTCAGTGATGCAACCAGATGAAATGGCATTTGTATTATAGGAGTCCTAAAGAAGAAAGAGAAAAGGGGGAAGATTTTGAGGAAATAATAGCTAAAACCAGCCCGACTCTGGGGAAGGAAACAGACATCCAAATCAAGGAAGCACAGAGAACTATCAAAATAAACAAAAACATGTCAAAATAAGACATATTGTAATTAAATTTCAAAATACAGGGTTAAAAAGTAAATTTTAGAAGCACCAAGACAAAAGAAGACCTTAACTTACAAGAGAAAATCCATAAGGCTAGCTGCAGATTTCTCAACAGAAACTTGGAAAGCCAGAAGGGAGTGTAATGAATGATATATTAAAAGTGAGGAATGGGAAAAATCTGCAGCCACGAAGAGCATATACAGCAAGGTTATAATTCAGAATAGAAGTAGAGAACGAGTTTCCCAGATAAGCAAAAGCTAAAGGAGTTTGTGACCACTAAACCAGCACTGCAAGAAATATTAAAAGGGAATTTTGAGTGCAAAGGGGATACCAAAAGGAACAAGACAAGAAAAGATCAGAGAATATCTCCAGAAACAATGAAAAAATGAGTTATAAAATGACATAAAATGCATATCTGTCAATAATTACTTTGTTTTTTTTGTTTTTTTATTATATGAAATTTATTGTCAAATTAGTTTCCATACAAAACCCAGTACTCATCCCAAAAGATGCCCTCTTCAATGCTCATCACCTCCCCTCCCCTCCCTCCCACCCCCCATCAACCCTTAGTTAGTTCTCAGTTTTTAAGAGTCTCTTATGCTTTGGCTCTCTCTCCCACTCTAACCTCTTTTTTTTCTTTTTTTTCCTTCCCCTCCCCCATGGGTTTCTGTTAAGTTTCTCAGGATCCACATAAGAGAGAAAAATATGGTATCTGTATTTCTCTGTATGGCTTATTTCACTTAGCATAATACTCTCCAGTTCCATCCACGTTGCTACAAAGGGCCATATTTCATTCTTTCTCATTGCCACATAGTACTCCATTGTGTATCTAAACCACAATTTCATTATCCATTCTTCAGTGGATGGACATTTAGGCTTTTTCCATAATTTGGCTATTGTTGAGAGTGATGCTATAAACATTGGGGTACAAGTGCCCCTATGCATCAGTACTCCTGTATCCCTTGGGTAAATTCCTAGCAGTGCTATTACTGGGTCATAGGATAGATCTATTTTTAATTTTGTGAGGAACCCCCACGCTGTTTTCCACAGTGGCTGCACCAGTTTGCATTCCCACCAACAGTGCAAGAGGGTTCCCCTTTCTCCATATCCTCTCCAGCATCTATAGTCTCCTGATTTGTTCATTTTGGCCACTCTGACTGGCGTGAGGTGATATCTGAGTGTGGTTTTGATTTGTATTTCCCTGATAAGAAGCGACGTTGAGCATCTTTTCATGTGTCTGTTGGCCATCCGGATGTCTTCTTTAGAGAAGTGTCTATTCATGTTTTCTGCCTATTTCTTCACTGGATTATTTGTTTTTTGGGTGTGGAGTTTGTTGAGCTCTTTATAGATTTTTGATACTAGCCCTTTGTCTGATATGTCATTTGCAAATATCTTTTCCCATTCTGTTGGTTGCCTTTTAGTTTTGTTGATTGTTTCCTTTGCTGTGCAGAAGTTTTTATCTTCATGAGGTCCCAATAGTTCATTCTTGCTTTTAATTCCCTTGCCTTTGGGGATGTATCAAGTAAGAAATTGCTATGGCTGAGGTCAGAGAGGTCTTTTCCTGCTATCTCCTCTAGGGTTTTGATGGTTTCCTGTCTCACATTCAGGTCCTTTATCCATTTTGAGTTTATTTTTGTGAATGGTGTGAGAAAGTGGTCTAGTTTCAACCTTCTGCATGTTGCTGTCCAGTTCTCCCAGCACCATTTGTTAAAGAGACTGTCTTTTTTCCATTGGATATTCTTTCCTGCTTTGTCAAAGATTAGTTGGCCATACGTTTGTGGGTCTAGTTCTGGGGTTTCTATTCGATTCCACTGGTGTCTGTTTTTGTGCCAATACCATGCTGTCTTGATGATGACAGCTTTGTAGTAGAGGCTAATGTCTGCTATTGTGATGCCTCCTGCTTTGGTCTTCTTCTTCAAAATTACTTTGGCTATTGGGGGCCTTTTGTGGTTCCGTATGAATTTTAGGATTGCTTGTTCTAGCTTCGAGAAGAATGCTGGTGCAATTTTGATTGCGATTGCATTGAATATGTACATAGCTTTGGGTAATATTGACATTTTAACAATATTTACTCTTCCAATCCATGAGCATGGAATGTTTTTCCATTTCTTTATATCTTCTTCAATTTCCTTCATAAGCTTTCTATAGTTTTCAGCATACAGATCTTGTACATCTTTGGTTAGGTTTATTCTAGGTATATTATGCTTCTTGGTGCAATTGTGAATGGGATGAGTTTCTTTATTTGTCTTTCTGTTGCTTCACTATTAGTGTATAAGAATACAACTGACTTCTGTACATTGATTTTGTATCCTGCGACTTTGCTGAATTCATGTATCAGTTCTGGCAGACTTTTGGTGGAGTCCCTCGGGTTTTCCATGTATAATATCATGTCATCTGCAAAAAGTGAAAGCTTGACTTCATCTTTGCCAATTTTGATTCCTTTGATTTCCTTTTGTTGTCTGATAGCTGATGCTAGCACTTCCAACACTATGTTAAACAACAGCGGTGAGAGTGGACATCCCTGTTGTGTTCCTGATATCAGGGGGAAAGTTCTCAGTTTTTCTCCATTGAGGATATTAGCTGTTGGCTTTTCATAAATGGCTTTGATGATGTTTAATTATGTTCCATCTACCCCAACTTTCTCGAGGGTTTTTATTAAGAAAGGGTGCTGAATTTTGTCAAATGCCTTTTCTGCATCGATTGACAGGATCATATCGTTCTTATCTTGTCTTTTATTAATGTGATATATCACGTTGATTGATTTGCTAATGTTGAACCAGCCCTGCATCCCAGGAATGAATCCCACTTGATCATGGTGAATAATTCTTTTTATAAGCTGTTGAATTCGATTGACTAGTATCTTTTTGAGAATTTTTGCATCCATATTCATCAGGGATATTGGCCTGTAGTTCTCTTTTTTTACTGAGTCTCTGTCTGATTTAGGAATCAAGGTAATACTGGCTTCACAGAATGAGTCTGGAAGTTTTCCTTTCCTTTCTATTTTTTGGAATAGCTTGAGAAGGATAGGTATTATCTCCGCTTTGAACGTCAGGTAGAATTCCCCAGGGAAGCCATCTGGTCCCCGACACTTATTTGTTGGGAGATTTTTGATGACTGATTCAATTTCTTCGCTGGTTATGGGTCTGTTCAAGCTTTCTATTTCCTCCTGTTTGAGTTTTGGAAGTGTGTTGGTGTTTAGGAATTTGTCCATTTCTTCCAGGTTGTCCAGTTTGTTGGCATATAATTTTTCTTAGTATTCCCTGATAATTGCTTGTATTTCTGAGGGATTGGTTGTAATAATTCCATTTTAATTCATGATTTTATCTCTTTGGGTCATCTCCATTTTCTTTTTGAGAAGCCTGGCTAGAGGTTTATCAATTTTGTTTATTTTTTCAAAAAACCATCTCTTGGTTTCGTTGATCAGCTCTACAGTGTTTTTAGATTCTATATTGTTTATTTCTGCTCTGATATTTATTATTTTTCTTCTTCTGCTGGGTTTAGGCTGCCTTTGCTGTTCTGCTTCTATTTCCTTTAGGTGTGCTTTTAGTTTTTGTTTTTGGGATTTTTCTTGTTTCCTGAGATAGGCCTGGATTGCAATGTATTTTCCTCTCAGGACTGCCTTCGCTGCATCCCAAAGCATTTGGATTATTGTATTTTCATTTTCATTTATTTCCATATATTTTTTAATTTCTTCTCTAATTGCCTGGTTGACCCATTCATTCTTTAGTAGGGTGTTCTTTAACCTCCATGCTTTTGGAGGTTTTCCAGACTTTTTCCTGTGGTTTATTTCAAGCTTCATAGCATTGTGGTCTGAAAGTATGCGTGGTATGACCTCAATTCTTGTGTACTGATGAAGGGCTGTTTTGTGACCCAGTATGTGATCTATCTTGGAGAATGTTCCATGTGAATTCGAGAAGAAAGTATATTCTGTTGCTTTGGGATGCAGAGTTCTAATGTATCTGTCATGTCCATCTGATCCAATGTATCATTCACGGCCCTTGTTTCTTTATTGACCATGTGTGTAGATGACCTATTCATTGCTGCCAATGGGGTGTTAAAATCCCCTGCAATTACCACATTCTTATCAATAAGGTTGCTTATGTTTGTGAGTAATTGTTTTATATATTTGGGGGCTCTGGTATTCAGCCCATAGACATTTATAATTTTTAGTTCTTCTTGGATAGACCCTGTAATTATTATATAATGCCCTTCTTCATCTCTTGTTACAGCTTTTAATTTACAGTCTAGTTTGTCTGATGTAAGTATGGCTACTCTAGCTTTCTTTTGACTTCCAGTAGCATGATAAATATTTCTCTATTCCCTCACTTTCAATGGGAAGGTGTCCTCAGGTCTAAAATGAGTCTCTTGTAGACAGCAAATAGATGGGTCTTATTTTTTTTTATCAATTCTGATACCCTATGTCTTTTGGTTGGCACATTTAGTCCATTTACATTCAGTGTTATTATAGAAAGATATGGGTTTAGAGTCATTGTGATGTCTGTAGGTTTCATGCTTGTAGCGATGTCTCTGGTACTTTGTCTCACAGGATCCCCCTTAGGATCTCTTGTAGGGC
This sequence comes from Panthera uncia, assembly GCF_023721935.1. Taxonomy (NCBI): domain Eukaryota; kingdom Metazoa; phylum Chordata; class Mammalia; order Carnivora; family Felidae; genus Panthera; species Panthera uncia. The sequence goes on along the minus strand of NC_064817.1, from coordinate 67,246,590 downwards.
TGGTTTAGTGGTGACGAATTCCTTCAGTTTTTGTTTGTTTGGGAAGACCTTTATGTCTCCTTCTATTCTAAATGACAAACTTTCTGGATAAAGGATTCTTGGCTGCATATTTTTTCTGTTCATCACATTGAAGATTTCCTGCCTTTCCTTTCTGGCCTGCCAAGTTTCAGTAGACAGATCCATCACGAGTCTTATAGGTCTCCCTTTATATGTTACAGCACGTTTATCCCTAGTTGCTTTCAGAATTTTCTCTTTATCCTTGTATTTTGCTGGTTTCACTATGATATGCCGTGCAGAAGATCAAGTTACGTCTGAAGGGAGTTCTCTGTGTCTCTTGGATTTCAATGCCTTTTTCCTTCCGCAGATCAGGGAAGTTCTCAGCTAGGATTTCTTCTTGTACCCCTTCAGCACCTTTCCCTCTCTCTTCCTCCTCTGGAATATCAATTATACGTAGATTATTTCTCTTTAGTGCATCACTTAGTTCTCTAATTTTCCCCTCATACTACTGGATTTTATCTCTCTTTTTCTCAGCTTCTTATTTTTCCATAATTTTATCTTCTAGTTCACCTATTCTTTCCTCTGCCTTTTCAATGCGAGCTGTGGTCATTTCCATTTTATTTTGCATCTCATTAATAGCATTTTTTTTAACTCCTCCTGGCTGTTCCTGAGTCCCTTGATCTCTGTAGCAATAGACTCTCTGCTGTCATTTATACTGTTTTCAAGCCCAGCGATTAATTTTATGACTATTATTCTAATTTCACTTTCTGTTATATTGTTTAAATCGTTTTTGATCAGTTCGTTAGCTGTAATTATTTCCTGGTGGTTTTATTGAGGGGAATTCTCCCGTTTCGTCATTTTGGATAGTCCTTGGAGTGGTGCAGAACTGCGGGGTACTTCCCCTGTACTGTCTTGAATAACTTGGGTTGGTGGGTGGGGTCATAGTCACACCTGATGTCTGCCCCCAGCTCACCGCTGGGCCCACAGTCAGACTGGTGTGTACCTTCTCTTCCCCTCTCCTAGGGGCGGGATTCACTGTGGGGTGGCAGGCCCATCTGGGCTACTTGCACACTGCCAGGCTTGTGGTGCTGGGGATCTGGCATATTAGCTGGGGTGGATCGGCAAGGTGCACATGGGCGGGAGGGGCAGGCTCAGCCTGCTTATCCTTTGGTGATCTGCTTCAGGAGGGGCCCTGTGGCACCGGGAGTGAGTCAGACCCACCAGAGGGATAGATCCACAGAAGCACAGCATTTGGTGTTTGCGCAGTGCAAGCAAGTTCCCTGACAGGAACTGGTTCCCTTTGGGATTTTGGCTGGCGGATGGGCGAGGGTGATGGTGCTGGTGAGCGCCTTTGCTCCCTGCCAAGCTGTGCTCTGTTGTCCGGGGCTCAACAATTCTCCCTCCCGTTGTCTTCCAGCCCTCCCGGTCTCTGAGCAGAGCGGTTAACTTATAGCCTTCCAGATGTTAAGTCCTGCTTGCTGTCCAAACACACTCCGTCCGGCCCCTCTGCTTTTGCAAGCCAGACTTGGGGGCTCTGCTATGCCGGCAGGCTGTCCCTCCTCCCCAGCTCCCTCCCGCTAGTCTGTGTAGTGCGCACTGTCTCTCCGCCCTTCCTACCCTCTTCCGTGGACCTCTCGTCTATGCTTGGCTCTGGAGAATCTATTCTGCTAGTCTTCTGGCGATTTTCTGGGTTATTTTAGGCAGGTGTGAGTGGAATCTAAGTGATCCGCAGGACGCAGTGAACTCAGCGTCCCATGCTGCCATCTTCCCAGAAGCCTGTCAATAATGACTTTGAATGTAAATGGACTAAATGTTCCATTTAAAAGGCATAGGGTGTCAGAATGGATAAAAATAAAAAAAATAAAAAACAAGACCCATGTATATGCCACCTATAAGAGAATCCTTTAGGACCTAGAGACACCTTAGATTGAAAGAGAGGGGATGGAGAAATATTCATCATGCAAATGGATGACAAAAGAAAGCCAGAGTAGCAATACATATATCAGAGAAGCTAGACATTAAAAGAAAGACTGCAAAAAGAGAAAAGAAGGGCATTATATAATCATAAATGGAATAGAACAAGAAAATCTAGGGGCATCTGGGTGGCTCAGTTGGTTAAGCATCCGACTTTGGCTCAGGTCATGATCTCATAGTCAGTGAGTTTGAGCCCCACATCAGGCTCTGTGCTGGCAGCTCGGAGCCTGGAGCTTGCTTTGGATTCTTTATCCCTCTCTTTCTGCCCCTCCCCAGCTCACGCTCTGTTCTCTCTGTACCTCAATAATGAATAAACATGAAAAAGTGTTTTTAAAAAAAGAACAAGAAATTATAATAATTGTAAATTGCCCCAAGTTGGAAGCACCCAAATATATAAATTAATTAATAACAAACATAAGGAAATAATTGATAGTAACACAATAAAAGTAGGGAAGGTTAACATTCCACTTATATCAACAGACAGATCATCTAAAGAAAAAATCAACAAGGAAACAGTAACTTTGAATGACACATTTGACCAGATGAACTTAACAGATATATTCAGAACATTTCATCCTAAAGCAGCAGAATACATATTCTTTTCAAGTTCACATAAAACATTTCCAAGAAGAGATTACATATTAGGTCACAAAATATCCTCAATGAATACAAAAAATAATTGAAATCATACCATGTATATTTTCTAACCACAATTCTATGAACTAGAAGTCAACCATAATAAATGTTTTGGAAAGGCCACAAATCCATGGAGGCTAAATAAAATTCCACCAAACAATGAATGGGCCAACCAGGAAATCAAAGAAGAGACAAAAAATACATGGAAACAAGTGAAAATGGGAACACAACAGTCTAAAAACTTTGAAATGCATCAAAAGTGTTCCTATGAGAAAGTACATAGCAATACAAGCCTAAATCAAGAAGCAAAAAATATCTCAAATAAATAATCTAACCTTACACCCAAGGAGCTAGAAAAAGAACAAATGAAGACTAAAGTCAGTAGAAAGAAGGAAACAAAGATTAGAGTGGAAATAAATGATATAGAAAGTGAAAAAAAATGGAACAGATCAATGAAAACAGTAGAAGTTTCCTAGACAAAATTAATAGAATCAATAATTCTGTAGCTGGACTTATCATAAAGCAAATAGAAAGGACTTTAATAACTAAAACACACATGAAGAAGGATAAATAATAAACACCCAACACCACAGAAATACAAGTACAGAAGAATAATGTGAAAGAGTATATGCCAACAAATTGGAAAACTTGGAAGAAATGGGTAAATTTCTAGAAACATATAAACTACCAAAACTGAAACAGGAAGAAATAGAAAACTGGAACAGACCAATAACTAGCAAAGAAATTGAATCAATAAACACAAGTCTAGGGGAAGATGACTTCATTGTCAAATTCTACCAAACATTTAAAGAAGAGTTAATACCTATTATTTTTAAAATATTCCAAAAAAGTAGAAAAGGAAGGAAAACTTCCATATTCATTCTATGAGGCCAGCAATACCCTGATATGAAAACCGGAAAAGGAGAACTACAGGCTAATATCCCTGATGAACATGGATGCAAAAATTCTCAATAAAATAATAGCAAACTGAGTTCAACAATACATAAAAAATCATTCTTGAGTAAAGAAGATGTGATATATATGTATGTGTATAATTACTCAGCCATAAACATGAATGAAATCTTGCCATTTGCAAGGATGTGAATGGAGCTAGAGAGTATTATGCTATGTGAAATAAGTCAGAGAAACACAAATACAAGCCAGAGAAGTACAAATACCATATGATGGAATTTAAGAAACAAAACAGATGAACATAGGAGGAAAAAAAAGTGAGGTAAGCCATAAAACTCTTAACTATAGAGAACAAACAGATGGTTGCCAGGGGGAAGTTGGTGGGGGAATTGGTTAAATAGGTGGTGGGGAGTAAGGAAGGCACTTGTTGTGTTGACAATGGGTGTATTATGTATATGATTAATCACTCAATTGTACACCTGAAACTAATATTACACTGTATGTTAACTGGAATTTAAATAAAAAGTTAAAAAAGAAAAAAAGGCAAAATTTTTATGCTTAAAATAATAATTCACAATGATCAAGTGAGATTTATTCCTGGGATGCAAGGGTGGTTTACTATTCTGAAATCAATCAACATTATGCACTATATTAATAAAAGAAAGGATAAGAACCATATTATTATTTCCTTTCTTGTTTTCAGTATGTATTTAAATTCCAGTTAGTTAACATACAGTGTAATAAGTGTTCCAGGTGTACAGCTTAGTGATTCAGCACTTACTTAAAACTCCATGTGCTCATCACAACAAGTACACTCCTGAATCCTCATTACCTATTTAACCTATCCCTCCACCCACCTCAACTCTGGTAAACATCAGTTTGTTCTCTATACTTAAGCATCTGTTTCATGTTTTATGTCTCTTTTTTTCCCTATGCTCGTTTGCTTTGTTTCTTATATTCCACATATGACTGAAATCACTTGGTATTTGTCTTTCTCTGACTGACTTATTTCACTTAGCATAATATACTGTAGCTCCATCCACATCTTTGCAAATGGCAAGATTTCATTTTTTATGGATGAGTAATATTCCATTGTACATATATGCCACTTCTTTCTCCATACATCAGTCAGTGGACACAAGGGTTGTTTCCATAATTTGGCTATTGTAGACAATGTTAGTATAAACATTATCCCTTTGAATTAGTATTTTTATTCTTTGTGTAATTATTATTGCAATTGCTTGATCATAGGCTAGTTCCATTTTGAACTTTTTGAAGAACTTCTATACTATTTTCTGAAGTGGCTGCACCAGTTGGCGTTCCCACCAACAGAGCAAGAGGGTTCCCCATTCTCCACATCCTCACCAACACCTGTTGTTTCTTGTGTTGTTTATTTTAGCCAGTCTGACAGGTGTGAGGCGGTATCTCATTGTGGCTTTGATATGTATTTCCCTGATGATTAGTGATGCTGGGAATCTTTTTGTGTCTGTTGGAAATCTGCATATCTTCGTTACAAAAATATCCATTCATGTATTCTGCCCATTTTTAATTGGATTATTTGTTTTTTGGTGTTGAGTTTTGTAAGTACTTTATATATTTTTGATACTTTATCAGATATGTCATTAGCAAAAAACTTCTCCCTTTCCATAGGTTGCCTTTTAGTTTGTTGCATGTTTCCTTTGCTGTGCAGAAGCTTTTTATTTTGATGTAGTCCCAATAGTTTATTTTTGCTTTTGTTGGCCTTGCCTAAGGAGACATATCTAGAAATAAGTTTCACAGCCAGTGTCAAAGAGATTACTTCCTGTGTTCTCTTCTAAGATTTTAATGGTTTTATGTCTCACATTTATGTCTTTAGTCAATTTGCAATTTATTTTTGTGTATGATGGAAAAAAACCGTCCAATTTCATTCTTTTGCATATTGTTGTCCAGTTTTCCTTATACCATTTGTTGAAAAGACTGTCTTTTCCCCATTGGATATTCTTTCTGGCTTTGTCAAAGATTATTTGACCATATATATGTGGGTTCATTTCTGTGTTTTCTATTCTTTTTTTAAGTTTATTTATTTGTTTTGAGAGAGAGAGAGAGAGAGAACACACACACGCTTGTGGGGGAGAAGCATAGAGAGGAGAGAGAGAATCCCAAACAGGCTCTGCATTGTCAGCACAGAGCCTGACACAGGGCTCAGTGTCATGAACCATGAGATCATGACCTGAGCTGAGATCAAGAGTTGGGCATTCAAGTGACTGAGCCACCCAGGTGCCCCATTTCTATATTTTCTTAATGTTTATTTTTTTGAGAAAGAGAGAGAGACAGAATGCAAGCAGGAGAGGGGCAAAGAGAGAGGGAGGCACAGAATCAGAAGCAGGCTCCAGGCTCTGAGTTGTCAGCCCAGAGACCGAAGTGGGGCTTGAGCTCACGAACCGGGAGATCATGATCTGAGCTGAAGTCAGACACTTAACCAACTGAGCCACCCAAGTGCTCCTGTATTTTCTATTCGGTTCCATTGATCTATGTTTCTATTTTTGTGCCAGCACCACACTATTTTGATCACTACAGCTTTGTAATATAACTTGAGGTCTAGCTCTGTGAAAAATGCTGGCGGTATTTGCATAGAAATTGCATTGAATGCACAGATTGCTTTGGGTAACATATACATTTAAACAATATTTGTTCTTCCAATCCATAAGCATGATTCATTATTGATGTATAGAAGTGCAAAAGATTTCTCTACATTGACTTTGTATCCCGCGACTTTACTGAATTTGTGTAACTGTTCTAGCAAATTTTTTTGTGGAATCTTCCAGGTTTTCTGTATATAATATCATGTCATGTGCAAATAGTGAAAGTTTCACTTCTTACTTGCCAATTTGGATGCCTTTTGTTTATTTTTGTTTTCTGACTGCTGTAGCTACAACTTCCAGTATTAGTTAAATAACAGTGGTGAGAATGGACAATCCTGTCTTTTTCCTAACCATAGAGGAAAAGCTTTCAGTTTTTCTCCATTGAGGATGATAGTAGCTGTGGATTTCTTGTATATGGCCTTTATTGCATTGAGGTATGTTTCATCTAAACCTACTTTGTTGACGGTTTTTATCATGAGTGGATGTTGTACTCTGGAAAATGCTTTTTCTTCACCTATTGAAAGGGTCATATGGTTCTTATCTTTTCTTTTATTAATGTAGTGTATCACATTGATTGATTTGTGGATATTGAACTACCCTTGCAACCTAGGAATAAATTCCACTTGATTGTGGTAAATGATTCTTTTAACGTATTGTTGGATTCAGTTTGCTAGTATTTTAAGAATTTTTGCATTTGTGTTCATCAGGGATATTGGCTTCTAGCCCTCTTTTTAGTGGAGTCTTTGTGTTTTGTATCAGGGTAATTCAAGCCTCATAGGATGAATTTGGAGATTTTATTTCCTTTTCTATTTTTTGGAATAGTTTGAAAATATTAGGTATTAATTCTTTAAATGTTTTGCAGATATCATGTATTTTCCAGGGCGTGGTGTTTCTGGGAGTGTCTCTTGTGTGTGCTGTGTGCACTCTGCTTTTGTGTTTTGTCTGATTTATCCTTCAGGCCAGTCATCTGTAGAGTCACTCCTTATCTGTAGTGGGCAGTGTTTGGTCCTTGACCAAAATGTGGTGAATTTTAACTAGGTATACTCTGGTCTGCTTGTTAAATAAATCCTGATACTACTTCCACTAGAACTGAAGCTCTGCAGAACTCCCTTGTTGGCAGATGTATTGTAGGAAGGTATTTCTGCTGGTCTTCTGTTGAAGGGGCCCATTGCACTGGGTCTGAGGCAAGCTTGACTGAGAAGGGCAGCCCCATCAGAGTGCAGAGGTGTAGGACTTGGTGTAAGCAAGTTAAACAGCCTATGTTGGCACCGAGCTGCTTCTGGCAGGTAGTTCTGTGCTTATGATGAGGGACAGGAGGGAAGTGGTACCAGCCAACTCCTTTTTTCCCTGGAAAGCCATCTCTGTAAAGGTTTCCTCTCAGGGAAGCACTTTGAGAAGAACTAATAATCTCACTCCTGTGTGTCACAGGTGTTTTTCTTATCATTGTTTCCATGCTGTATGCCTCCGGGTTTTTTTTGTTTTGTTTTGTTTTGTTTTGTTTTGTGTTGTTTTGTTTTTGTTTGTTTGTTTTGTTTTGTTTTTGTCTGCTTTCTCTCTAGGAGCCCTGCCATGCCCCTCTAGGCTCCATCTCAGCCAAGCCTGCTGACCTTTAGAACTCCAGGCTTTAGAGATATGCTGTGGGCAGGGTTTTGTGCTTGTTTTCTGGGATAGGGATCCTCCTTGGTTTGACTGAGGCAAGCTTGACTGAGAAGGGCAGTTCCACCAGAGCATAGAAGAGTGAGGCTTGATGTAAGGAAGTTAGACAGCCAGCATTGGCGCTGTGAGTCTTCCCAGGGGTGGTTCTGTGTTTATGCTGAGGGGCGGGGGAGGTAAGTGACTCACCAGAGCTCCTAATTCCCCAGAGAGGCATCTCCGTGAATGTTGCTTCTCAGAGATGCACTTCAAGAGGAATGAATAATCTCTCCCCTGTATGACTTAGGTTTCTAAAAATCCCTGTTTTCATGCTCTCTGCCCCAGGGTTGTTTGCCTATCTTTTCTTTAGGAACAGAGCAGTGCCCTCAGGGTTCTATCCTAGCCAAGCCTGCTGACCAGGCTTTAAGCCCCATAAGTTTTGCAAGAAGTCATGAATATCAGTCCCTCTTGTTTTCCCACCCAATGGCTTTGGGGAAATGTTTTCCTTGTGCATTTCCCTGTGTGTTCTACTCTATCTCACCTTTCTCTGTGACCACTGCTCCCTTCCTTCTGCAGCACATCTGTGATTTGTTTCTCCCCTAAACCACATCTCCACACTTCTTACCTTCTTTTCTCTTTTTAATAGTGGAGTTTTTTGGTTAGCCTTAAGGTTGATTTCTGGAGTATTTAGGATGATTTGATAGTTATCTAGTTATCTTCATGGTAGAAGAGGAAACAAGGGTCCTTACACTTCACTGCCATCTTTCCAAAACCCTGCTTATAATTATTTTAATAGATGAAAAAAGGTATTTGACAAAGTACATCATACACTCATGATAAAAACCTTCAACAAAGTAAGTTTAGAGGAAACTTACCTTAATATAATAAAGGCCATATACAAAAAAAACCCGCAGCTAATGTCATCCTCAATGGGCAAAAAATGAGAGTTTTTCTTTTACAGTTAGGAACAAGACAGGGATGTCCACTTTCACCACCATTATTTACCATAGTACTGGAAGTCCTAGCCACAGCAATAAGAAAACAAAAATAAATAAATGGTATCTGAATCTGTAAGGAGGAAGTAAAACTTTCACTATTAGAAGATGACTTGACAGGGGCGCCTGGGTAGCTCAGTCAGTTGAGCATCCGACTTCGGCTCAGGTCATGATCTCATGGTCTGTGTGTTTGAGGCCCGCGTCGGGCTCTGTGCTGACAGCTCAGAGCCTGGAGCCTGTTTCAGATTCTGTGTCTCCCTCTCTCTGACCCTCCCCTGTTCATGCTCTGTCTCTCCCTGTCTCAAAAATAAATAAAACACTAAAAAAATTAAAAAAAACATTAAAAAAGAATTAAAAAAGGAAGATGATGCGATATTGTATATAGAAAACCCAAAAAACTCCCCCAGAAAATAGCTAGAAGTGATAAACCAATTCAGTAAATTCACAAGATACAAAACAACATAAAGAAATGCATTGAATTTCTATTCATCAACAAGGAAACAGCAGAAAGAGAAAGGAAGGAATCAATCTCATTTACAATTGAACCAAAGAAGTAAGATTCATAGGAAGAAATCTAAAACCAAAGAGGTGAAAGAGCTATATTCTGAAAACTATAAAACACTGATGAAAGAAATTGAAGAAGACATAAAGAAATGGAAAGATATTCCATGCTCAGGAATCAGAAGAACAAATATTGTAAAAATGTCTATAATACCCAAATTAACCTGCACATTTAATGTTATCCCCATCCAAATACCAATAGAAGTTTTCACAGAGCTAGAACAACAAATCCTAAAATTTGTATGGAACCACAAAAGACCTTGAATAGCCAAAGCAACCCTGGGAAGGAAAAGCAAAGCTAGAGGCATCAAAGTTCCATTTAGGAAGCTGTAATTGTCAGAACATTATGGTACTGGCACAAAAACAAACACATAGATCAATGAAATGAAATAGAAAACCCAGAAATGGACCCACAACTCTGTGGTCAATTAATCTTTGACCAAGCAGGAAAAAACACACAATGGGAAAAGACAGTCTCTTCAACAAATTGTGTTAGAAGAACAGGATAGCAACATGCAAAACAATGACATTGGACCACTTTCTTCCACCATACACAAAAATTAATTCAAAATGGGTTAAAGATTTAAATGTGAAACATGAAACCATTAAAATCCTAGAGGAGAACACAGTCAGTAACCTCTTTGACATCTGCCATAGCATCTTCTTACCAGACACGTCTCCAGAGGCAAGGGTAACAAAAGCAAACATAAAGTATTGGAACTACATCAAAATAAAAACTGCACAGCGAAGAAACATATAACAAAACTAAAAAGCAACCTGTGAAAAGGGATGGGTTTTTTGCTAATGACATATTTGATAAAAGGTTATTATCCAAAATATATAAAGAACTACTAAAACTCAATACCTCCAAAAGACATAATCCAATTAAATATGAGCAGAAGATATGAATGGATATTTTTCTAAAGAAGACATACAGACTGCCAACAGACACATGAAAAGATGCTCAACATCACTAATCATTGGAAAATACAAATCAAAACTTCAATAAGATATCACCTCATTCCTGGGGCGCCTGGGTTGGTTAAGCGTCCGACTTTAGCTCAGGTCATAATCTTATTGTTTGTGAGTTTGAGCCCCGTGTCAGGTTCTGCTGACAGCTCAGAGCCTGGAGCCTGCTTCAGATTCTGTGTCTCCCTCTCTCTGTGCTCCTCCCCCATTCATGCTCTGCCTCTTTCTGTCTCTCAAAAATAAACGTTTAAAAAATAATAATAAAGATACCACCTCACACTTATCAGAATGGTTAAAATCAACAACACAAGAAATACAAGAAACAACAGGTGTTGGTTAGGACGTGGAGAAAGGGGAACATTTTTTCACTGTTGGTGGGGATGCCAACTGGTGCAGCCACTCTGGAAAACATTATAGAGGTTCCGCAAAAATTTCAAAATGGAATTATCCTAATATCCAGCAATTGCACGACTAGGTATTCACACAAAGAATACAAAAATACAAATTTAAAGGGATATTTGCACCCCAATATTTAAAGCAGCATTATCTACAATAGCCCAACTATGGACACAGACTAAATGCCCACTAACTAATGAATGGAGAAAGAATATACGTGGAATATTACTCAGCCATATAAAAGAATGAAATCTTGCCATTTGTATCAGTTGGGTAGAGCTAGAGAATATTATACTAAGTGAAATAAATCAGTCAGAGAAAGATAAATACCATATGATTTCATTCATATGTGGAATGTAAGAAAGAAAACAAAGGGTAAAAAAAATAGACACTGGCAAAACAAGAAATAGACTCTTAATTCTAGTGAACAAACTGATGGTTCCCAGAGAAGAGGTGGTTAGGGTGTGTGTGTAAAATAGGCAATGAGGATTAAGGAGTGCACTTGCTCTGATGAGCACTGGGTATTTCATGGATGTGTTGACTCATTATACTGTAAGTGTGAAACTAATATTATACTGTATGTTACTTAACTGGAATGTAAATTAAAAGTAAAAAAAAAAAGAAAGTTGTAACTCTATGGTAACCAATTAGGTAAGAAAAAGATATAAAAGGTATCTAAGGTTGAAAGGAATAAATAAAATTATCTCTGTTCACAGATGACATGGGGTTAAATGTAGAAAATCCACACAAAACTGTTAGAACTAGTCAAATTCAGTAAACTTGCAGGATACAATATCTATACAAATAAATCAATTGTGTTGATACACTAACAGTATACAATAAAAAATGAACTTAGGGAAAAAAATCTCATAGTAGTATCAAAAAGACTAAAATACATAAGAATAAACTTAACCAAGGAGATGAGAGATTTTTACACTGAAAACTACAAAAGTATACTTAGAGAAATCGAAGAAGAGAGAAGTAAGTGGAAAGACATCCTATGTTTATAGACTGGTAGACTTAATATTGTTAAGATGTCAACATTACTCAAAGCAATCTACAGATTAAATTATCTAATGTTTGAATTCACTAAGAGAACAACAATCAGAAGAGGATGTCACAACCTCTCCCTACCACATCTACATTCCTGCTAGTACCTGCATCCATCATACTCTGCATTATCTCATTATTACAGATGAACCCATCTGTGATCCTAACTAAAGTCAGCCCATCCACTATTGCACAATTTCCCACAGTCCCTTACCTCCTCTGAGAAGTCACTCTAATTCTCTCCTTTTTCTCCTACATTTTTATTATTACCTTCTCTTTAGTATTTTTTCCATCAGTGTATAAAAAATATCCTATTTCTCCAATCTTAAAAAATACTCTCTTGACCCCATTCCACTCCCAGATACTTTTGTATTTTATCCACTTCTCTTTTGCAATAAGGTCCCTTTAGAGAGATGTACAGAATGAGTAAGTACAGAGGCCTTGTTTCTCCTATAAAGGAGCAGATTTGAGAAGGAAGAGTGGAAGTCCATTTTTGGACATATTGAATTAGAGAATCCTATAATACATGTTAATTAACATGTAAAGTAAATAGAGATATAACATAGGCAATAGAAGTAAGCACCAAAGGGTTAAATAATTTTCTTTGGTCCCTAGAAGCTAGTAAGTGGCAGATCTTCCATTCATACTTATATCACCTGACTTCCAAGAGTATATTCTCAAATGCTGTAACTACTGGGTCTCTAACTTTTGCGACCTCTTCCATTTGTTCAACAAATATTTATTGAGCAAGTATGTATTCAGTTTCGTGTCCTTATTCAGTGGTTACAAAGTTATAAAAGTGTTAACATATGACTTTTGTTCAAAAAAGTTGTAATTTAGTTTTACTAATGGTGTATCTTCACTGATAATGCATGAAATATTTAATATGTAATTTAATTGATTTAATTAATATTTTATGATTGAAGTGATAGTTTTAACAGCTTAAACAATGTTTAGAATGTGAACTGTTTTATAAAGAATATTTTATCTGAATAAGATTTTGAATTGACATTTCAAGGAAAGTAGAGTAAACTTAACCATGGTATTTAAATACCAATGAACCTCAAATAAAACAGAGCAGCTGGTAATTTTTATTAGTAGGGAAAAGCTTAGATAAAATTAATAAAACTAAACAAAATTCTCAGGTTTGGGGAAAGTAGCTGTCAACTTTAGCTGGCCAACAACATCATGTCACATGATGAATCACTGTCTTTTTGCTTCTCACTGCAGATGGAATATGGTGGAAACTAAAAACAGAAAAACCCAAAGGAAAAATAAAATTGAATATTTAGATTTACCTACATGTTAAGGGACTGGTTGGCTAGTAAAGAAACTCCTAAGCAATTAGAAACTGAAGAGTGAATGAAATTATTCTTAACTATAATAAAGCTTGAAGTGCAAGAGTTACTTTGGATAGGGACATCAATAATATAGTTTCAGGAAGAGGTAAAATTATAACATTCTAAAAGGTACTAAATGCTAATTAGAGATTGATAATATTTATTATTTTTTTTAATTTAAAATTTAGTTAACATACCACGCAATTTTGGTTTCAGGAGTAGAATTCAATGATTCATCACATATACAATACCCAGTGTTCATCACAAGTGCCCTTTTTAATACCCATTACCCATCTAGCCCATCTCCCACCCACACCCTTCCATCAACCCTCCGTTTGCTCTCTATCTTTAAGAATCTCTTGTGGTTTGTTACCCTTTATTTCTCCCCTTCCTTTGTGCTCATCTGTTTTGTTTCTTAAATTCCACATATGAGTGAACGTAAGGTATTTTCTTTCTCTGATTGATTTATTTCGCTTACTATAATACATTATAGCTCCATCCACATCATTGTAAGTGGCAAGATTTCATTCCTTTTGATGACTGAGTAATATTCCATTGTATATCTGTATTGCATCTTCTTTATCCATTCATCAGTTGATGGACATTTGGGTTCACTCCATAGTTTGGCTAATGTTGGTCATGCTGTTATAACCATTGGGGTGCATGTATTCCTTTGAATCTGTATTTTGTATCCTTTGGGTAAATGCCTAATAGTGCAATTGCTGGATCATAGGATAGTTATATTTTTAGTTTTTTGAGGAACCTCTATACTGTTTTCCAGAGTGGCTTCACCAGTTTGCATCCCCACCAACAGTGCGAGAGGGTTCCTCTTTCTCCATATCATTACCAACCCTTGTTGTTTCTTGTGTTGTTAATTTTAGCCATTCTGACAGGTGTGAGGTGGTATCTCATCATGGTTTTGGTTTGTATTCCCCTGGTGATAAGTGATGTTGAGCATCTTTTCATGTGTCTGTTAGCTATCTGGAGGTCTTCTTTGGAAAAGTGTCTACTCATGTCTTATGTCTATTTCTTCAATAAAGGCTGCCTTTTAGTTTTGTTGATTATTTCTTTTGCTGTGCAGAAGCCTATGGAATAGGAGAAGATATTTATGAATAACATGTCTGATAGAGGGTTACTATCCCAAATCTATAAAGAACTTATCAGACTCAAAACCCAAAAAACAAATAATTCAGAACCTGATGTGGGGCTTGATATCGTGAATCATGAGATCATGACATGAGCCAAAATCAACATCTGGATGCTTAACCCACTGAGCCACAAATATGCCACATCTATGTGTCTGTTTTTGTGCCAGAACCATACTGTCTTGATGACTACAGCCTTGTAATATAGCTTGAAATATGGAATCGTGATGCCTTCAGTTTTGCTTTTCTTTTTCAGGACTGCTTTGAAAATCAGGCTCTTTTGTAGTTCCACACAAACTTTAGGATTATTGGTTCTAGCTTTATGACAAATTGTGGTGGTATTTTTTATAGAGATTGCATTAAATGTGTAGATTGCTTTGGGTAGTATAGACATTTTAACAATGTTTGTTCATCCAATCCATGAGTATGGAATGATTTCTCATTTCTTTGTGTCCTTTTTAATTTCTTTCATAAATGTTCTACAGTTTTAAGAGTATAGATCACTTACCTCTTTCATTAGGTTTATTCCTAGGTATTTTATTGGTTTTGGAACAATTGCAAGTGGTATTGATTCATTGATTTCTTTTTCGACTGCTTCATTAATAGTGTATAGAAATGCAACAAATTTCTCCACATTGACTTTATATCCTGCAACTTTGGTGAATTCATAAATTGTTCTAGCAATTTTTTGGTGAAGTCTTTTGGGTTTTCTAAATAGGATATCATGTCATCTGCAAATAGTGGCTGTTTGACTACTTCTTGCTTATTTCTGTGCTTTTTCTTTTTGTTGTCTGATTGCTGAGGCTAAGACTTCCAGTACTATGTTAAACAGTAATGGTGATAGTGGACATCCTTGTCTTGTACCTGACTGTACAGGAAAGGCTTTCAATGTTTCATCATTGAAGGTGATATTAGCTGTGGGTCTTTTGTATATGGCCTTTATGATGTTGAGGTATGTTCCCTCTATCCCTACCTTCTGGAGAGTTTTTAACAAGAATGAATGCAGTATTTTGTCAAACGCTTTTTCTGCATCTACTGACAAGATCCTATGGTTCTTATTCTTTCTTTTATTAATGTGGTGTATCCCATTGATTTTCAAATATTGAACCAGCCCTGCAGCCAATGAATAAATCCCACTTTATCATCATGAATAATTCTTTTACTGTTATGTTGAATTTGATTTGATAGCATTTTATTGAGAATTTTTGAGTCCATATTTATCAGGGATACTGACCTGTAATTCTCTTTTTTGGTGGGGTCTTTGTCTGGTTTTGGAATCAAGGTAATGATTGGTAGAATGAGTTTGGAAATTTTCCTTCCATTTCTATTTTTTTTAAACAGTTTGAGAAGAATAGTTATTAACTCTTCTTTAAATGTCTAGCAGAATGCATCTGGGTGGCTCAGTTGGTTAAGTGTCCAACTTCGTCTCAGGTCATGATTTCATAGTTCGTGAGTTCAAGTCCAGCATTGGGCTCTCTGCTGTCAGTATGGAGCCCATTTTGGATCCCCTGTCCTCCTCTCTCTCTGCCTGTCTCCTGCTTACACTCTGTCTCTCTCAAAATAAATAAAATCAAAAAATTTATATATCTCACAGAATTCCCTGGGAAGCCATCTGGCCCAGGACTCTTGTTTGTTGGGAGATTTTAAATTACTGATTCAATCTCTGCTGGCTGTTGGTCTGTTCAAATTCTCTATTTCTTCCTGTTTCAGTTTTAGTTGGTTGTCAGTTTCTAGGAAATTGACCATTTCTTTCACATTGGCCAGTTTGTTTTTGGCATATAACTTTTCATTATATTCTCATATTATTATTGTATTTACGTGGTGTTGGTTGTGATCTCTCCTCTTTCATTTGTGACTTTCTCTATTTGGTTCCATTCTCTTTTCTTTTTGAAAAGTCTGACTAGGTGCTTATCAATTTTGTTTATTCTCTCAAAGAATCAGCTCTCAGTTTCATTGATCTGTTCTTTGTTTGTTTGTTCGTCTATATAGTTTATTTCTGCACTAATCTTTACTATCTCCCTTCCTCTGCTCCCTTTATCCTTTATTTGCTGTTCCTTTCTTAGATGCTTTAGGTGTAAGGTTAGGTTGTGTATTTGGGGCCTTTCTTCCTTCTTGACATAGGCCTGAATTGCCATATACTTCACTCTTAAGATTTCCTTGTTTCATCCCAAAGGTTTTGGACTGTGGTGTTTTTGTTTTCATTTGCTTCCATGATTTCTTTGTTTCTTCTTTAATTTTCTGGTCAACCCATTCATTCTTTAGTAGGATGTTCTTTAATCTCCATGTATTTGTGGGCTTTTCAAATTTTTTCTTGTGGTTGACTTCAAGTTTTATAATGTGTGATCTAAAAATACGCATGGTATGATCTCAATCTTTTTGTACTTGTTGAAGGCTGATGGGTGACCCAGTATATGATCTATTCTGGAGAATTTTCAAGGTAGACTTGAGAAGAATATGTATTCTGCTGAATTAGGATGAAATGTTCTGAATATATATCTAAGTCTATCTGGGCCAATGTGTCATTCAAAGCCATGGCTTCCTTGTTGATTTTCTGCTTAAATGATCTGTCCATTGTTGTAAATAGTCCTCTACTATTACTGTATTATTATCAATGAGTATGTTTATATTTGTTTTGAATTGATTTATATATTTGTTTTCTACAAGTTTGGGGCATAAACATTTACATTTGTTAGATCTTCTTAATGGATAGACCCTTAATTATGAGAAAGTCCCCTTCTTCATCTCCTATTACAGTCTTTGTTTTAAACTCTCATTTGATATGAGATGATGTGTTCTTTTGACATCCATTGGCATAATAGATGATTCTCCATCCCCTCACTTTCAACATGCAGGTGTCTTTAGGTCTAAAATTAGTCTCCTGAAGGCAGTATATAGATAGATCTTTTTAAATCCATTCTGATACCTTACACATTTTTATTGGAGCATTTAGTCCACTAACATTTTGACTGATTATTGAAATATATTAAATTAGTGCCATTGTGTTACCTGTAGAGTTGGTATTTCTAGCAATGTTCTCTGGTCCTTTCTAGTCTTTGCTGCTTTTGGTCTTTTGTTTTTTCCTCCATTCAGAGTCCCCCTTAAAACTTATTGCAGGGGTTGTTTAGAGGTCACGTACTCTATTAGTTTTTGTTTGTCTGGGAAACTCTTTATCTCTCCTTCTATTCTGAATGATAGCCTAGCTGGGTAAAGAATTCTTAGCTGCATATTTTTCTCATTCAGCTTGTTGAATATATCCTGTGACTCCTTTTTGGTCTGCCAAGTTTCTGTGGACAGATGCACTGTGAACATTATGTATCTCCCCTTGTCTCTTTCATTACTTTTTCCTTGCTTGTGTATTTTGTGAATTTTACTATGATATAGTGGCCAGGTTTGCTGAATTTTATGGGAATTCTTTGATTTTTGGATTTTGATGTCTATGTCCTTCCCCAGTTTAGGGAAGTTTTCAGCTATAATTTGCTCACATATAACTTCTGTCCCTTTTTCTCCCTTTTATCTTCTGTGACTCTATTATTTAAATATAATATCTTTTTAATAAGTCACTGAGTGGGGTCCTTGGGTGGCTCAGTCATTTAAGCATCTGACTTTTAATTTCAACTCAGGTCATGATCTCACATTTGGTGGGATTGAGCCCTGCATTGGGCTCTGTACTGACACCAGAGAGCCTGCTTGGTATTCTTTTACTGTACCTCTTCTGCTCATGCTCTCTACCTCTCAAAATGAATAAATATTTTTTAATATAATT
This sequence comes from Panthera uncia, assembly GCF_023721935.1. NCBI lineage: Eukaryota > Metazoa > Chordata > Mammalia > Carnivora > Felidae > Panthera > Panthera uncia. Next base: position 67,228,599 of record NC_064817.1, on the reverse strand, counting down.
TATTGTCAAACTGGTTTCCATACAACACCCAGTGCTCATCCCAAAAAGTGCTCTCTCCAATGCCCATCACCCACTTTCCCCTCTCCCCCACCCTCATCAACCCTCAGTTTGTTCTCTACATTTAAGATTCTATTACGATTTGCTTCCCTCCATCTATGTAACTTTGTTTTCCCTTCCCCTAACCGATGGTCTTTTGTTAAGTCTCTCAAGATCCACATATGAGTGAAAACATATGTTTTTTGGCTCGGTGGTGTTGGGGAGAAAAATGGCCACCTCCCAGTCTCCACTCCAGGGACCCAGTGTCCCAAATCACTGCAAATAAGCCCGGCCTAAATTTTCTCCCCATCACCACCGAGCTGGAGCCTCAGGGAAGGGTCTGCAGGGCCCACTGTGGGGGCAGGACCCTCCCACACCAAATCATGCCCGTCTGCACAGGGTAACTGAGAATCTACTGGAGCGAGATAGACACTGAGGAACCAGATGGCCACCAGATGGCCACGGCATTTAAGCCATCTTCACTGTGCCTTGGGCACAGATGAGGCGGTCTGTCTCTCTCCGCCCACTCCTGTGCCCCAGCACTTGGTTGGGATTCAAATTCCCACTCCGTGCACCCTGGCACTGGGGAAGCACCTCTCCATGCCCCCCCCCCCCGCCAATATGTGGTTCAGGCTCTGTTTATATTTAATTCTTGATCAAAATCTTGAACTGTGTAGAATGAAAATTTTTCATGCCCATTTTTCTTTTACAACATTTCTTTGTTTTAAGCACAAACCTTAGGTACCTTAACAATATATTGGACATATTTTTGGTTTGTAGGAAAGTATTTCCTTGCTTCCAAAACCATCCAATATTCCTATTGTAGGAGGAAGATGTGAGTCTCCATTTTTTGCCATTCGTGATTGCTATGTGTTATAAACACAAGCATACTAAACTCAAGAGATAAGAAAAGGCAATGCTACTGGATTTATCATTCAAATAATTGGGAAATACTAGAGATAAAAATATGTGCATTTCAAAAGAAAGAGAATATCTTTTCAGACATATTTTGACCCCACACAACAGTCTCTAGGCCTCAGTAATGAAGACATTAAAAAAACTATCCATATCTAAAGGAAAAAGCATATTGAAATGTTATATTCCATACCAGATAAAGTAACAGAGGTATTTTTAGAGTATCAATTCCATAAAAGATACTTCCTTCATCTTGGTGAATAAGAGAAGTGGTACGTGAATATAATCCCTTGTATTCAAGGTTGAGCTCTTCACTGTGTTAAAGAAATAGACTATTATGTGAATTTTTCTCCTAACACCCCCCATGTTTAAAATATCGAGATGGTCTTTTTTGGATTTTTAAAAAAAATATATTTCTGTTTGGCAAATGTGGAGGTGACTCAAAATATAGTGTTGCTAACTAAATTGAAATTCACATGGATGGCACTAAACAATATCATCTTAATGCAAAAGATGGTAAGAATCAACTAAAGTATCCAAAAGTACTTTGTGTTTCACTGATGATCAAAAAAGGGTGACAGCTATGGTTTCTGTTTTATACATACCTACAGAGTTCTCATTTTTAAAAACAGTATTTTAAGCAGAGAACTGTATGTGTGTGTGTGTGTGTGAGTGCGTGCATGAGAGAGAGAGAGAGAGAGAGAGAGAGAGGCAGTATTTGATACTGCAGGTATAAGAGTTGATGAATGTGTGATATACATTCATATAGAAAACAAGGAAAGCAAAGAAACATTTAAAATGTCTTAGACATAAACATAAAAGTCCAAAAATATCACTAGAATTTTGGTTATTTTTTAGGAATATTTGTAAAGGTAATCTAAGTTTTCAGAATTATACAGCCACAGTAATAAAGGCAAAAATCTTCAAACTATCATAAGATTAAAGATTTTAATTTCTAAACTCTGTAATCTCTCTAATCCCTCTAAACAGATCTAGCTTCAGAATTTTACCTAAAGATGCTTTTTAGAATTAAACTGTTTCCAGGGCCAGCCCTAGACAAAACTAGGAGGAATTTTTGTTTTTCCAGGACCATCTTTCTTACCTTTATAAGCACTTTACTCTGAATTCCTAGATGCTATGCGGTTTTTGCTTTGCCCTCTAGTTACCTAGGTGCTACTCAGACTGTCCCTCCCCACAGCGACTGTGTCTTTTTCCTTTTCACCAAAGGTGTCTGACCTATATCCCATTTATTTAATTCCCTCTTCTCTGCCAAAGAGTTGATACTCTAATCCAGCGGTTACCAAACTTCAGCATGCATTGGAAGCACCTGAAGAGTTTTTTAAAAAAATATTTCTGGCCCTACTTCCAGAGCTTCTGATTCAGTATCTGGAGTGAAGTCTGGAATTTGCAGTTCTAGAAAACTTCCGGGTGATTGTGATGCTGTTCTTCTGAAAGCAACCCTTTGAGAATCATTGCTAATCCTCGCAAATAAATTATTCCTTTGAAGTAAAGGATTTGTATTAAATTAAACATATCTCTAATTCTAAAATTTAGAGCACCTTCACAAGTTAACAAAGAGAATCTGGGTTACCAAGAAGCCTTTCCATGCCCTTAAAATCATATCCCATGATGTATTATCATATCCTGCCTTCATATGAAGCTAGCCAAAACTAAAATTTGTGTCTTCAAGCATAAATAATAATTTCTGAAAACTATGGTCCCTTTTGGGTGGCTACTGCTGAGAGAGTAAGTCCAGACAGATATTTAGATCACATATCTTAAATAAATATAAACGGGACTCTAAAGAGGCTATAGTGTGTGCTCTACCAAGAGTTCTGAGATTTTTTAAGATCCACAGAGAGAGGAGTGAGGCAGGGAAAGGAATGAAATATACTGTGTTTATAGAGAAGACACTAACACTGGTGTACAGAATGGATGAAAAATATCTGAGGTTGCCCACGTCAACATGTAAGAGGCTGGATACAGTATACAGGATGAGATGCTGAGATTCTAGATTAGAAGAGCAATGGATTAAGCTGCTTGGTAAATCTATGATGACAACAGGGTTCAATAAAGATAGCTTAACTTGGACCTGCGTATTGAGGGAATGGGTATGTATGTTCAGTAAAACTCTAAATACTTCTTGACTTGTGATATTTGTTTTGTGATTGAATATGTGTTATTACTAAGGGATCACTTAGGTTTGAAATCAGAAGCAATTTGACAAGTGAAATGTTGCCTCATTAGTCAACAAAAATTTACTAAACAATCATCATCTCGGGCCCTGCCACTAGAAAAAATTAACTAAATGCAGCATTATCTTCAAGGAATTCAATGTCCAATGAGTCACTTAGGATATCAATCAAATGGAAAACATTTTTTTTCTTTCTTCAGAGATTTCCATGTTCCCCACTATCTTAATAGACCATGGAATGACTGATGAAAACTCATCATTTGACTTTTTTTTTAACATGAAATTTATTGTCAAATTGGTTTCCATACGACACCCAGTGCTCATCCCAACAGGTGCCTTCCTCAATACCCATCACCCACCCTCCTCTCCCTCCCACCCCCACCAACCCTCAGTTTGTTCTCAGTTTTTAAGGGTCTCTTATTTTTTGGCTCCCTCCCTCTCTAACCTTTTTTTTCCCTTCCCCTCCCCCATGGTTTTCTGTTAAGTTTCTCAGGATCCACATAAGAGTGAAAACATATGGTATCTGTCTTTCTCTGTGTGACTTATTTCACTTAGCATAACACTCTCCAGTTCCATCCACGTTTCTACAAAAAGCCATATTTCATTCTTTCTCGTTGCCACGTAGTATTCCATTGTGTTCACCGCTGTTGTTTAACATAGTGTTGGAAGTTCTAGCATCAGCAATCAGACAACAAAAGGATATCAAAGGCATCCAAATTGGCAAAGATGAAGTCAAGCTTTCACTTTTTGCAGATGACATAATATTATACATGGAAAACCCGATAGACTCCACCAAAAGTCTGCTAGAACTGATACATGGGTTTAGCAAAGTCGCAGGATACAAAATCAATGTACAGAAATCAGTTGCATTCCTATACACTAATAATGAAGCAACAGAAAGACAAATAAAGGAACTGATCCCATTCACGATTGCACCAAGAATCATAAAACACCTAGGAATAAACCTAACCAAAGATGTAAAAGATCTGTATGCTGAAAACTATAGAAAGCTTGTGAAAGAAATTGAAGAAGACATAAAGAAATGGAAAAACATTCTGTGTTCATGGATTGGAAAAATAAACAGTGTTAAAATTTCAACACTACCCAAAGCTATCTACACATTCAATACAATCCCAATCAAAATTGCACCAGTGTTCTTCTCAAAGCTAGAACAAAAATAATCCTAAAATTTGTATGGAACCACAAAAGACCCTGAATAGCCAAAGTAATATTGAAGAATACCAAAGCGGGAAGCATCACAATCCCAGTCTTTAGCCTCTACTACAAAGCTGTAATCATCAAGACAGCATGGTATTGGCACAAAAACAGACACATAGACCAATGCAATAGAATAGAGACTTCACAATTGGACCCACAAAAGTATGGCCAACTAATCTTTGACAAAGCAGGAAAGAATATCCAATGGAAAAAAGACAGTCTCTGCAAGAAATGGTGTTTGCAAAACTCAATAGCAATGGTGCTGGGAGAACTGGACAGCAACATGCGGAAGAATGAAAACTAGACCACTTTCTTACACCATTCACAAAAATAAACTCAAAATGGATAAAGGACCTGAATGTGAGACAGGAAACCATCAAAACCCTAGAGGAGAAAGCAGGAAAAAAGACCTCTCTGACCTCAGTCGCAGCAATTTCTTACTTGACACATCTCCATAAGCAAGGGAATTAAAAGCAAAAATGAACTCTTGGGGCCTCATGAAGATAAAAGGCTTCTGCACTGCAAAGGAAACAATCGACCAAACTAAAAGGCAAGCAACGGAATGGGAAAAGATATTTGCAAATGACATATCGGACAAAGGGCTAGTATCCAAAATCTATAAAGAACTCACCAAACTCCACACCCGAAAAACAAATAATCCAGTGAAGAAATGGGCAGAAAACATGAATAGACACTTCTCTAAAGAAGACATCCAGATGGCTAACAGGCACATGAAAAGATGCTCAACGTCGCTCCTCATCAGGGAAATACAAATCAAAACCATACTCAGATACCACCTCACGCCAGTCAGAGTGGCTAAAATGAACAAATCAGGAGACTATAGATGCTGGCAAGGATGTGGAGAAAGGGGAACCCTCTTGCACTGTTGGTGGGAATGCAAACTGGTGCAGCTGCGCTGGAAAACAGTGTGGAGGTTCCTCAAAAAATGAAAAATAGATCTCCCCTATGACCCAGCAATAGCACGCTAGGATTTACACAAGGGATATAGGAGTGCTGATGCATAGGGGCACTTGTACCCCAATGTTTATAGCAGCACTTTCAACAATAGCCAAATTATGGAAAGAGCCCTAATGTCCATCAACTGATGAATGGATAAAGAAATTGTGGTTCACCATTTGACATTTTACCAGAACCTCTTTCCCCCTCCCAATTGTACCATCAATTTCACCTGTTACCAGTAGTTTCAGTACTAGAAAAGGGATGTGTGTGTGTGTGTGTGTGTGTGTGTATGTGTGTGTGTTTGCATATATATATATATATATATAGTTGTTAAACATTTGCTTTGATTCTTATTCAAAATAATTTAAGTATGAAGAAATAGAAATAGAAAATTCCATACATATGCTATATAGTGACACTACGTGAGATTACCTAGTACTGTGTTAATTGGTCTTTTATGACTATAAACCTTTTATAAATGGATAACTTTCATTTTCACTAATTTTAATCTAATCAGGAAAACATCAAGCAAATTTCTAGTACTTTCATCTGTCAACTTACTTTCTCCATTTGATTTACACAATTGTAATAATTTTGTCATTTAAAAATTATTTAAAACACAAGATATGGGAAAATCTATAAAAGACAGTTTTATTGATCATTTCAGGGCATTAATTTGGTTCTTTAATAAAACCAGTTATGACTTTGCATTACTATTTTTATTTGGCCTTACTGTAACTTTCAAGCAATATAGCCTAAACCACTACCAAAATGCTAGCATGAAGGTGAAATGTTTTCAGAAACCAGACTGTGATGAAAAACATAGGAAATATGTTAATTATTATTTATTACATCAGATTTCCAGTGTTTAAACTATTGATAAAATAAAGAATTTTATAAGCTGTCTGCCAGAGTCCAGCTCCAGCAGGTCTAGGGGTTCCCGAAGGATGAATGGCATCAGCAAAAAAGTGAAAAAAATAAAAATAAAAATAAAAATGGACACAGACAACAGCCGTGTGTTGAACTGGCCGCTTTATTGTGGCAAACATGGCATTATATATTTGTTAGCAATTTCCTTATAGCGTGCATCATCTGTTTCCTAAGCACTACCTAATTCTAAAAATGTTCCTATGTGTAATCACCCTTTAAGGAATAACATGGTTATTTTCTCGTAACGTTTCCTCCTGCCTTTTGCTTATTGATTAATTTCTTACATTATTTTCATTATGTATCTACATTTATCTATAATCTATAAAGCATTTGCTTTGCTATTTTCATGAAAGGTCATCTCTCAACACCTCAAGCAGAACAGTTACAGGGACATGACCTCTTAGTTGTTTCCCCGAACCACTTGTGGCTTGAGGAACAAAAGTGTTTACCTTGGTCCGAGGTTCCAGGAGGGGGCCAAGAGGGCCTTAGGAACCCACACCTTATACATTCTCAGAGAGACAATGCACCTAGGAACTAATGAACCATTCTGTACTTTAACCAACTAGGTTCAATCATCATTTGGAATGCCTCCTGGGGGCCAAGTGGGCCTAGGGGTTGGAGTAACTTGTGCGCATAGATACACTCTTTTGTTGCCAGAGTGGGGCTTTCAAATCCATTTATTTCTCCTTTGCTGGCAAATGTATGAGGCTATCCTTCCTTTAGGTACAGGAGTCTTTATAGGGGGTGGCAAGGGCTAAATGTAGGGCCTCACAATTTCCTTGTGGAACCTTATTTTCTTTCCCCAATGGTTCTTTTCCCAGGGGGCCTGTCGAGGGCAATTCCCCAACAGACAAATCCCCAGGTACTTTTATTAAAGCCAAATTACATAAAAGTGGGAGTACAAGAAGCTTCACTGTCGGTGAGCCGCCCTGCAGTCCCTATCCGTCCACCGCCTGGGCCTTGCCATCAGGCTGGTTGGATAGCTTGGCTTCTGGCAGCTGCCAAAACTATACTAAATAGTTTTAATAGAAGATAAACTTTTTTTGTGAAATACAGTAGTTAAAAGCAAAAAATGCAAAAAAAGAGGGGGACAGTTTCACATGCTAGAATTTGAATTTACTGAATATTACTTCAGTATTAAATATAGTACATAGAAAGTTCTAAAGATTTCTACATGCCTTTATTTACATTGCTTCCCTCCAAATGCATATAATTTCTCATAAAGATTTTTAGAAAATAATAGTTCTAATAGATTAACATCTTCCAAGTCAGGAATCATTTACCTCTTTCTTTTCCTCCTCTTCCTCCTCTTCAGCTTCCCCCTCCTCCCCCTCCTCATTTTTCTTCTTATTTGTGGGAGAGGTATCATTTACTGGTTTTATGTTAGAAGCATCCATTATTTTTCTATTCAAAAACAGGGATGCACTGATAGAGCATGTTACCCAAGACACTATGCATGTTGGGCATGTCTCACAATGGGAACAATTAGACAAATTAATGACAAAGTATATAGATTACTATTAATTTAATTTTCTTTAGATAAGATAGCACTTTAACTCTCTGGACATCAGTTTCTTCCAAATCAGGATAAGGAGGATAGGGGTGCCTGGGTGGCTCAGTCGGTTAAGCGTCTGACTTTGGCTCAGGTCATGATCTCACAGCTCGTGAGTTCGAGCCCCGCGTCGGGCTCTGTGTTGACAGCTCAGAGCCTGGAGCCTGCTTCGGATTGTTTCCCTCTCTCTCTGCCCCTAACCCACTTGCATTCTGTCTCTGTCTCTCTCAAAAATAAATAAACATTAAAAAAAATTTAAAGGATAAGGAGGATAATTTCTAAAGTTCCTTCTAGTTTCCATAAATATTTATTCAAATGCAAAATAATGAAGGAGGGGTTGCTATTTTAGATAGGGTAGTCAGGAAATACATCTTTGTTAAGGGGACTTTTGAACCTGAGGGAAAGGATGCAGCAAATGATGGACATATCTGGGACAAGCACTTTCCTGACATGACTAAAACTGTGCAAATTTATGATGAGCTTACAAAAGTTTAGTACTTCCAATTAATAATAAATATGTGTTCTCAACATACACCTACTGGTTTAATATTCTATAACCCACCACACATTTTTTTAACTAAACCTTTTATTTGGAAAAAATTAAGTGTATTTATAGGTGCCATGTTTTACTTTTAGTTACCAACCACATAATGATGGAAATATTTCTTATTTTTTTGTATGTTATTTCAAGTTTTCATTTAAATTCTTGTTACTTAACATGTAGTGTAATATTGGTTTCAGGAGTAGAATTTAGTGATTCATCACTTATATATAACCCCCAGTGTACATCACAAGTGCTCTTCATAACACCTGTCACTTATTTAGCCCATCCCCCCATCCCCCCTCCAGCAACCCTTAGTTTGTTCTCTATAGTTAAGAGTCTCTTATGGTTGGCCTCCCTCTCTTTTTTTTCCTCCTTTCCCCCATGTTCCTCTCTTCTGTTTCTTAAACTCTACATATGAGTGAAAGCATATGGTACTTGTCTTTGCCTGATAGACTTCTTTCGCGTATCATAGTACACTCTGGCTCTATCCACATCATTGCAAATGGCAAGATTTCATTCTTTGTGATGGCTGAGTAATGTTCCACTGTATATTTATACCATCTCTTCTTTATCCATTCATCAGTGGATAGACACTTGATAATACTCCTGTAAACATTGGGGTGCTAGGGCCCCTTTGAATCAGCGTTTTTGTATCCCTTGGGTAAATACCTCGTAGTGCAATTGCTGGATCATTGCATAGTTTTATTTTTAATTGCTTAAGGAACTTCCATACTGTATTCCAGGGTGGCGGCACCAGTTTGCATTCACACCAACAAGGGCAAAAGTGTTCGCCTTTCTCCACATCCTCACAAACATCTGTTGTTTCCTGTGTTGTAAATTTTAGCCATTCTTACAGGTGTGAGGTGGTAACTTATTGTAGTTTTATTTGTATTTCCCTGATGATGAGTGATGTTCATCTTTTCATGTGTCTGTAACCATCTGGATGTCTTCTTTGGAAAAGTTTTTATTCATGTCTTCTGCCCATTTCTTCACTGGATTATTTATTTATTAGGTGTTAACTTTGATAAATTCTTTAAAATTTTGGATGCTATCCCTTTATCATATGTCATTTGCAAATATCTTTTCCCATTCCATAGGTTGCCTTTTAGTTTTGTTCATTGTTTCTTTCACTGTGCAGAAGGTTTTTATCTTCATGAAGTCCCAATAGTAAATTTTTGTTTTTGTTTCCCTTTCCTCTAGAGACTTGTCTAATAAGAAGTTGCTATAGGGGGCAACTGGGTGGTTCAGTTCATTGAGCGTCAGACTTCGACTCAGGTCATGATCTCACGGTTTGTGAGTTTGAGCCCCATGTTGGGCTCTCGGTTAACAGCTCAGAGCCAGGAACCTGCTTCAAAATCTGTGTCTCCCTTTGTATCTGCCCCTCCCCCGCTCGTGCTCTCTCTCTCTCTCTCTCTCTCTCTCTCTCAAAAGTATGTATAAACATTAAGAAAATGAAGTTGCTATGACCTATGTCAAAAAAGTTGCTGGCTGTGTTCTCTAGGATTTTGATGATTTCCTATCTCACTTTTAGGTCTTTTATCCATTTTGAATTTATTTTTATGTATGGTGTTAAGAAAGTGGTCCAGTTTCATTTTTCAGCACGTTGCTATCCAGTTTTCCCAACATCATTTGTTGAAGAGACTGTCTTTTTTCCTTTTGATATTCTTTCCTGCTTTATCAAAAAGTGGTTGACAATAGAGTTGTAAGTCCATTTGTGGGTTTTATATTCTGTTCCATTGATATATGTATCTGTTTTTGTGCCACTATCACACTTTTGATTACTACAGCTTTGCAATATAGCTTAAAGTCCAGACATGTGATACCTCCAGCTTCGCCTTTGTTTTTCAAGATTGCTTTGGCTATTCCATATCTGTTGTGGTTCCATACAAATTTGAGGATTGCTTTTTCTAGCTTTGTGAAAAATGCTGGGGGTATTTTGATTGAGATGGCATTAAATGTGTAGATTGCTTTGGGTAGTATAGACATTTAAACAATATTTGTTCTTCCAACCCATGAGTATGGAAAGCTTTTCCATTTCTTTATGTCACTGTCATCTTCAATTTCTTCCATAAGTGTTCCATAGTTTTCAAAGTACAAATCTATTACCTCTTCCATTAGGTCTATTCCTAGGTATCTGATGGTCTTTGGTGCAATTATAAATGTGATTGATTCCATGATATCTTTTAGTGCAGCTTCACTATTGGTGTATATAAATGCAACAGATTTCTTTATGTTGATTTTGGATACTTCAAGTTTGCTGAATTTGTGTATCACTTCTAACAATTTTTTTGGTGGAGTCTTTTGGGTTTTCTACAGAGAGTATCATGTTGTCTGCAAATACTGAAAGCGTGACTTCTTACTTGCTGATTTGGATGCCTTTTATTTCTTTTTGGAGTGAATATTCTTGTTTTGTTCCTGACCATAGAGAAAAGCTGTCAGTTTTTCCCCATTGAGGATGGTATTAGCTGTGGGTCTGTTGTTTATGGCCTTTATGATGTTGAGGTATGTTTCCTCTATCCCTTCTTTGTTGAGGGTTTTTTATCAAGAATGGATGCAGAGCACCTGGCTGGCACAGTCAGTTAAGTTTCTGACTCTTGATCTTGGCTCATGTCATTATCTCACATTTTGTGGGTTCGAACCATGCATCTGGCTCTGCACTGAAAATGCAGAGCCTGCTTGTGATTCTCTCTCTCCCTCTCTTTTTCTGACCCTCTCCTGCTCATGCTTTCTCTCTCTCAAACTAAATAAATTTTAAAAAAGAATGGATGCTGTACATTGTCAAATGCTTTTCTTCATCTATTGAGAGGATCATATGGTTCTTATTATTTATTTTACTAATGTGGTGTATTACATTGATTGATTCGCAAATATTGAATAAACTTTGTAGGCCATGAATAAATCCCACCTGAACATGGTGAATAATTCCTTCAATACACTGTTGGATTATATTTGCCAGTATCTTGTCGAGAATTTTTGTATCCATGTTAACCAAGAATATTGACCTATAATTCTCCTTTTCAGTGGGGTCTTTGTCTGGTTTTGGAATCAAGGTAATCCTGGCCTCATGGGTGAATTTGGAAGTTTTCCTTACATTTCTATTTTTTGGAATATTTTAAGAAGAATAGGTATTGGTTCTTCTTTAAAAGTTTGGTAAAATTAATTCCCCTGGGAAGCCATCTGGCCCTGGACTTTTGTTTGTTGAGACATTTTGATTACTGATTAAATTTCTTTGCTGGTTATGGGTCTGTTATAATTTTCCCTTTCTTCCTATTTCAGTTTCGTAGTTTACATTTCTAAGAATCTATCCACTTCTAGATTGTGTGCCTTGGTGGCGTATAATTGTTCATAATATTCTCTTATACTTGTTTTACTTCTGTGGTGTTGACTGTGATCTCTCCCCTCTCATTTGTGATTTTATTTATTTGGGTCCTTTCTTTTTTTTCATTTTGGTATGTCAGGCTAGGGATTTATCACTTTTATTAATTTTTTCAAAGAATCAGTTCCTAGTTTTATTGATCTGTTCTACTGTGTTATTTTGCTCCTGTATTCTTTATTACTGCTCTAATCTTTATTATTTCCCTTCTTATGCTGGCTTTAAGCTTCAGTTGCTTTCCTTTTCTAGCTCTTTTAGGTGTAAGGTTAGATTGTATAGTTGAGACTTCTGTTGCTTCTTGACGTAGGCCTATATTGCTATATATTTCCTTCTTATGCCCACTTATCCTGCATTCCAATGGTGTTTCATTTTCATTTGGTTCCAGGTATTTTTTTTAATTTCTTCTTTAATTTATGGCTAACCTGTTCATTTTTAGTAGGATGTTATTTGACCTCCAATTATTAGTGGTCTTTCAAAATTTTTTTCTTCTGGGTGACTCAAGTTTCATTGCATTGTAGTCAGAAAATATGCATGATGTGATCTCAATATTTTGTATATGTTGAGGCCTGATTTGTGACCCTGTTTATGACCTATTCTGGAGAATGTTCCGTGTGCACTGGAAAAAATTGTATATTCTGCTGCATTTGGCTGAAATTTTCTGAATATATCTGTTAAGTCCATCTGGTCCAGTGTTTCATTAAAAGCCATTGTTTCCTTGTTGATTTTCTTGTTAGATTATCTGTCCATTGTTGTAAGTGGGGTTTTAATATATCCTATTATTATTATTATATTATTATCAATGATTTTCTTTATGTTTGTTATTAATTGATTTATATATTTAGTTGCTTCTATGTTGGTGGCATAATATTTACAATTGTTAGATCTTCTTATTGGATAGACCCCTTTATTATGATACAGTACCTTCTTCATCTCTTGCAAGTCTTTTGTTTAAAATCTAGTTTGTTTGATATGAGTATGGCTATCCAAACTTTCTTTTGATGTCCGTTAGCAATGATACATTGTTCTTCATCCCCTCACATTCAATCTACAGGTGTTTTTAGGCCCCAAATCAGTCTATTTTAGGCAATATATATATATGGGTCTTTTTTTTATCCATTTGATACCACACATTTTTGATTGGAGCACTTCGTCCATTTACTTTCAGAGTGATTATGTATATATATGAATTTTGTTCCATTGTATTATCTGTAAAGCCATTGTTTCCAGAGAGTTCCTTTGTTCCTTTCTAGTCTTTGTTACTTTTGGTATTACTTTCCAACTCAAAGAGTATCCTTTAATATTTCTTGCAGGGCTGCTTTAGTGGTCTCAAACGCCTTTAGTTGTTTTTTGTTTTTTGTTTTTGTTTGGGAAACTCTTCATCTCTTCATCTGTTCTGAATGAATAACATATTCTTGGCTGCATATTTTTCCCATTTATTCAAGTTGAATATTTCATGCCACTCCCTTCTAGCCTGCCTGCCAAGTTTCTTTTGATAAGTCTGCTGCTACTCTGATTTGTCTTCTTTTGTAAATTCTTTTCATTTTCTGCTCTAAGGATGTTTTCCTTATCTCTGTATTTTGCAAATTTTACTACAATACATGATGCAGTTGACCTACTTTTGTTGATTTTGATGGGAGTTCTCTGTATTTCCTGTATTTGGATGTCTGTTTCTTTCCCCAGATTAGGTAAGTTTTCACCTATAATTTACTCAAGTAAACCTTCTGCCCCTTTCCCCTCTCTTCTTCTTCTAGGATTCCTGTGATACAAATGCTATTATGTTTTATGGAGTTGCTGAGTTTCCTAAGTCTACATTTGTGATCCAATATTTTTCTTCCCCTCTTCTTTTCAGCTTGATTATATTCCATAATTTTATCTTCTATATCACTGATTTGTTCTTCTACTTCTTCCATCTTTTGTGGTCGTTATACCCAGTCAGTTTTGCATCAGCCTGATTAGTTTCTAGGTCTTTTATCTCTGCGATAATGGACTCCCTTGTTTCTTCTATGCTCTTCTCAAGCCCAGCTAGTATCCTTCTGATGTTGTTTTAAACCTGGTAGAGGCATAATAATTATATCTGTTTCAATTAGATCCCTGGTTATGACCTTTTCTTGTTCTTTCTTTTAAGAATAGAAATTTTTCTGTCTTGCATCTTGTCTAGGTCTCTGTTTTCTTCTATGTGTTCAGAAACCCTGTTATGTTTCATGCTCCTGAGAATAATGGCTACATTAAGAAGAGGTCATAGACACTCCAGTACCTAGTGCTTCAGGAAGTGTTTCCGGTGTATGCTGTGTGGATTTTGCTGCTGTGTTTTGGCTGTTCTTTCCCCAAGTCAGTCCTATGCAGAGTTTCTCCTTGACTCCGGTGGGGAGCGTTTGAATCTTGTCCAGTGTGTGGAGGATTTTAAGTATGTGTGTTTTGGCATGCTTGTTAAACACGCTAGATCCTATTTCCACTAGAGCTGAAGTTTTGCGGCACTCTATAGTCTGTAGACTTAGTAAATTCAAGGAGTTTGTGCTGGTCTTCTGGGGGAGAGGCCCACTGTTGATCTGGCTGTCAGGCATGCTTACCCTAGTGAAAAAGTACATGCAGAGTGCAAAGGCATGGGGCTTGGTGTAAGTGGCTGAAGCCTCCACTGTGGACACAGTGTTGCTCACTGAAGTACATCCTTGCTGATGGGCAGGAGGAAAAATTGTGTCAGCTTGCTCTCTAATCCTTGTAGAGGGTATTTCATGCCCACCAGTGGTCAGGAAACCCTCACAGAAGAGCAAATAATCTCCCCTCGTGTGTTCCAGGCATCTCCTAGATACCTGCCATCACCTTGCTTGTGTCACAACTATCTGCCCACTTGGTGGTGCAGTACTCTTGTTTTTCATCTCAAGCAGATGGCTAGGTTTCAAAATGCAACATTTTAGGGACCAGGTTTAGTAGGGACCTACCCTGATCCTCTGGGGGAGGGTCTCATTATGGGATGGCTGGCACCAGTTAGTCCCTGATGGGCAGTAGCATGAATGCACAGAGGCTTGGAGTTGATGGTAAAAGTGTATCAAAGGGCCGGCATCCAGGTTAGCTGCTCTCAGCAGGCATCTCTGCTCCTATGCTAATGAATGGGGCAGTGCCATGGCACCTGCCAGCTCTTTTGTCCTCTGAAAGGGAGTGTCAACTCTCCATAATGCACTCCGAGAAAGGGAACTGTCCCTCCTAGTTTGACCGAGGATACGCTCAGACCACATTGTCTGCTCCCAGACCTCTGCCCTCCTTCTCCACAGGAACACCATTATATTTGCAAGGCTCCACCCCAGGGATGGCACAGACTTCTGAAACTTTGATTTTTGAGTTCTGCTGATTGTAAATACTTGAGATAATCAGCCCCTCTCATTTTTCCCAGTTTTGGGGAAGTGTTTTTCTTGTGTAATCGCCTGGGTACTGCTCTCTCTCTGAATGTATATCTTTCTCTCCATGATCAAGGCTCCCCCCTCATCATCGCCCATGAATCTTTTCTACTCCAAATCTTATCTCTCTACCTCTTTTCACATTATGGCCTCTTCTCTCTTTCTAGTTGTGCAGTTTGTTCTCTCAGCCCTCAGATTGATTTTGTGGGTGTTCAGAATGATTCAATATTTATCTAACTGTATTCAAAGGGCGAGGCAATAAAGCACAAAGCCTTCCTACTACTTTGCCATCCTAACCCCTCTCTTGATGGAAGCATTTCTAAACATCAGTTGTCTTAGCCCAAGTTGTTTTTTTAAAAGCAATTAATTTCTTACTCATTAGTAAAATGTCACCTTTATCTAAAAGGGTAGATTAAGGGTGCTTATTTTTTTCATATGATGTATTTCATATAGCTGCTTATAATGGAAAGTGCCAACATGATTGTAATACTAGTCTCATTTATAAAACATTTGTCTCAAAAAATATATCTAACTTGACTAGGAGGAGTTAAGATGGAGGAATAGTAGTGGGAACCTGAGCTTACCTAGTCCCTTGAACACAGCTAAATCAATATCAGGCATTTTGAATAACTAAAAAATCAATCTGAGGGTTAAGAAAATAATCTACACAATTGGAAGGAGAAAATGTGGCAGATGTGAGGTTTGGAGCTGTGAACTGGAGGAGACAAAAGCCATGGAGCCATGGAGGGAATGAAACCCTTTTCATGGAGAGTGGTCAGGAAGAGAGGGAGAGAGTGGTGGGGAGTGAGCAACTTATAAGATCTGTACAAGACTCCGTGGTGTGCGGATCCCCTAGGTTGCATTAGGCCCGATTGCTTCCCTTCCTGGTATACATTTAGAAGAGGGTTTTTTGCCTAAAGACAAAAGCCAGGAGCCTTTGAGCAGCCATTCAACACAGGGAATAGAAGAGCCCAAAGAAAGCAGATACTCTTGTGACAGCTTTTCACTGTGTGCCAATAGACTCCATCCTGAGTGTGTACTGTGTACAACTGTTTTTCTGAGACAGAATGAAGCAGGGGAAAGAGGCACACACAGACTGCAGATAAGCCAGTCGCAGCTTTCACTATGTGCCACAATAGACTCCAGTCACTGTGCATGTGCTCTGTGACTACTTTTCTGGTGAAGAATGGTGAAAAGCACACTGAGAGTCTCTCCTCTGGAGAAGGCAAGTGAGTCCACGTTTTTTGGGGGGACCCTTTAAGATTTGGAGTTTTAAATCACAGTCACTGGCCAGATATAAAACAGGAGAACTGTGGCACTGGGCATGGCACTCAGGGAACTGACAAAAGCCTTGGACACTTCTGTGAGGCCTCATGAAATGCAACAACCTAGAGTTCCCCTCCAGGGGAGGAGAGGGCAGGGTGCCATCTTCCCCAGCCCTCTCCCTGAACTATGCCCACCAAAACCTATCAGATGTCAGAGAGAAACACAGCACCACCTAGTGTTGGCTTGAGAGACTTACACAAAGCCCTACACCCCTGCACACTTTAGGCACTTTTCCACTGAAACAAGTCAGCCTCACAGTGTAGCAGGCCACTCCCCAAGAAGACAAGCACAAAAAACTCCTTTGCACCAAATCTACTGATCATAGTGCTGCAAAGCTTCCACTCTAGGGGAAATAGGATCTTACTTCCATTTTACTTTTATTCTGTATCTTTTTTATTACTTTTTTCATTTATTTTATTTTTCAATTTTTTTTCAATTTTTTATTATGTTTTATTTTTTATGTATACATTTGTATATACACATTCTATTTTTATTGTCTTTTTGTTTATTTTCAGTAAATTTTCTTTCATTATTTTTATTTTTGTTTCTTTTAACAAGCCTACCAAAACAGACCCAAGATCAACTTTTTTTGATTGTTTTGTTTTGTTTTGTTTGTTTTTGTTTCTTTGCTTTTCTTTTTTCTTTCTTTCTTCCTTCTTTTCTTTTCTGGATAAAATGATGACACTAAGATATTAACCCAAATAGAAGGAACAGGTAGTAGAATTCATGGCCAGGGACTTAATCAATATGGATATAAGAAAGATATCTGAAATAGAGTTTAAAACCATGATTATAAGCATACGAGCTGAGCTTGAAAAAAGCATGGAAGACAGTAGAGAATCCCTTTCAGCAGAGATAAAAGGGCTAAAATCTAGTCAGGCTGAAATTTAAAATGCTATAACCAAGAGGCAATCTCATATGGATGCCGTGATGGTGAAGATGGATGTAGCAGAGGAGTAAATCAATGATAAAAGATAAAATTATAGAAAACGATGACATTGAAAAGAAAAGGGAAACATTTCATGGATTATGAAGGCAAAATTAGGGAACTAAGCGCTTTCTTTAAATTATTTATTTAGGAGGGGTCAACGTGGCAGAGAAGTAGGGGGATCCAAGCTTCCCACGTCTCTCAAACAAAAGGTTGAAGGCAAAGGACTTTGAACCCCAGGAATCTGGGAGGAAAAGAGACTGAGTCACTACCAGGGAGACTCTAGGACAATATGATGGGCCATAGGTCCATGATTGCGAACTGGGAGAGATAAAACCGGCTGTGCAGGCATGGAGGGGAAGGATCCCCTTCTGCGGAGACAGAAAGGGAATAGAAAGACTGCAGAAGCATAGGACTGTATCTGGACAAGAGAAAAACCTCAGACTGGGATGGGGAAAGATCCAATCTCTGCCGGGTTTTTTCCAGATTGGGGCCAGCTGCCCTTTCATACACCTGGGGAGGAGGGGAGCCAGCTCCAGACTGGGGGGCTAGGTCAGGGACCAGGTCCACAGTAGGAGAAAGTGATACCCTCCCTGGGTGCTGTGGGACAGGACAAAACCAGCCGGGGACCACATAACGGGCAGCACGGAGAGGCAATTCTCCAGTACCAGGGCTCATGGAGCAGGAGCTTGAATCCCAGCCAAGTGCTGGGGGTCTGTGGAGCAAGACAGACTGCCTCATCTTCATCCGGGGCACAGAGAGGATGGCTCAAAGAGAGTGATTTGGGATACCGGGTCCGTGGAGAAGAGACTGGTGTGTTGCCATTTTTCTCCCCACCACCACCAAGGCCGGACCTCAGGAACGGGTCTGCAGGGCCCACAGTGGAAGTGGCACCCTCCCACACCAAACCACGCCCCTTTGCAAGGGATAACTGCCTATCTATTGGAGCGGGATAGACGCTGAGGAACCAGATGGCCACCTCCTCCAGACTAGTGCTGCTGCATTGCCTGGATTAGTTTTCAGACAATTATTATTATTTAGATAT
Organism: Panthera uncia; assembly: GCF_023721935.1. Lineage (NCBI taxonomy): Eukaryota > Metazoa > Chordata > Mammalia > Carnivora > Felidae > Panthera > Panthera uncia. The sequence goes on along the minus strand of NC_064817.1, from coordinate 67,210,189 downwards.
ATTCTTCCTTCCTTTTCTCCTTCTTATCTCTTTCCTCCTCTAGTCTGGTTACTCTGGTTGTTGGTTTGTTTAAGCAGACATATTTAATCCATTCTCTTGGTACATGCTGTATATATCCTTCTTTACTTTCCTTTCTCTCTCTCTGGAGTAATTAAGCCATAGAGTTTCTCTGTCTGGATAACTTGATCTTCATTTCTTTTCCCCCCACTTCCTTTTTTACTTTCCTTTCTCTCTCTCTGGATTCAGCCTTTGAGTCTCTCTGCCTGGTCAATGTTTATTTTTTTCCCCACCCCTGTCATTTCTCTCTTAGTATGTGCTCTTCCATCAATACTGCCTCCACCCTGTTCTTAACGTGTAGCTGGTGTTTCTGGTTTTTGGATTTTGGCTTTTGGCTTGTTTGTTTGTTTGTTTGTTTTACTTGTTTGTGTGTTTGTGTGTTTTTGTTCCTTGTTTGCTTATCTTTTTGTTTCCCTTTCCAGGGCTACTTCAAGGAACAAATCAAGACACACCTGGTGGAGGATCCAAAACATCACTACGAGTAGGGAAATAAAACAACCAAAGTCACAATAACAGAGAGCAAGTAACATGCACGAGAAAACACCCCCTGAAGGGCCAGGCCCTGGACAGTGTATGACCCCCCCCCTTTAATATACCAGTGCTCGCAGGTGCAGAGCACATAACAAGGTTTTAAAACTCTTATAGGACAGAAAAACAGCCAAAATGATGAAACGGAAGAGTTATCATCAAAAGAAATTCCAGGAAGAAGTGAGAGCCAAAGAATTTATCAAAACCAATATAGACAATATAACTGAACAAGAATTTAGAATAATAGTCATAGGATTAATGGCTGGGCTTGAAAAAAGCATAGAAGACAGCAAAGAATCTATTGCTGCAGAGAGCAAGGAACTAAAAAATAGTCATGATGAATTAAAAAATGCTATAAATGAGGGGCAAAATAAAATGGAGGCGGCCACAGCACGGACTGAAGAGGCAAAGGGGGAAATATGTGAGTTAGAAGATATAATTATGGGAAAAGAGGAAGCTGAAAAAAAGAGAGATAAAAAAATCCAGGATCACGAAGGGAGAATTAGAGAACTAAGTGATTCAATCAAATGGAACAATATCCATATCATAAGAATTTGAGAAGAAGAAGAGAGAGAAAGGGGCTGAAGGTGTACTTGAACAAATCATGACTGAAAACTTCCCCAATCTGGGGAAGGAAACTGACACTGAAATCCAAGAGGCGTAGAGAACTCCCTTTGGATGTAACTTGAATCAATCTTCTGCATGACGTATCATAGTGAAACTGGCAAAATACAAGGATAAAGAGAGAATTCGGAAAGCATCTAGGGAAAAATGGGCCTTAACATACAAAGGTAGACACATAAGGGTAGTAGCAGACCTATCTACTGAAACTTGGCAGGCCAGAAAGGAATGGCAGGAAATATTCAATGTGATGAAGGAAAAATATGCAGCCAAGAATACTTTATCCAGCAAACGTATCATTCAGAAGATAAAGGTCATTATCATTCTGTCATTCAGAGATAAGGTTTTCCCAAACAAACAAAAACTGAAGGAATTCATCACCACTAAACCAGACCACTAAAGAGATCCTAAGGGAGACTCTGTGAGTGAAGTGTTGCAAGGACCACAAAGGACCAGAGACATAACTACAGCAGAAACCTACAGATAACACAATGACTCTAAACCCATATCTTTCAATAATAACACTGACTGTAAATGGACTAAATGCTCCAATTAAAAGACATAGGGTATCAGAATAAATAAAAAACAAGACCCATCTAATTTCTGTCAACAAGAGACCCATTTTAGACCTGAGGTCACCTTCAGGTTAAAAGTGTGGGGATGGAGAACTATCTATCATGCTACTGGAAGTCAAAAGAAAGCTGCAGTAGCCATACTTATATCAGACAAACTAGACTTTAAATTAAAGGCTGTAACAAGAGATGAAGAAGGATATTATATAATAATCACAGGGTCTATCCATCAGGAAGAGGAAACAATTATAAATGTCTATCCACCAAATTCGGAATCACCCAACTATATAAAACAAATAATCACAAGCATAAACTATCTTATTGGTAAGAATGTGGTAAATGCAGGGGACTTACAGCAATGGGCAGATCGTATAGACAGAAAATCAGTAAATAAATAATGGCTCTGAATGATACACTGGACCAGATGGATTTGACAGATATATTTAGAACTCTACATCCAAAAGCAGCAGAATATACTTTCTTCTCAAGTGCACATGGAAAATTCTCCAAAATAGATCACATACTGGGTCATAAAACAGCTCTCAATAAATGTAAAAGAATTGAGATCATACCATGCATACTTTCAGATCACAATGCTCTGAAACTTAAAATCAACCACAGGAAAACGTTTGGAAAACCACCAAATGCATGGAGGTTAAAAAGCATCCCACTAAAGAATGAATGGGTCAACCAGGCAGTTAGATAAGAAATTTTAAAATATATGGCAACAAATGAAAATGAAAACACGACAGTCCAAACCCTTTGGGATGCAACAAAGGCATCCCTAGGAGGAAAATACATTGCAATCCGGGCCTATCTCAAGAAACAAGAAAAATTCCAAATACAAAATCTAGCAGCACACCTAAAGGAACTAGGAGCAGGAGAGCAAAGACACCCCAAACCCAGAAGAAAAAGAGAAATAATAACTATCAGAGCAGAAATAGACAATATAGAATCCAAAAAATAGACGAACAGATCAATGAAACCAAGAGTTGGTTTTTTGAAAAAATAAACATAATTGATTAACCTCTGGTCGGACTTCTCAAAAACAAAAGAGAGAGGATCCGAATAGATAATATCACGAATAAAAATGGAATAATTACAACCAATCCCTCAGAAATACAAGCAATTATCAGGGAATAGTATGAAAAATTATATACCAACAAACTGGACAACTTGGAAGAAATGGACAAATTCCTAAACACCCACACACTACCAAAACTCCAATGGGAAGAAATAGAAAATTTGAACAGACACATAGTGAGTGAATAAATTAAATCAGGTATCAAAAATCTCCCAACAAATAAGAGTCGTGGACCAGATGGATTCCCTGGGGAAATCTGTGAGACATTTAAAGCAGAATTAATACCTATACTTCTCAAGGTGTTCCAAAAAATAGCAAGGGAAGCAAAACTTCTGGACTCAATCTATGAAGCCAGCATTGCCTTGATTCCTGAACCAGACAGAGTCCCCCCAAAAAAGACCTACAAGCCAATATCCCTGATGAATATGGATGAAAAATTCTCAACAAGATAGTAGCAAATCGAATTCAATATCACATAAAAAGAATTATTCACCGTCATCAAGCGGGATTCATTCCTGGACTGCAGGGCTGTTTCAATGTTCAGAATTAACCAATGTGATACATCACATTAATAGAAGAAAGGATAAGAACCATATGATCCTGTCAATAGATGCAGAAAAAGCATTTGACAAAATACAGCATCGTTTCTTCATAAAAACCCTCCAGAGGGACGGGATAGAAGAACATACTTAAACATCATGAAAGCCATTTATGAAAACCCCACAGCTAATATCATCCTCAATGGGGAAAAACTGAGAGCATTCCCCCTGAGATCAGGAACACGACAGGAATGTCCTCTTTCACCACTGTTTTTCAACATAGTATTGGAAGTCCTAGCATCAGCAGTCAGAAAATAAAATGAAATAAAAGACATCACAATTTGCAAAGAAGAAGTCAAACTTTCACTTTTCATAGACTACATGATACTCTACGTGGAAAACCCACCAGACTCCACCAAAAGGCTGCTAGAACTGATACATGAATTCAGCAAAGTCACAGGATACAAAATCAATGTACAGAAATCAGTTGCATTCCTATACACTAATAATGAAGCAACAGAAAGACAAATAAAGGAACTGATCCCATTCACGATTGCACCAAGAATCATAAAACACCTAGGAATAAACCTAACCAAAGATGTAAAAGATCTGTATGCTGAAAACTATAGAAAGCTCATGAAGGAAATTGAAGAAGACATAAAGAAATGGAAAAACATTCTGTGTTCATGGATTGGAAGAATAAACATTGTTAAAATGTCAATACTACCCAAAGCTATCTACACACTCAATGCAATCCCAATCAAAATTGCACTGGCATTCTTCTCAAAGCTAGAACAAAAATAATCCTAAAATTTGTATGGAACCACTAAAGACCCTGAACAGTCACAGTAATATTGAAGAAGACCAAAGTGGGAAGCATCACAATCCCAGACTTTAGCCTCTACTACAAAGCTGTAATCATCAAGACAACATGGTATTGGCACAAAAACAGACACATAGACCAATGCAATAGAATAGAAACTCCACAATTGGACCCACAAAAGTATGGCCAACTAATCTTTGACAAAGCGGGAAAGAATATCCAATGGAAGAAAGACAGTCTCTGCAAGAAATGGTGTTAGCAAAACTCAACAGCAATGGTGCTGGGAGAACTGGACAGCAACATGCAGAAGAATGGCTACTTTCTAGACCACTTTCTTACACCATTCACAAAAATAAACTCAAAATGGATAAAGGACCTGAATGTGAGACAGGAAACCATCAAAACCCTAGGGGAGAAAGCAGGAAAAAACCTCTCTGACCTCAGTCGCAGCAATTTCTTACTCGACACATTTCCATAGGCAAGGGAATTAAAAGGAAAAATGAACTCTTGGGACTTCATGAAGATAAAAGGAAAGGAAACTGCAAAGGAAACAACCGACAAATCTAAAAGGCAACCAACGGAATTGGAAAAGGTATTTGCAAATGACATATCGGACAAAGGGCTAGTATCTAAAATCTATAAAAAACTCACCAAACTCCACACCTGAAAAACAAATAATCCAGTGAAGAAATGGGCTGAAGACATGAATAGACATTAGTCCAAAGAAGACATCCAGATGGTCAACAGGCACATGAAAAGATGCTCAACGTCTCTCCTCATCAGGGAAATACAAATCAAAACCACACTCAGATACCACCTCACGCCATTCAGAGTGGCTAAACTGAACAAATCAGGAGACTATAGACGCTGGAGAGGCTGTGGAGAAATGGGAACCCTCTTGCACTGTTGGTGGGAATGCAAACTGGTGCAGCTGCACTGGAAAACAGTGTGGGGGTTCCTCGAAAAAATGAAAAATAGATCTCCCCTATGACCCAGCAATAGCACTGCTAGGAATTTGCCCAAGGGATATAGGAGTGCTGATGCATAGGGACACATGCACCCCAGTGTTTATAGCAGCACTTTCAACAATAGCCAAATTATGGAAAGAGCCCTAATGTCCATCAACTGATGAATGGATAAAGAATTTGTGATTTATATCCACAATGGAAGACTACTTGGCAATGAGAAGGAATGAAATCTTGCCATTTTTAGCAACATGGATGGAACTGGAGTTTATTATGCTAAGTGATATAAGTCAGTCAGAGAAATACCGATGCCATATATTTTCATTCAGTTGTGGATCTTGAGTAACTTAACAGAAGACCATGGGGAGAGGAAGGGGAAAATAAGTTACAAACAGAGAGGGAGGGGGGCAAACCATAAAAGACTCTTAAATACAGAGAGCCAACTGAGGGAGGATGGGGCTTAGGGGAGAGGAAAATGGGTGATGGGCATTGAGGAGGGCACGGGTTGGGATGAGCACTGGGTTTTGTATGGAAGGCAATTTGACAGTAAATTATATTTAAAAAAGAATTAAATATAAACATAAGTTATATATTGGTGGAGACAGACCACTTAAAAACCCAATCAAAACACTTTAAGGATTATGGTTTTATTAATTAGCTTTACCTGGAAAGTAGGCAAACTTTTTTCCCCTCTTTTCCAATATTACACATGGACATGACTCATTCTTAACAGCAACAGTGGCTCATTAGGAAAATTATTCGAAGGTGAGGGGAGCAGGCAGTTTTATGCACTTCTTGAGGCAAGGATATAGATTATAATCTCGGGGAGAGTATATACAGTTGAAATAAGCCACCCATGTGATATGCTTCCAATATTGAAAATCACACCTATTAAATAGAACAACTTGGTTTCTATCATTTGATGAAGCAGATGGTACTGAGAAGAATACTGGTGACATAGGTGTCTGACTAGGGTTGACAATTTCACATCTATAGCTTTTAAGAAGTGACAGGTTTTTTAGGGAATCATCAGAGGAAAACTTACCATGCTCTTTAGACTTACATCTAGATCTATACATGGATTACCTCTTGTTATTTCACGTTCACGAAATGATAAAGGGTGTGTGTCAGTATTGTCACATCTAATTACAAATTAGATAGACATATTTTTCCCTTACAATTTTTTGTTTTTCCTAAAGGACAGTGACCATATCCATACACTATTCATTGCCTATTATTAGGTTTGAAATATTTGGATAGTGCATTCTCTAGAGTGTCCATATATCTATGGTGATGGCTTAGAGTTCTATGGATTCCTGGTGATCTATACATAGAAAATCTTCTTTGAGAATCAGTAGATATGTTTTGAGGTTTGCCTCCTATAGCTCATCGGCTGGTTATACTACCCAGTTGGAGGGTCATTGCAGGGGTGTGGCAATAAATAGATAATTCATATAGTGAAATTTGAGGAGCTTTTAGAGCCAATGACCTTTTTTTCTATAAATGCAAGAATGTTCTTCTTGTGTTTTTTCTCTTTCATCAACTATTTTCTTGGTAGTTAGAACACCCCAGGTACTCTCTGAAAGCTCTGATGGGGGAGGGAGTAACACATTTATTTTATGTCTTTATCCATTAATTGAGATAAAGGATTAAAGGATACATTTAACCAATTTTAGAAGAGACTTGAACTAGGTGGATTTTGGGGTGAGGAAAAAATCTTTAATTTTTTTCAAGCCAAATGGATAAAGGGAAGTCAGCTTTACACTGCTGTCATATAAGAAAGAAACATTTTTGGCAACCATCCTAGTCAAGGCAGTGTTTTAAATGAAGGGCACTTTTTAATGCTTTTATCTCTATCACAAGAACATTTTCAGAAGCTTCTCAGAGTAGATTCCAACTTAGGTTATCACCTACCAAGAAGGGGAAGTATTCTAAATCCCTTACTGTATAGACCATCACCCTCTCTATCCCAATGAAAGGTTAAACAAAATTCCTGTTTTCCATAAGTGCACATTTGCTCATACAAATGTGTTCAATAGAAATTCTGGGTGTATTTAAAAATATCAAACATATTGTTACTAGTTTTCCTGCCTTTAGTTTATCCTCCACCAAACCTCCAAATTAATACCAGCTAAATGTTCTTAAAACAGTGCTTATACCAATCCATACCCTTAAAAAAAAACTTAATGACTCCCTATTTATCACTGGATCTTTGTGCACCAACTGATTCATTTATACATTCAATACATATTCAAGAACTACTACATGACATAGTACTAGGCACTAAGGTGTGTGTGTGTGTGTGTGTGTGTGTGTGTTGGATCAGGATAAGATGGAGAAAAGGGGATATAGAAATTAAATTAGTATGTTTTCTGCTATCCATAAGCTTAACCTCATAATGGAAATAAATCATATTCATAAATAGCTATAACATAGAGTGTAACTCTCCCTCAAGTGAAAAGGTAAAATAATATGAATTCCTTAGACTAGCATTTAAAATTTCCATAATTTGTTTTTACCTTTATCTCTGCCTTTCTTATTGGTAACTTCATCAGGTTTCTTGTTTTTTAAAGGCAATATTGTCTCTTTAATACAAGTTATATTCATTCTTGCACCCTGCCTTCAATGCAATTTTCTCCTCTAGATCATAATCTCCAATTCCTCTTCTAGATATTCAAAGACTGTTATTCATTTTCTCCATAATGTCTAACAAAAAATTTAGTTTACATTTATCTTTCTTATTGTTTTTTTCATATGCATCTTAATTTATTTTTTATTTATTTTTTAAATATTTTTTTTTACATCCAAGTTAGTATATAGTGCAACGATTTCAGGAGTAGATTCCTTAATGCGCCTTACCTATTTAGCTCTTCCACAACCCCTCCAGCAACCCTCTGTTTGTTCTATATGTTTAAGAGTCTCTTATGTTCCATCAACGTGGTTGCAAATGCCAAGATTTCATTCTTTTTGATCGAAGATTAATACTCCTTGTGTGTATGTATATATATATATATATATATATATATATATCTTTTTATCCATTATACGTCAATGGCTATTTGGACTCTTGGGCTCTTTCCATACTTTGACTATTGTTGATAGTGCTGCTATAAACATTGGGGTGCATGTGTTCCTTCGAAACAGCACACCTGTATCCCTTGGATAAATACCTAGTAGTGCCATTGCTGGGTCACAGGGTAGTTATATTTTTAATTTTTTGAGGGACCTCCATACTGTTTTCCATAGTGGCTGCATCACTATCTGTACAGTGGCTGCATTACCACCAGCAGGTGCAAAAGAGATTCTCTTTCTCTGCACCCTTGCCAACATCTGTTGTTTCCTGAGTTGTTAATGTTAGCCATTCTGACAGGTGTGAGGTGGTATCTCATTGTGGTTTTGATTTGTATCTCTCTGATGATGAGTGATGTTGCGCATTTTTTCATGTGTTGGTTGGCCATCTGAATGTCTTCTTTGGAGAAGTGTCTATTCATGTCTTTGCCCATTTCTTCACTGGATTATTTGTTTTTGGGTGTTGAGTTTGTTAAATTCTTTATAGATTTTGGATAATAACCCTTTGTCTGATATGTCATTTGCAAATATCTTCTCCCATTCTGTCAGTTGCGTTTTAGTTCTGCTGATTGCTTCTTTCGCCGTGTAGAAGCTTTTTATTTTGATGAGGTCCCAATAGTCCATTTTTCCTTTTGATTCCCTTGTCTCTGGAGACGTGTTGAGAAAGAAGTTGCTGTGGCTGAGGTCAAAGAGGTTTTTGCCTGCTTTCTCCCCTAGGATTTTGATGGCTTCCTGTCTTACATTTAGGTCTTCCATTCATTTTGAGTTTATTTTTGTGTCTGGTGTAAGAAAGTGGTCCAGGTTCATTCTTCTACATTTTGCTGTCCAGTTTTCCCAGCACCACTTGCTGAAGAGAGTGTATTTATTCCATTGGATATTCTTTCCTGCTTTGTCAAAGATTAGTTGGCCATACTTTTGTGGGTCCAATTGTGGAGTCTCTATCCTATTGCATTGGTCTATGTGTCTGTTTTTGTGCCAATACCATACTGTCTTGCTGATTACAGCTTTGTAGTAGAGGCTAAAGTCTGGGATTGTGATGCCTCCTGCTTTGTTCTTCTTCTCCAATATTACTTCAGCTATTCGGGGTCTTTTGTGGTTCCATACAAATTTTAGGATTATTTTTGTTCTAGCTTCGAGAAGAATGCATTTCTTCCCTAGAAAGGTCCATTTCAGGGTTCTCTATTGAGTTCCATTGATCTGAGTGTCTGTTTCTTGTGAGTACCATACTGTCTTTATGATTACAGCTTTGTAATACATCTTGACATCCGGGGTTGTGATGGCTCCAGCTTTGGTTTTCTTTTTCAAGATTGCTTTGGCTATTCAGAGTCTTTTCTTCCCTACAGAGTTTTGGATTTTTTGTTGTAGCTCTGTAAAGAATGCTGGTGTTATTTCAATAGGGATTGCATTGAATATGTAGATTGCTTTGGGTAGTATTGACATTTTAACAATATTTGTTCTACCTATCCAGGAGCATGGAATCTTTTTCCATTTTTTTGTGTCTTCTTCAATTTCTTTCATAAGCTTTCTATAGTTTTCAGTGTATAGATTTTTTACCTTTTTGGTTATATTTATTCCTAGGTATTTTATGGTTTTTGTGCATTTGTAAATGGAATCAGTTCCTTGATTTCTCTTTCTGATGCTATATTATTGTTGTATAGGAATACAACCAATTCTTGTGCATTGATTTTATATCCTGCGACCTTGATAAATTCATGAATCAGTTCTGGCAGTTTTTTTGGTGGAATATTTTGGGGTTTTCATATACAGTATCATGTCATCTGTGAGGAGTGAAAGTTTGATCTCCTCTAGATGGATGTGGATGACTTTATTCCTTTATGTTGTCTGATTGCCGAGGCTAAGACTTCCAATACTATGTTGGATAACAGTGGCGAGAGTGGACAGCCCTGTCTGGTTCCTGACCTTAGGGTGAAAGCTCTCATTTTTCACCATTGAGGATTATATTAGCTGTTGGTCTTTCATATGTGGATTTTAATTTCTTGATGTATGATCATTCTAGTCCTACTTTCTTGAGGGCTTATATCAAGAAAGGATGCTGTATTTTGTCAAATAGTTTCTCTGCATCTATTGAGAGAATCATGTGGTTCTTGTCCTTGCTTTTATTGATGTGATGAATCACATTGATTGTTTTTCAGACATTGAACCAGTCCTGCATCCCACATATAAATCCCATTTCTTCATGATGAATAACTTTTTTTAATGTATTGTTGGATCCAGTTGGCTAGTATGTTGTTGAGGATTTTTGCATCCATATTCATCAGGGAAATTGGTCTGTAGTTGTCCTTTTTAGTGGGGTGACTGTCTGGTTTAGGAATCAAGGTAATGCTGTCTCCATAGAATGAAGTTTTCCTTCCATTTCTACTTTTTTGGAACAGCTTTAAGAGAATATATGTTAACTCTTCTTTAAATGTTTGGTAGATTTCCCCTGGAAAACCATCCAGCCCTGGACTCTTGTTTTTTGGGAGATTTTTGATTACTAATTCGATTTCTTTACTGGTTGTGGATCTGTTTTAATTTTCTCTTTCTTCCTATTTATGTTTTGGTAGTTTATATGTTTCTAGGAATTTGTCCATTTCTTTCAGATTGCCTGTTTCATTGGTGTATAATTGCTCGTAATATTCTCTTATTATTGTTTGTATTTCTGCAGTGTTCATTGTGATCTCTCCTCTTTCATTCTTGATTTTATTTATTTGGGTCCTTTCCTGTTTTTTATTGATCAAACGGGCTACGGGTTTACCAATTTTGTTAATTCTTTCAAAGAAACATCGGGACACCTGTATGGCTCAGTCTGTTAAGCATCCGACTTTGGCTCAGGTCATGATCTCACAGTTCGTGAGTTTGAGCCTCATGTTGGCCTCTGTGCTGACAGCTCAGAGCCTGGAGCCTACTTCAAATTCTGTGTCTCTGCCCACCCCTGCTTGCACTCTCTCTCTGTCTCTCAAAAATTAATACACCTTAAAAAAAATAGGAAAAAAAAGAACCATCTTCTGGTTTCATTGATCTGTTCTACTTTTTTTTTTTTTGATAGCATTGATTTCTGCTCTAATCTTATTATTTTCTGTGTTCCACTGGTTATGGGTATTTGATGTTCTTTTTACAGCTCTTTAAGGTGTAAGGTTAAGTGGTGTATCTGATACCTTTCTTCCATCTTTTCGAAGGCCTGGATTGCTATATACTTCCCTTTTATGACTGCCTTTGCTGCATCCAAGAGGTTTTGGGTTGTGGTGTTATTTTCATTGGCTTCCATGTACTTTTTTTAATATTCTCTTTTATTTCCTGGTTATCCCATTCATTGTTTAGTAGGATGTCTTCAGTCTCCAAGTATTTGTTACCCTTCCACATTTTTTCTTGTGGTTGATTTTGAGTTGCCTAGCATTGTGCTCTGAAAATATGCATGGTATGGTCTTGATATTTTTGTACTCGTTGAGGGCTGATTTGTGTCCCAGTATGTGTTATATTCTGGAGAATGTTCCATGTGCACTGGAGAAGAATGTGTATTCTGCTGCTTTAGGATGAAATTTTCTGAATATATCTGTTAAGTCTGTTATCTGCTAAGAATATATCCAGTCCAGTGTACACCTTAACCAGTTCAAAGCCATTGTTTCCTTGTTGATTATTTGTTTAGATGATCTGTCCATTGTTGTAAGTGGGGTGTTGAAGTCCCCTACTATTATGGTGGTATTACCAATAAGTTTATGTTTGTGATTAATTGATTTATATATTTGGGTGTTTTCACATTTGGAGCATAAATGTTTACAATTGTTAGGTCTTCTTGGTGGATAGACCCCTTAGTTATGACATAATGCCCTTCTTCATCTCTTGTTCCAGTCTTTATTTTAAAGTCTAGATTGTCTGATATAAGTATGGCTACTCTAGCTTTCTTTTGGGGACAATATGCTAAAAGTAAATTGATGATTGAATTATTAGATTATCCTCTTAAGGAAGATTTGAGTTTGAAATTACAACAGCCTGCCTTTATAGTCTATTTTATTTAAATTAACCCCTGGAATAATTTTCTCCCAATAGTATTTTCATTAGTTATCCCTCAACTCATGAATCTAATTGATAAGGCACCTGGATGGCTCAGTTGGTCAAGCGTCCAACTCTGGATTTCAGCTCAGGTCATGATGTAACCGTTTGTGAGTTCGAGACCTGTGTCTGGCTTTGTGGTGACAGAGTGGAGCCTGCTTTGGATTCTCTCTCACTCTCTTCTCCCCCTTCCCTGCTCGTGCTCTCTCTCTCTCTCTCAAAATAAATAAACATTAAAAAAAGAATCTAATTGATTTTGATGTTCATTAAATTGAATGCAGTCCTCTTATCATGATAGTCCAGGACAATTTGGCAGTGCCCTAACAACATTATTTTATCAGAATTTTCCTGTTCCTCTGTTGCAGTAAGATCTGTCACCTCACCATTCCATGCCTACAGTGCTTCCCTGTGCTCTTGCTAATACTGCCTATTTTTCTGTAGAAAGAAAAATCTCTTTGCCTAGTCACACCTTAACCAGAACCATAAAATATGGGAACTATAAGTCCCCTTTAAATCTATTTATTCTATCACCCTCATTGTACTAAGACTCATATATATGAATTGACCAAAGTTCTGCATTTATTATCGGTAGAATCTGGAGTCTGGACCAGAAGCTAGGTTGCCTTATGCTGGCTGAGTCAAGTGCTCTTTCCCTGCACCTCATTATACTGTCTTAAATTCACACCGATATTCATCTCTTTACTCAACCTCTTCCATGTATACTTTTTTGGTTTTATTTAAATACAAGATAGTTAACAGCATAATATTAGTTTCAGGTGTAGAATTTAGTGATTCAACACTTACAAACAGTACCTGGTACTCAACATCTTAATCCCTATCACCTTTTTAATCCATACCACCCACTTCCCCTTTGGTAACCATCAGTTTTTTTTTCTCTATAGTTGAGTCTTTTTGTTTGTTTGCCTCTCTTTTTTTCCCCACTCTAATCTCTTGCTTTGTTTCTTAAATTCCACGTATCAGTGAAATCATATGGCATTTGTCTTTCTCTGAGTGACTTATTTGCTTAGCATTATTGACCCTAGATCCATGCATGTCATTGCAAATGGCAAGATATCTTTCTTTTTAATGGCTGAGTAATATTCCATCGTGTATGTATCTATATATCTATATTTATATATCTAAAACTACCTCTTCTTTATTTTTTTATTATTTTTTTTTATTTTTTAATATATGAAATTTACTGTCAAATTGGTTTCCATACAACACCCAGTGCTCATCCCAAAAGGTGCCCTCCTCAATACCCATCACCCACCCTGCCCTCCCTCCCACCCCCCATCAACCCTCAGTTTGTTCTCAGTTTTTAACAGTCTCTTATGCTTTGGCTCTCTCCCACTCTAACCTCTTTTTTTTTTCCTTCCCCTCCCCCATGGGTTTCTGTTATGTTTCTCAGGATCCACATAAGAGTGAAACCATATGGTATCTGTCTTTCTCTGTATGGCTTATTTCACTTAGCATCACACTCTCCAGTTCCATCCATGTTGCTACAAAAGGCCATATTTCATTTTTTCTCATTGCCACGTAGTATTCCATTGTGTATATAAACCACAATTTCTTTATCCATTCATCAGTTGATGGACATTTAGGCTCTTTCCATAATTTGGCTATTGTTGAGAGTGCCGCTATAAACATTGGGGTACAGGTGCCCCTATGCATCAGTACTCCTGTATCCCTTGGATAAATTCCTAGCAGTGCTATTGCTGGGTCATAGGGTAGGTCTATTTTTAATTTTCTGAGGAACCTCCACACTGCTTTCCAGAGCGGCTGCACCAATTTGCATTCCCACCAACAGTGCAAGAGGGTTCCTGTTTCTCCACATCCTCTCCAGCATCTATAGTCTCCTGATTTCTTCATTTTGGCCACTCTGACTGGCGTGAGGTGGTATCTGAGTGTGGTTTTGATTTCTATTTCCCTGATAAGGAGCAACGTTGAACAACTTTTCATGTGCCTGTTGGCCATCCGGATGTCTTCTTTAGAGAAGTGTCTATTCATGTTTTCTGCCCATTTCTTCACTGGGTTATTTGTTTTTCGGGTGTGGAGTTTGATGAGCTCTTTATAGATTTTGGATACTAGCCCTTTGTCCGATGTGTCATTTGCAAATATCTTTTCCCATTCCGTTGGTTGCCTTTTAGTTTTGTTGGTTGTTTCCTTTGCTGTGCAGAAGCTTTTTATCTTCATAAGGTCCCAGTAATTCACTTTTGCTTTTAATTCCCTTGCCTTTGGGGATGTGCCGAGTAAGAGATTGCTACGGCTGAGGTCAGAGAGGTCTTTTCCTGCTTTCTCCTCTAAGGTTTTGATGGTTTCCTGTCTCACATTCAGGTCCTTTATCCATTTTGAGTTTATTTTTGTGAATGGTGTGAGAAAGTGGTCTAGTTTCAACCTTCTGCATGTTGCTGTCCAGTTCTCCCAGCACCATTTGTTAAAGAGACTGTCTTTTTTCCATTGGATGTTCTTTCCTGCTTTGTCAAAGATGAGTTGGCCATACGTTTGTGGGTCTAGTTCTGGGGTTTCTATTCTATTCCATTGGTCTATGTGTCTGTTTTTGTGCCAATACCATGCTGTCTTGATGATGACAGCTTTGTAGTAGAGGCTAAAGTCTGGGATTGTGATGCCTCCTGCTTTGGTCTTCTTCTTCAAAATTACTTTGGCTATTCGGGGCCTTTTGTGGTTCCATATGAATTTTAGGATTGCTTGTTCTAGTTTCGAGAAGAATGCTGGTGCAATTGTGATTGGGATTGCATTGAATGTGTAGATAGCTTTGGGTAGTATTGACATTTTGACAATATTTATTCTTCCAATCCATGAGCAGGGAATGTCTTTCCATTTCTTTATATCTTCTTCAATTACCTGCATAAGCTTTCTATAGTTTTCAGCTTACAGATCTTTTACATCTTTGGTTAGATTTATTCCTAGGTATTTTATGCTTCTTGGTGCAATTGTGAATGGGATCAGTTTCTTTATTTGTCTTTCTGTTGCTTCATTGTTAGTGTATAAGAATGCAACTGATTTCTGTACATTGATTTTGCATCCTGCAACTTTGCTGAATTCATGTATCAGTTCTAGCAGACCTTTGGTGGAGTCTATCGGATTTTCCATGTATAATATCATGTCATCTGCAAAAAGCGAAAGCTTGACTTCATCTTTGCCAATTTTGATGCCTTTGATTTCCTTTTGTTGTCTGATTGCTGATGCTAGAACTTCCAGCACTATATTAAACAACAGCGGTGAGAGTGGGCATCCCTGTCGTGTTCCTGATCTCAGGGAAAAAGCTCTCAGTTTTTCCCCGTTGAGGATGATGTTAGCTGTGGGCTTTTCATAAATGGCCTTTATGATCTTTAAGTATGTTCCTTCTATCCCGACTTTCTCAAGGGTTTTTATTAAGAAAGGGTGCTGGATTTTGTCAAAGGCCTTTTCTGCATCGATTGACAGGATCATATGGTTCTTCTCTTTTTTTGTGTTAATGTGATGTATCACGTTGATCGATTTGCGAATGTTGAACCAGCCCTGCATCCCAGGAATGAATCCCACTTGATCATGGTGAATAATTCTTTTTATATGCTGTTGAATTCAATTTGCTAGTATCTTATTGAGAATTTTTGCATCCATATTCATCAGGGATATTGGCCTGTAGTTCTCTTTTTTTACTGGGTCTCTGTCTGGTTTAGGAATCAAAGTAATACTGGCTTCATAGAATGAGTCTGGAAGTTTTCCTTCCCTTTCTATTTCTTGGAATAGCTTGAGAAGGATAGGTATTATCTCTGCTTTAAATGTCTGGTAGAACTCCCCTGGGAAGCCATCTGGTCCTGGACTCTTATTTGTTGGGAGATTTTTGATAACCGATTCAATTTCTTCACTGGTTATGGGTCTGTTCAAGCTTTCTATTTCCTCCTGATTGAGTTTTGGAAGAGTGTGGGTGTTTAGAAATTTGTCCATTTCTTCCAGGTTGTCCAATTTGCTGGCATATAATTTTTCATAGTATTCCCTGATAATTGTTTGTATCTCTGAGGGATTGGTTGTAATAATTCCATTTTCATTCATGATTTTATCTATTTGGGTCATCTCCCTTTTCTTTTTGAGAAGCCTGGCTAGAGGTTTGTCAATTTTGTTTATTTTTTCAAAAAACCAACTCTTGGTTTCGTTGATCTGCTCTACAGTTTTTTTTAGATTCTATATTGTTTATTTCTGCTCTGATCTTTATTATTTCTCTTCTTCTGCTGGGTTTAGGCTGCCTTTGCTGTTCTGCTTCTATTTCCTTTAGGTGTGCTGTTAGATTTTGTATTTGGGATTTTTCTTGTTTCTTGAGATAGGCCTGGATTGCAATGTATTTTCCTCTCAGGACTGCCTTCGCTGCATCCCAAAGCATTTGGATTGTTGTATTTTCATTTTCGTTTGTTTCCATATATATTTTAATTTCTTCTCTAATTGCCTGGTTGACCCACTCATTCGTTAGTAGGGTGTTCTTTAACCTCCATGCTTTTGGAGGTTTTCCAGACTTTTTCCTGTGGTTGATTTCAAGCTTCATAGCATTGTGGTCTGAAAGTATGCATGGTATAATTTCAATTCTTGTAAACTTATGAAGGGCTGTTTTGTGACCCAGTATATGATCTATCTTGGAGAATGTTCCATGTGCACTCGAGAAGAAAGTATATTCTGTTGCTTTGGGATGCAGAGTTCTAAATATATCTGTCAAGTCCATCTGATCCAATGTATCATTCAGGGCCCTTGTTTCTTTATTGACTGTGTGTCTAGATGATCTATCCATTTCTGTAAGTGGGGTGTTAAAGTCCCCTGCAATGACCACATTCTTATCAATAAGGTTGCTTATGTTTATGAGTAATTGTTTTATATATCTGGGGGCTCCGGTATTCGGCGCATAGACATTTATAATTGTTAGCTCTTCCTGATGGATAGACCCTGTAATTATTAGATAATGCCCTTCTTCATCTCTTGTTACAGCCTTTAATTTAAAGTCTAGTTTGTCTGATGTAAGTATGGCTACTCCAGCTTTCTTTTGGCTTCCAGGAGCATGATAAATAGTTCTCCATCCCCTCACTCTCAATCTAAAGGTGTCCTCAGATCTAAAATGAGTCTCTTGTAGACAGCAAATAGATGGGTCTTGTTTTTTTATCCATTCTGATACCCTATGTCTTTTAGTTGGCGCATTTAATCCATTTACATTCAGTGTTATTATAGAAAGATACAGGTTTAGAGTCATTGTGATGTCTGTATGTTTTATGCTTTTAGTGATGTCTCTGGTACTTTGTCTCACAGGATCCCCCTTAGGATCTCTTGTAGGGCTGGTTTCGTGGTGACAAATTCCTTCAGTTTTTGTTTGTTTGGGAAGACCTTTATCTCTCCTTCTATTCTAAATGACAGACTTGCTGGATAAAGGATTCTCGGCTGCATATTTTTTCTGTTTAGCACACTGTAGATATCGTGCCAAGCCTTTCTGGCCTGCCAAGTTTCAAAGGAGAGATCAGTCACGAGTCTTATAGGTCTCCCTTTATATGTGAGGGCACGTTTATCCCTTGCTGCTTTCAGAATTTTCTCTTTATCCTTGTATTTTGCCAGTTTCACTATGATATGTCGTGCAGAAGATCGATTCAAGTTACGTCTGAAGGGAGTTCTCTGTGCCTCTTGGATTTCAATGCCTTTTTCCTTCCCCAGTTCAGGGGAGTTCTCAGCTATAATTTGTTTAAGTACCCCTTCAGCACCTTTCCCTCTCTCTTCCTCCTCTGGGATACCAATTATGCGTATATTATTTTTTTTTAGTGTATCACTTAGTTCTCTAATTTTCCCCTCATACTCCTGGATTTTTTTATCTCTCTTTCTTTCAGCTTCCTCTTTCTCCATAACTTTATCTTCTAGTTCACCTATTCTCTCCTCTGCCTCTTCAAGCCGAGCCATCGTGGTTTCCATTTTGTTTTGCATTTCGTTTAAGGCGTTTTTCAACTCCTCGTGACTGTTCCTTAGTCCCTCGATCTTTGTGGCAAGAGATTCTCTGCTGTCCTGTATACTGTTTTCAAGCCCAGCGATTAATTTTATGACTATTATTCTAAATTCACTTTCTGTTATATTATTTAAATCCTTTTTGATCAGTTCATTAGCTGTTGTTATTTCCTGGAGATTCTTCTGGGGGGAATTCTTCCGTTTGGTCATTTTGGAGAGTCCCTGGCGTGGTGAGGACCTGCAGTGCACTTCCCCTGTGCTGTGGTGTATAACTGGAGTTAGTGGGCGGGGCCGCAGTCCGACCCGATGTCTGCCCCCAGCCCACTGCTGGGGCCACAGTCAGACTGGTGTGTGCCTTCTCTTCCCCTCTCCTAGGGGCGGGATTCACTGTGGGGTGGCGTGTCCCGTCTGGGCTACTTGCACACTGCCAGGCTTGTGTTGCTGGGGATCTGGCGTATTAGCTGGGGTGGGTAGGCAAGGTGCACGGGGGCTGGAGGGGCAGGCTTAGCTCGCCAGGTTTTTATTTTGATAAAGTTCCAATAGTTTATTTTTCCTTTTGTTTCCTTTGCTTCAGGAGACATACCCGGTATAAAGTTGCTACGGCCGATGTCAGAGAAATTACTGCCTGTGTTCTCTTCTACGACTTTATGGTTTCCTGTATCACAGTTAGATCCTTAATCCATTTTGAATTTATTTTTTGTATTGTGTATAAAAGTTATCCAATTTCATTGTTTTGCATGTTGCTGTCCAGTCTTCCCAATGCCATTTGTTGAAAGGACTGTCTTTTTTTCCCATTAGATATACTTCACTGCTTTGTTGAAGATTAATTGACCATATACTTGTGGGTTAATTTTTGGATTTTCTAGTTATATTAATCTGTGTCAATTTTTTTGCCTGCACCATAAAGTATTGATCACTACAATTTTGTAGTATAACTTGAAGTCCAGAACTGTAATGCTTCTAGCTTCTGTTTTCTTTTTCAAGACTTCTTTGGCTATTTGGGGTCTCTTGTGGTTCCATTAAAATTTTAGAATTGTTTGTTCCAGCTCTGAAAAATGCTGGTGGTATTTTCATAGGGATTGCAGTAAATGTGTAGATTGCTTTGGGTAGTATAGACCTTTAAACAATATTTGTTCTTCCAATCCATGAGCATGGAATGTTTTTTTTTTTTTTCATTTCTTTTTGTCATCTTCAGTTTCTTTCATCAGTGTTTTTATAGTTTTCAGAGTACAGGTCTTTTACCTATTCATTAGGTTTATTCCTAAGTATCTTATAGAGATTGGTGCAATTGCAACTGGGATCAATTCCTTCATTTCTTTTTCTGTCGCTTCATTTTTGGTGTATAGAAATGCAACAGATTTCCATACATTGATTTTGTATCCTGTGACATTATTGAATTTATGCATCAGTTCTACAATTTTTTGGTGGAGTCTTTAGGGTTTTCTATATAGAGTATCATGTTATCTGTAAATAGGGAAAATTCGAATTTTTCCTTGTGAATTTTGATGTCTTTTATTTCTCTTTGATATCTGATTGCTGAGGCTAGGACTTCCAGGACTCTGTTAAATAACAGTAATGAGAGTGGACTTCCCTGTCTTATTCTTGACCATAGAGGAAAATCTCTCAGTTTTTCCCCATTGAGATTGATATTAGCTGTGGTTTTTTCATATATGGCCATTATGAATTTGAAGTAAGTTCCCTCTATGACTACTTTGTTGAGTTTTTTTTTTTTTAATTTAGTTTAAGAGAGACAGAGACAGCATGAGTTGGGGAGGGGCAGAGATGGGGGGAAGAGAGAGAAAATCCCCATAATGCTCCACACTGCCAGTGCAGAGCCTGATTCAGGGCTTGAACCCATGAAGCCGTGAGATCATGACCCGAGTGGAAACCAACAGTCAAACGCTTAACCAACCCAGCCACCCAGGCACCCTGACAGTTTATATAATGAATAGATATTGTACTTTGTCAAATGCTTTTTCCGCATCTATTTAGAGGGTCATATAGTTCTTTTCCTTTCTTTTACTAATGTGGTGTATCAGGTTGATTGATTTGCTAATATTGAACCAACCTTGCAGACCAGGAATAAATTCCACTTGATCGTGAGGAATGATTCTTTTAATATACTGTTGGATTCGATTTGCTTGTATTTTCTTGAGAATTTTTGTATCCCTGTTCATCAGAGGTATTGGACTGTAGTTCTATTTTTGAGTGGAGTCTTGTCCGGTTTTGGAAACAAGATAAGGCTGGTCTCATAGAATGAATTTGGAAGTTTTCTTTCCATTTCTATTTTTTGCAATACCTTGAGAAGAATAGGTATTAACCCTTCTGTAAATGTTTGGTAAAATTCCCAATGAAACCATTTGGCTCTAAACTTTTGTTTGTTGGAACATTTTTGATTACTGATTTATTTTCTTTGCTGGTTATTGGTCTGTTCGTTTCTATTTTTTTCTATTTCAGTTTTGGTAGTTTATATGTTTCTAGGAATTTATCCATTTCTTCCAGATTGTATGATTGGGTAGCATATAGTTTTTCATAATATTCTCTCACAATTGATTGTATTTCTGTAGTGTTGGTTGTGATTTCTCCTCTCTCATTTGTGATTTTATTTATCTGTCCTTTCTCTTTTCTTTTTGATAAGTCTGGCTAGGGGTTTGTCAAGTTTACTAATTTTTTCCAAGAATCAGCTCCTGGTTTCATTGATCTGTTCTACTACTTTTTTAAGTTTCCATATCATGTATTTCTGCTCTAATCTTTATTATTTCCAATCTTATGCTTCCTTAGACTTAATTTTTTTCCCTAGCTCCTTTAAGAATAAAGTTAGGTTGTTTATTTGAGATTTCTCTTGCTTCTTGAGGTAGGTCTGTATTGCTATATGTTTTCCTCTTAGGACTACTTTTCTTGCACCACAAATGTTTTGGGCCATCACGTTTTCATTTTTATTACTTTTCACGTATTTTTAAATTTCTTATTTAATTTCCTGGTGACCTATTCATTCTTTACTCGTATCTTCTTTAACCACCATGTATTTGTTGTCTTTAACCACCATGTATTTTATTGTGGTTGGCTTCAAGTTTCATAGCATTGTGGTCAGAAAATATGAATAATGTGATCTCAATCTATCTGTGCTTGTTGAGGTCTGATTTGTGACCCAGTATGTGATCTATTCTGGAGAGTGTTCCATATGCACTCAAAAATAATGTGTATTATGTTGCTTTAAGATGACATGTTCTGAATATATCTGTGAAGACTATCTGGTCCACTGTCTCATTCAAAGCCATTTCTCTCTTTTTCTTTTATCTTCTGTTTACCTCCTCTGTCCATTGATGTAAATGGAGTATTAACATCCTCCACTATTATTGTATTATTATCAATGAGTTCCCTTATGTTTGTTATTGTTTTATTTATTTGGTTGCATCAATTTGGGGGCATACATATTTACAATTATTTGATATTGTTGTATAGCGCACTTCTTCATGTCTTGTTACTGTTTGGTTTGAAATCTAGTTTTTTTCTGATATAAGTATTGCTACTCTTGCTTTCTTTTGGTGTCCATTTGCATGATAAATATTTTGCAATCTCCTCACTTTCAATCTGTAGGAGTCTTTAGGTCTAAAATGAGTATCTTTTAGGCAGCATATAGATGGGTCTTTTTTAATTCATTCTGATACCCTATGTCTTTTTATTGGAGCATGTAGTCCATTTACATTAAGAGTAATTGTTGATAGAAATGTATTTAGTGACATTTTTTCCTGTTTTGTCATTGTTTCTGGAGATTTTCTCTGTTCATTTTTTGTCTTTGTCAGGTATTGTCTTTACTTTGCAAAGACTCCCCCTTAATATTTATTGCAGGGATGGTTTAGTGGTCACAAACTACTTTATTTTTTTGTCTGGGAAACTCTTTATGTCTCCTATTGTGAATGATAGCCTTGTTGGAGAGAGTATTCTAGGCTGCAGATCTTTCCCATTCTGCATGCTGGCCTGCCAAGTTTCTGTTGAGAGATCTGCAGCTAGCCTTAGGGGTATCCCCTTGTACATTATGGACTTCTTTTGTCTTGCTGGTTTTAGGATATTTTATTATTACTATATATTGCAAATGTAATTACATTCTGTTCTGGTGTTGGCCAGGTTTTGTTGATTTTGATAGGAGTTCTCTGTGCTTCCTAGATCTGGATGTCTATTTCCTTACCCAGATTAGGGAAGTTTTCAGCTATTATTTCCACAAAAATTTTTTTCTGCCCCATTTTCTCTCTCTTGTTCTTCTGGAACTTCTGTGATATGAATGTTATTATGTTCAATGGAGTCACTAAGTTCCTTAATCTACCCTCATATTCCAGAATTCTTTTTTTTTTCAGCTTCATTATTTTCCATTATTTTATCTTATATATCACCTATTCATTCTTCTGCTTCTTCCAGCCTTCTGTTCATTGCATCAAGCCTGTGTCCAATCTCAGTTATTGCATTCTTTACTTCTAACTTTTTTTTAACTCTTTTATCTGTATGGTAAGGGCCTCCCTGAAATCTTCCATTCTTTATTCAAGTCTAGTGAGTATCTTTATGACTATTGCTTTAAGTTCTCCATAGCCATGTTACTCATACCTGTTTCATTTATGTCTTTGGTCATGACCTTTCTTGTTCTTTCTTTTGGGATGAATTCCTCTGTCCTGACATTTTGTCTTTTCTGTCTTATCTCTGTTAGAAAAGCCTGTTACGTTTCTTGTCCTGAGAATGATGGCTTTATGAAGAAGAGGTCATATACTATCTAGGTCCTGGCTCTTCAGGGAATGTCTCTGATGTGTCCTGCATGCACTATGCTACTGTGTTTTTGCTACTCTTTCTTTCAGGCCAGTTGTCTGCAGAGGCTCTTTGTCTGCAGTGGTCAATGTTTGATTTCTGGCCAGTGTGGTGAGTTTTACCTAGGTTTGCTCTGGTCTGCTTGTTAAATGAGACATGATACTACTTCCACTAGAACTGAAGCCTTCCACTACTGTCTGGTCTGGAGACATGGTGTCAGTGGGGATTTCTACTGGTTTTGAGGAAAAAGAGCCTTCTTCACTGGAACTGAGGCAAACTTGCGTGGGAAGTGTACTACTGGTAGAGCGCAGGTGTGTGAGGCTCTGTGTAAGCAGGTTAGGCAGCCAGTGTTGTCACTGTGCTATTTACCACAGGTGGGTGGTTCTACACTTATGTTGAGGGTTGGGGAATGAAATGGCTATATCCAGCTCCTTTGTCCCTGGAGAGGGGTCTCAATGCTTATTGATCCCAGGGAATTCCTGAGAAGACTGAACAATTTCCCCTTGTGTATCCCAGGTGATTTTCAGATGGATGTTTCCATGTTATCTTCTTCTGGGTTTTCTGATCTCCTACTCTCTAGGAGCAGCAAGGTGCCCTCTGGTCTCTATCTCAGCCAAGCTTTCTGACTTTTAAAACTCCAGGCTTGGGGCACCTGGATGGCGCAGTCGGTTAAGCGTCCGACTTCAGCCAGGTCACGATCTCGCGGTCCGTGAGTTCCAGCCCCGCGTCAGGCTCTGGGCTGATGGCTCGGAGCCTGGAGCCTGTTTCCGATTCTGTGTCTCCCTCTCTCTCTGCCCCTCCCCCGTTCATGCTCTGTCTCTCTCTGTCCCAAAAATAAATAAAAAACGTTGAAAAAAAATTAAAAAAAAAACAAAACTCCAGGCTTTAGGGACATGGTGTGTGCAGGGGCCTATGCTGGTCTTCCTAGGAAGTGACTCTGTGCACTGGGATTGAGGGAGGTTTGACCAACAAGGGCAGCCACGTAAGAGCAGGGGCATGGGACTTGAAGCAAGCAGGCTAGGCAGCCAGTGTCAGGTTGAGCTGCACTTTGCAGGTGGCTGTGAGCTTATGTTGAGGGGATGGGGAGATAAAGGGTGCTGCTGGCTCCTTTGTCCCTGGAGAGGTATCTCTGTGAATGTCACCTCTCAGTGTGGCTCTTCAAGAGGAGTGAACAATCTCTTCTCTGTGCTTCAGGTATTCCTCAGTTCTTTACCTCCATTCTGTCTTTCCCCAGGTTGTTTTCCCACCCTCTCTCCAGGAATAAGACTTTGACCTCAGGGCTCTATCCCAGCCAAGCCCAGTGGTCTTGAAAACTCCACTTTTCAAGCCCCGTTGGTTGCAAAAACTCATGAAAATCAGCCTCTCCCATATTCCTAGCCAATGGCTTTGGAGAAGTGTTCTTCCTCTGTGTGCTCCTCTTTTTCTAGTTTTTCTCCATGACCATGGCTACCTTCCATTTGCAGCACAGGTGATCTGTTTCTGCCCCAAACCATGTCATCACACTTCCTACCTTCCTCAATGTAGCCTCCTCTCTCTGTCTAGTTGTGTAGTTTGTTCTGTCAGTCGTCAGGTTGATTTCTTGGGTATTCAGAATGATTTGATAGTTATCTAGTTGTGTAGGAGGGATGAGGCAAGCCTATGATCCTTCTAATATGCTGCCATCTTAGCTTCTCCCTCTTTTATTTACCCTTATTTTATTTATAATTAATACCATAGTGACCAGCATATGTGTGTAACCAACGTTTGAGATTTTATTATACGCAAGGCACTGGAGTAGCCATGCTACTTACATTTTCTCATTGCTTATAGTAGCTCAATGAGGCAGGCATTTTCATTCCAGTTTTGCTGAGAAATAATAGAAGGTTCTTAGAGACAAATTTTCCCAAATAAGTGATGGAAATGGGTACCAAATATATATCTTTGGCTCCAAAGTGTTGGATATAAATTTCCCCAACAGTTTCAAGGTGTTCATCTTGACTTTTCAAGTGAAGCTTAAATACTAAATTACCCCATATATATAGAAAATCATGGAATAAAGCGATTTTAAATTTAGGTAGGGCTTTTGAGGATGAATACCAGAGAGGATATATCTGAGACAAAAATCATCTTTGATAATACATAATTTCTGTTAAGTTGAGTAAAAGACATATTATTTTTGTTTGGATTTCATTAAGTTAAACTACTATGCCAAAATATTTAAATAAAAATTTATCAAACATTAGATGACAGATACCAGCAAGACTATTAGAGCCATGGGAAATAGTTTTCTTTGGTATATATTGTGAATTTCCTTGATTAATTTCAAAGAAAAATATTTTTCACAGGGATCAAGTCAAGTATTTCTAAAACTTATTTTGGACAACGGAGAGGATTTTAAGACAAGTCAATATATTCTGCATATGCTTTGCTAGTACATAGTTAAGGAAACATCTTTTGTATGAATTCTTGTTTAAAAGAGATTCTTTGAAAAGAAATTTAATTTAGAGGAGGATTCTGGGAAGATGGCAGAGGAGGAAGCACCAACAATCTGTCTTCCCACCTAGACAACAATTTTACTGGCAGAATATACCTAGTGTAACTATTTTTGGAAGTCTGAATTCTGTTGAAATCTTACAACATGCAAGAGAAGGATGGTAAATTGTGGTTAACTTTGATAAAAATTTGCTATAATCACGGTATCTTACTGCCCCATGGCAAGCAGTGGTGCATGATTTTCTGAAGCAACCATCACACAGTTTGTGGAAGCCAGAATGGGCAAAAAGGACGTTGTCCTCCAGATATCAGGTATATGTGTTTTGATTTCTATTTTTTTCTGGTCACAGTGGTGCAAACAGGTGGGTGGACATTGCTGTTGCATTTCCCCTCATTATTGCAAGTCCCTCCTCTCCCTGAAGTGACTTCTAGGGAATTTTAAGAGCTGGTGACCTTCCTCACCCTTTTACTTTTCTCTTTCCCTCCTTGGGAAGCTAGACATTAAAGACTAACATATTCAAAAACAAATACCATATATAGGGAAAATTAGAAATTGATAATACATGCCTAGGGAAGGGTCTAGGCTCAGAAAAGACTAAAGAAAACCTTACATTTATAACTCAGGTTACCACTCAACACAGAGGTAGCTTGCAACAATAACAAAAATAAAATAAACAAAAAATACATCAAAACCTGGGCAATGGGGAGAATCTGAATTCTAGAGTTATCACATTATTATATCCAAATATCCAGTTTTCCACAAAACATTACAAAGCATAGGAAAAATCCCAGAAAAGTATGTCCCATTAAAAGGAAAAAAAATCAAACTGTCTCTGAAAAAGACCTGATGACAAGTGTACTAGACAAAGACTTTAAAACAAATATCTTAAAGATGCTCAAAGAACTAAGGAAAGATGTAGACAAATTCAAGAAAATAATGTATGAAGAAAAAGGAAATATTAATAAAGAGATGTAAAACCTAAAGAGAGACCAAAAAATTCTAGAGCTTAAAAGTACAGTAACTGAAATGAAAAAGTTAACAAAGGGACACAAAGGCAGATTTAAGGAGGATGAGAAAAGAATTAGCTAACTTGAAAATAAAACAATGGAAACTACCAAGTGTAAGGAACAGAAAGAAAAAAAGACTGGAGAAAACCATACAGGTCATAAAATACTTATAAGACACTATCAAACAGAACAACATAATAGTTTGGGAATACCAGAAAGAAAAAAAAGAGACATAAAGGAGCAGAAATATTTGAATAAGTAAGGGCTGGAAACTTCCCAAACATGATGAAATACATGAATATAAACATTCAAGAACATCAATGAGCTCCAAGATGAACTCAGAGACCCACACTGACACACATTGTAAACAAACTCTCAGGGGCGCCTGGGTGGCTCAGTTGGTTGAGTATCTGACTTTGGCTCAGATTGTGACCTCATGGTTTGTGAGTTTGACCTCCACATCAGGCTCTCTTCTGTCAATGTGGATCCCACTACAGATCATCTGTTCCCTTCCTCTTTGCACCTCCCCTGCTCACTCTCAAAAATACATAAAACATTAAAAAAAGAACTTTCAAAAGCCAAAGGGAATTTTTGAATGGTTTTTAAAAATATCAGTTAGTTAAATGTTAATAATATACAATGTAATATTAGTTTCAGGTGCACAATATAGTGATTAAACACTTCCATACAGCACCTGGTGCTCATTACAGCAAGAGAACTTCTTAATCCCCATCACCTATTTTACCCATAATTCCATCCACCTTCCCTCTGGTAGCCATAGTTTGTTCTCTATAGTTAAGAGTCTGTTTCTTGGTTTGCCAGCCTCTCCGTTTTTTTCCCTTATGCTTGTTTTGTTTCTTAAACTCCACATATGAGTGAAATAATATGGTAATTTGTCTTTCTCTGACTTATTTCACTTGACGTGATAGAGTATAGCTCTATCCATGATACTGCCAAATGGTAAGATTTCGTTCTTTTTTACATCTAATATTCCATTGTACAAATATACCACATCTTCTTTATCCATTCATCAGTCCATGGCCACTTGGCCACTCTTTCCATAATTTGGCTACTGTGATAATACTGCGGTAAATTTTGGGGTGTGTGTATCTGTTTAAATTAGTATTTTTAAGTAAATACATGGTCGTGAAATTGCTGGATTGTAGGATAGTTCTATTTTTAACTTTTTGAGGAAACTCCATACTGTTTTCCAGAGTGACTGCACAAGTTTGCATTCCCACCAATAGTGTAAGAGGTTTCCTTTTTGTCAACATCCTTGCCAACACTTGTTTCTTATGTTGTGGATTTTAGTCATTCTGGCAGGTGTGAGATGACATCTCATTGTGGTTTTGACTTCTCTTTCCCTGAAGATAATTTATGTTGAGCATCTTTTCATGTGTCTGTTAGCCATATGAATGTATTCTTGGGGAAAATGTCTATTCATGTCTTCTGTCCATTTTTTGAATTGGATTTTTTATCTTTTGAGTGTTGAGTTTCATAAATTCTTTATATATTTTGGATAGTAACCCTTTATCCAATATGTCATTTGAAAATACCTTCTCCCATTCCATAGGTGGCCTTTTAGCTTTGTTTTTTCCTACACTACACTGTGCAGAAGATTTCTTATTTTTCAAAATTTTATTTAAATTCTAGTCAACATACAGTGTAGTGTTGATTTCATGAGTAGAATTCAGTGATCCATCATATACATACAACACCCAGTGCTCATCATAGGAAGTGCCCTCCTTAATACCCATCATGCATCTAGACTATCCCTCACCCACCTCCCTCCATCAATCCACAGTTTGTTCTCTATCTTTAAGAGTCTCTTGTGGTTTCTCTCTCTCAACCCCCACCATATATTCATGTTTTGTTTTTTAAATTCCACATATGAGTGAAATCATATGGTATTTGTCTTTCTCTGACTTATTTCACTTAGCATAATACACTTAACCTCCTTCCATATCATTGAAAATGGCAAGGTTTTATTCTTTTTGATGGCTGAGTAATGTTTCATTATATGTTGATGAACATTTGGGTTCATTCCATAGCTTGGCTATTGTTGATAGTGCTGCTATAATCATCGAGGTTCATGGGCCCATTTTAATCTTTATTTTTATATCCTTTGGGTAAATACCTAGTAGTGTAATTGCTGGATCATAGGGGTAGTTATATTTTTAACTTTTTGAGGAATAATCTCCACACTGGTCTCCAGAGTGGCTGCATGAGTTTGCAATCCTACTAACAGTGCAAGAGGGTCTCCCTTTCTCTGCAGGCACTCGAATACCTGTAGGTTCTTGCATTGTTAATTTTAGCCATTCTGAAAGGTGTGAAGTGGTATCTCATTGTGGTTCTGATTTGTATTTACCTGATGATGAGTGATGTGTCATGTGTCTGTTAGCTATCTGTATGTCTTCTTTTGGAAAATATCTATTCATGTCTTCTTTCCATTTATTAACTAGATTTTTTGTGCTTTGGGTGTTGAGTTTGATAAAATCTTTATAGATTTGATACTAACCCTTTATCAGATATGTCATTTGAAAATATCTTCTCCCATTCTGTAGGCTGCCTTTTAGTTTTGTTGATTGTTTCCTTCAGTGTGAAGAAGGTTTTTATCTTGATGGAGTTGCAGAAGTTTATTTTTGCTTCGGTTTCCTTGCTTCAGCAGACATATCTAATAAGAGGTTGCCATGATAGATGCCAATTGGTTGCTGCCTGTGTTCTACTCTAAGACTTTCATGGCTTCAAGTCTATAATTTAGGTCTGTAATTAATTTTGAATTTATTTTTGTTTATGGTGTAAGAAAGTGGTCCAGTTTCATTCTTTGGCATGTTGGTGTCCAGTTTTTCCAGCATCATTTGCTGAAGCAACTGTTTTTTTTTTCACATTGGATATTATTTACTGCTTAGTGGAAGATTAATTGACCACATAGTTGTAGGTTCATTTTGTGAGTTTCTCTACTGTCCTATTGATCTACGTGTCTATTTTTGTGTCAGTACCATATTGTTTTGATAATTACAGCTTTGTAACACAAATGGAGGACGGGAATTATGATGCCTCCAGCTTTGATTTTTTTTTTCAAGGTTGCTTTGGCTATGTAGGGTCTTTTATGGTCCCATACAAATTTATTTTTTTGCTCTAGCTCTGTGAAAAATGTTGAAGATATTTTGATAAGGATTGCATTAAATATGTAAATTGCTATGATTGGTATAGATATAACAATATTTGTTCTTCTAATCCATGAGTATGGAATGGTTTTCCATTTCTTTGTGTCATCTTCAGTTTCTGTCATCAATATATAATGGTTTTCGGAGTATAGGTCATTTGCATCTTTGGTTAAATCTATTCCTATATATTGTACTATTTTGCAGGCAATTGTAAGTGGGATTGTTTCCTTAATTTCTCTTTCTGCTGCTTTATTATTAGTGTATGGAAAGACAACAGAGTTCTGTACTTTAGTTTTGTATTATGTGACTGAATGAAATCATTTATCAGTTCTAGCAGTGAAATCTTTCACATTTTCTATATATAGTACCATGTCACATGTAAATAGTGGGATTTATACTTCTTCCTTTCTGATTTTGATGCTTTAATTTCTATTGGTTGTTTGATTTCTGTGGCTAGAACTTCCAATAAAATGTTAAGTAACAGTGGTGAGAGTGAACTTCCCTGTCTTGTTCCTGACCTTACAGGAAAAGCTCTGCTTTTTCCCCATTATCAGATTAGCTGTGTATTTTTCATAGGTGGCCTTTATTATGTTGTATGTTCCCTCCAAGCTTTTGTGAGGGTTTTTATCAGGAATGTATGTTGTACTTTGTCAAATGTTTTTTTTTCCTGCATCTAATAAAATGATCATAAGGCCCTTATCCTTTCTTTTTTAAAAAAAATTTAACATTTATTCTTTTTTTGAGAGACAGAGAGAGTATGGGTGGGGGAAGGAGAGGGAGAGAGGGAGATGAGGAATCTGAAACAGGCTTCAGGCTCTAAGCTGTCAGCACAGAGCCTGATGTGGGGCTTGAACTCACAAACTGTGAGATCATGACCTGAGCTAAAGTCAGAGGCTTAACCGACTGAGCCAGCCAGCTGCCCCTATCCTTTCTTTTATTAATGTGATGTATTAGGTTGACTTGTGAATATTAAACCACCCTTCCGTCTCAGGAATAAACCACAATTGATCGTGGTGAATGATATTTTTAGTGTATTGTTGGATTTGGTTTGCTAGTATTTTGTTGAGAATTTTGGCATCCATGTTCATCAGGGATATTGGCCTGTAATTCTTTTTTTTAGTGGAGTCTTTGTTTTTGGTGTCAGTGTAATGCTGGACTAATAGAATGAGTTTTGAAGTTTTCCTTCCTTTTCTATTTTTTGGAATACTTTGAGAAGAATAGGTATGATCTGCTTTGTAAATGTTTGGTAGAATTCCCCTGTGAAGCCATCTGGCCCTGGACTTTTGTTTTTGGAAGGTTTTGTTTGTTTTGTTTAATGTTTATTTATTTTGAGAGAGAGACAGAGAGAGATAGAGACAGAGAGAGAGAGAGAGAGAGTGTGCATGGGAGGGGCAGAGAGAGAGAAAGAATCCCAAGCAGGCTCCATGCTCACAGTGCAGAAACCAACGCAGGGCTCGATCTCAACAACTGTGGGATCATGACCTGAGATGAAATAAAGAGTTGGACACTTAACCAACTGAGCCACCCACGTGTCCCTATTGGGAGGTTTTTAATTACTAAATCAATTATTTTGCCAGTTATCAGCCTGTTCAATTATTCTATTTATTCCTGTTCCAGTTTTGGTAGTTTATATGTGTGTAGGAATTTGTCTCTTTCTTCCAGGTTGTCCAATTTGTTTGCATATAATTTTTCATAAGATTCTCATATAATTGCATTTCTGTGGTGTTGGTTGTCATTTCTCCTCTTTCATTTTTGAATGAATTTATTTGGGTCCTTTCTCTTTTGTTTTTGGTAAACCTGTCAAAAGGTTAATCAATTTTATTCAAAAAACAAGCTCCTGGTTTCATTGATCTGTTCTGTTTTTTAGTTTCTATATCATTTATTTCTGCTCTAATCTTTAGTATTTCCTTCATTCTGCTGGTCTTAGGCTTCATTTATTGTTATTTATCTAGTTCCTTTATGTGTAATATTCAGTGGTTTATTTGAGATTTTTTTTTATCTCTTGATGTAGGCCTGTGTTGCTAAATACTTCCCTCTTAGGACCATTTTACTGCATCCCAAAGCTTTTGGATCACTGTGTTTTCATTTGCATTGTTTCCATGTATTTATACATTTCATCTTTGATTTTCTGGTTGACCCATTAGTGTTACATGCTGTTTAACCTAAATACATTTGTGGTCTTTCCAAAGTTTTTATTTGATTGACTTCTAGTCGATAGCAGTTTGGCTAGAAAAGGTGCAAAGCAAGAGAAATGACATAACATACAAGAGATCTTCCATAAGATTAACAGCAGATTATTTGTAAAATACTTTGGAGGCTTGAAGGTAGTGAGCTAATATATTAAAAATGTTAACAGAAAACAATCTGTTAACCAAGAAAATTGTATCTGCCAAACCTGTCCTTCAAAAGTAAGAGAGAAATGAGACACTCACAGGTAAATGCTGAAGGATTTTGTTACCACTAGACCTGTTCTCCAAGAAATTCTCAAAGAAGTCCTGTATAGTGAAATGAAAGGACACACATACTAACTTGAAGTAGCATGAAAAAATAAAATCTCAATCAAAATAAATACACGGGTAGTTATGAGTCATTACTGTAGCAACAGTTAGGAACTCTACTTTTTGGTTTCTGTGTAATTTAAGAAGTTAATATATTAAAAATTTTTAACTAACAGCTAGTATTTTTGAAGCTTTGGTTTATAAATGAATATTTGGTTTTCTACACAATTTAAGAGATGAAATGCATTGAAAAGAACTAAAACATTTAAATGTTTTAATATTAAAAAGCAAGTAAATGCAAAAGAATACAGTAATTTAGGAAATTAGAGACAAAAATCTTTAAGGCATATAGAAACCAAATATCTAAATGACAGAAATTCCTTATTATCAGGAATTATTTCTTTAAGTTAAAAAAATTAGAGAGAGAGAGAGAGAGAGAACATATAAGCAGGGGAGAGGGGCAAAGGGAGAGAGAATTTTAAGCATGGTAAGCATGGAGCCCAATGTAAGGTTTGGTCCCACAAACCGGGGATCAGGAAATTAGCTGAAATCAAGAATCAGACACTCTGGGGGGGCTGGGGATCCAAGATGCAGGAACAGAAAGAAAGTTATTTTTGCATTTTGCATCCATGAAATACAGCCAGATCAACACTAAACCATCCTGTACAAGTAGGAAACTGATCTGAGGATTAACACAACAACCTGCACAACCTGAACCATAGAACTCAGCAGGTACATGGTGTGGACAGGTGAACTGGGGGAGAGAGAAGCTGTGGAAGGCAGGGAGCTGTTCTTGCTTGCAGGGAGAGGATGGAGACAAAGTAAGGGGAGAGTACAGGAAAAGCACCCCTCCCCAAAAGCAGCTGGAGAGAAAGTGGAAAAGTGGAAACAGCCTCAGGGTCTGAACTAAAAAGGGAGAAAGGAGAAAGGTGAGGGTTTGAATTCCATTAAGACTCTATAAACAGCGGGAGTGCAGAGTCTGAAACTCCACAGCTCGATATCTGGTGGTGCTCTGGTGGGAATGGCAAATCCCAGGAGCAGAATGAAGTTCAGGGGGGTCTACAGGCCACATGGGGAGCGGCAGATCCCCTGCTTGGAGGACGTTTGGTAGAGTTATGTGGACTCCCCACGGGCAAAGGTCCCAGCAGACCCTGGACAACGGCCACACCCACTGGTGTTGGAGTGAGGACATTAAAGGTGAAGCCTGGTGCCAGAGATGTGTTGTGATTTGCCATAATCCCTGAAATACTGCTGCTATATGATCACGTGAATTTTTTCTGGGACGAGCTGGCACACAGCCACAGTCTCTGGACATCGGCAGCAGCACAGTCTCACAAACATTCCTGGGTGCAGTTGGTACCTGACCAATGTTCAGTGAGGCTCTCTTGCAGGGGGTCAGAATGTGTCAAAGCCACAGTCTCAGAAAGGAGGGCTCAGGAAACACAGCTGCATCTGAGATAAAACTCAGGAGGGAGGTGCTGCCTGGCAACCTGATGGCTTGGTCATGGACAGTGTAAAAGCAGGAAGTAGATGGAAGCTGAAGACAAAGAACGGGTGTGCAATTGCTGATTGGGGAGAACAGAGTTCTGATACTAGAGACTGGGTAGCTGGGTGATGCCATTTTCACCGCTATAACTGAGCTGTGATCTCACATGAGTGCCACGGCAACAAGGATGGATGATGCAGAGTAATGAATCAGTGATATACAGGACAAACATGGCAAACAATGAAGCAGAAAAAAAGAAGGAGACTAAGGCAAAAGAGCACGATTTAATAATTAGAGAAATCATTGACTCACTAAAAAGTAACAACATCAGAATCATAGGGGTCCCAGAAGAGAAAGAGAGAGAAAAAGTGCTAGAAGGGTTATGTGAGCAAATCATAGAAGAAAACTTTCCTAACCTGGGGAAAGACACAGACATCAAAATACAGGAACAGAGGACTCCCATTAGATTCAACAAAAACCGAACATCAACAAGGCATATCAGAGTCAAATTCACAAAATACTCAGGCAAGGAAAGAATCATGAAAACAGCAAGGGGAAAAAAAGCCCTTAACCTACAAGGGAAGACAGATCAGGTTTGCAGCAGAAACTTGGCCTATCCACAGAAACTTGGCCGGCCAGAAAGGAGTGGCAGGATATAATCAATGTCCTGAATCAGAAAAATATGCAGCCAAGAATTCTTTACCCAGCAAGGCTGTTATTCAAAGTTAAAGGACAGATAAAAAGTTTCTCAAACAAAACCTAAAGGAGATTGTGACCGCTAAACCAACCCTGCAACAAATTTTAAGGGGAGCTCTGTGAGGGGAGAAAAGACAAAAAAAAAAAAAAAAAAAAAAAAGACCAAGAGCAACAAAGAGGAGAAAGGACCAAAGAACACCACCAGAAACTCCAGCTCTACAACAAACATAATGGTGATAAGTTCATATCTTTCTGTACTGTAAATGTCAATGGGCTAGATACTCCAATCAAAAGACATAGATTAACAGAATGGATAAGAAAACAAGATCCATCTATATGCTGTTTACAGGAGACCCACTTTAGACCTAAAGACACCTTCTGATTGAAAGTAAAGGGATGGAGAAATATCTATCATGCTAATGGCCAACAAAAGAAAGCCAAAGTAGCCATACTTACGTCAGACAATCTAGACTTTAAAATAAAGACTGTAACAGGAAATGAAGAAGGACATTATATCATAATCAATGGGTCTATCTACCAAGAAGACCTAACAATTGTGAACACTTATGTGTCAAATGTGGTAGCACCCAAATATGTAAATCAATTAAACACAAACATAAAGGAACTCGTTGATAATAATACCATAATAGTAGGGGAAATCACACCCCACTTACATCAATGGACAGATCATCTAAACAGAAAATCTACAAAGAAAAAATGACATTGAATGACACACTGGACCAGATGGGCTTAACAGATATATTCAGAACATTTCATTCTACAGCAACAGAATACACATTCTTCTCGAGTGCACATGGAACATTCTCCACAACAGATCGCATACTGGAACACCAATCAGCCTTAAACAAGTAAGAAAGATTGAGATCATACCGTGGATACTTTCAGACCACAACACTATGAAACTAGGTATCAACCACAAGAAAAAATTTGGAGAGGTAACAAATACTTGGAGACTAAAGAACATCCTACTGAAGAGTGAATGCACTAACCAAGAAGTTAAGGAGGAAATTAAAAATTACATGGAAGTCAATGAAAATGATAACAATGCAGCCCAAAACCTCTGGGACATAGCAAAGGTGGTCATGAGAGGAAAGTATATAGCAATCCATGCTTCCCTAAAGAAGGAAGAAAGGAAGGTCTCAGATACACAACCTAATCTTACACCTTAAAGAGATGGAGAAAGAAAAGCAAATAAAACCTAAAACTAGCAAAATACAGAAAATAGTAAAGATTAGAGCAGAAATCAGTGCTATCAAAACCAAAAAAGAAAAAAAAACACAGTAGAACAGACCAATGAAACCAGAAGCTTGTTCTTTGAAAGAATTAACAAAACTGATAAACCAGTAGCCAGTTTGATCAAAAAGAAAAAGGAAAGAAACATATAAACTACCATATATACGTATAAGCATATAAACCAGAAACATATAAACTACCAAAACTGAAACAGGAAGAAAGAGAAAATTTGAACAGAGCCATAACCAGTAAATAAATCAAATTACTAATAAAGAAAATCTCCATAAAAACAAGAGTCCAGGGCCAGATGGCTCTCCAAGGGAATTCTACCAAAGTTTTAATGAAAAGTTAACACCATTCTCTTGAAGCTGTTCCAAAACATATAAGTGGAAGGAAAACTTCCAAAGTCTTTTTATGAAGCCAGCATTACCTTGATTCCAAAACCAAATACCTCACTAAAAAGGAGAATTAGAGACCAATTTCCCTGATGAACATGGATGCAAAAATCCTCAACAAGATGTTATTCAACCGGATCCAACAATATATTAAAAAAATATTCACCACGACCAAGAGAGTTTATACCTAGGATGCAGGGCTGATTCAATATCTGCAAAACAATGAATGTGATTCATCACATCAATAAAAGCAAGGACAAGGACCACATGATCCTCTCAATAGTTTCAGAGAAAGCATTTGACAAAATGCTTTCCTTGTTAAAAACCCTCAAGAAAATAGTGAGAGAAGGATCATACCTCCAGATCATAAAAGCCATGTATGAAAGACCCAATGATAATATCATTCTCAATGGGGAAAAACTGAGTGCTTTCCCCCTAAGGTCAGAAAAAGATAGGGATATCCACTCTAGCCTCTGCTATTCAATATAGTATTGGAAGTATTAGCCTCAGCAATCAGACAAGACAAAGAAATAAAAGGCATCAAAATAGGCCAGGAGGAGGTCAAACTTTCACTCTTCACAGATGACATGACACTCTGTACGGAAAACCCAAAAGTTTCCACCAAAAAACTGCCAGAACTGATTCATGAATTCAGCAAAGTAGCAAGATATAAAATCAATGCACAGAAATTGGTTGCATTCCTATACACCAACAATGAATCAACAAAAAGTGAAATCAAGGAATCGATACCATTTATAATTGCACCAAAAACCATAAGATAGCTAGGAAAAAATCTAATGAAGGAAGTGAAAAATCTATACACTGAAAACTATAGAAAGCTTATGAAAGAAATTCAAGAAGACACAAAAAAAATGGACAAGGAGGTTGGAGGGAAGATGGCAGCGTAGGAGGATGCTGGGCTCACCGCGTGTCCTGCTGATCACTTAGATTTCACCTACACCTGCCTAAAGAACCCAGAAAACCGCCAGAGGATTAACAGAACGGAGTCTCTGGAGCCAAGCGCAGACAAGAGGCCCACGGAAGAGGGTAGGAAAGGTGGTGAGGCAGTGCACGCTCCACGGACTGGCGGGAGGGAGCCGGGGCAGAAGGGTGGCTCGCCGGCCAAGCAGAGCCCCCGGGGTCTGGTTGGCAAAAGCGGAGGGGCCAGACGGATTGTGTTCCGACAGCAAACACGACTTAGCATCTGGGAGGTCATAAGTTAACAGCTCTGCTCGGAAAGCGGGAAGGCTGGAGGACAAAGGGAGGGAGAGCTGCTGAGCCCCCGATGGCAGAGCTCAGCTTGGCGGGGAACAAAGGCGCTCGCCAGCGCCATCTCCCCCGCCCATCCCCCAGCCAAAATCCCAAAGGGAACCAGTTCCTGCCAGGGAACTTGCTCGCTCCGCACAAACACCCAACTCTGTGCTTCTGCAGAGCCAAACCTCTGGCAGTGGATCTGACTCCCTCCCGCTGCCACAGGGCCCCTCCTGAAGTGGATCACCTAAGGAGAAGCGAGCTAAGCCTGCCCCTCCTGCCCCCGTGCACCTTGCCTACCCACCCCAGCTAATACGCCAGATCCCCAGCAACACAAGCCTGGCAGTATGCAAGTAGCCCAGATGGGACACGCCACCCCACAGTGAATCCCGCCCCTAGGAGAGGGGAAGAGAAGGCACACACCAGTCTGACTGTGGCCCCAGTGGTGGGCTGGGGGCAGACATCAGGTCGCACTGCGGCCCCGCCCACCAACTCCAGTTATACACCACAGCACGGGGGAAGTGCCCTGCAGGTCCTCACCACTCCAGGGACTATCCAAAATGACCAAACGGAAGAATTCCCCTCAGAAGAATCTCCAGGAAATAACAACAGCGAATGAACTGATCAAAAAGGATTTAAATAATATAACAGAAAGTGAATTTAGAATAATAGTCATAAAATTAATCGCTGGGCTTGAAAACAGTATAGAGGACAGCAGAGAATCTCTTGCCACAGAGATCAAGGGACTAAGGAACAGTCACGAGGAGCTGAAAAGTGCTTTAAACGAAATGCAAAACAAAATGGAAATGACGACAGCTCAGATTGAAGAGGCAGAGGAGAGAATAGGTGAACTAGAAGATAAAGCTATGGAAAAAGAGGAAGCTGAGAGAAAGAGAGATAAAAAAATCCAGGAGTATGAGGGAAAAATTAGAGAACTAAGTGATACACTAAAAAGAAATAATATACGTATAATTGGTATCCCAGAGGAGGAAGAGAGAGGGAAAGGTGCTGAAGGGGTACTTGAAGAAATTATAGCTGAGAACTTCCCCGAACTGGGGAAGGAAAAAGGCATTGAAATCCAAGAGGCACAGAGAACTCCCTTCAGACGTAACTTGAATCGATCTTCTGCATGACATATCATAGTGAAACTGACAAAATACAAGGATAAAGAGAAAATTCTGAAAGCAGCAAGGGATAAACGTGCCCTCACATATAAAGGGAGACCTATAAGACTCGTGACTGATCTCTCTTTTGAAACTTGGCAGGCCAGAAAGTCTTGGCACGATATCTTCAGTGTGCTAAACAGAAAAAATATGCAGCCGAGAATCCTTTATCCAGCAAGTCTGTCATTTAGAATAGAAGGAGAGATAAAGGTCTTCTCAAACAAACAAAAACTGAAGGAATTTGTCACCACGAAACCAGCCCTACAAGAGATCCTAAGGGGGGATCCTGTGAGACAAAGTACCAGAGACATCACTACAAGCATAAAACATACAGACATCACAATGACTCTAAACCTGTATCTTTCTATAATAACACTGAATGTAAATGGATTAAATGCGCCAAGCAAAAGACATAGGGTATCAGAATGGATAAAAAAACAAGACCCATCTATTTGCTGTCTACAAGAGACTCATTTTAGATCTGAGGACACCTTTAGATTGAGAGTGAGGGGATGGAGAACTATTTATCATGCTACTGGAAGCCAAAAGAAAGCTGGAGTAGCCATACTTATATCAGACAAACTAGACTTTAAATTAAAGGCTGTAACAAGAGATGAAGAAGGGCATTATATAATAATCACAGGGTCTATCCACCAGGAAGAGCTAACTATTATAAATGTCTATGCGCCAAATACCCGAGCCCCCAGATATATAAAACAATTACTCATAAACATAAGCAACCTTATTGATAAGAATGTGGTCATTGCAGGGGACTTTAACACCCCACTTACAGAAATGGATAGATCATCTAGACACACAGTCAATAAAGCAACAAGGGCCCTGAATGATACATTGGATCAGATGGACTTGACAGATATATTTAGAACTCTGCATCCCAAAGCAACAGAATATACTTTCTTCTCGAGTGCACATGGAACATTCTCCAAGATAGATCATATACTGAGTCACAAAACAGCCCTTCATAAGTTTACAAGAATTGAAATTATACCATGCATACTTTCAGACCACAATGCTATGAAGCTTGAAATCAACCACAGGAAAAAGTCTGGAAAACCTCCAAAAGCATGGAGGTTAAAGAACACCTTACTAACGAATGAGTGGGTCAACCAGGCAATTAGAGAAGAAATTAAAAAATATATGGAAACAAATGAAAATGAAAATACAACAATCCAAACGCTTTGGGATGCAGCGAAGGCAGTCCTGAGAGGAAAATACATTGCAATCCAGGCCTATCTCAAGAAACAAGAAAAATCCCAAATACAAAATCTAACAGCACACCTAAAGGAAATAGAAGCAGAGCAGCAAAGACACCCCAAAGCCAGCAGAAGAGGAGAAATAATAAAGATCAGAGCAGAAATAAACAATATAGAATCTAAAAAAACTGTAGAGCAGATCAATGAAACCAAGAGTTGGTTTTTTGAGAAAATAAACAAAATTGACAAACCTCTAGCCAGGCTTCTCAAAAAGAAAAGGGAGATGACCCAAATAGATAAAATCATGAATGAAAATGGAATTATTACAACCAATCCCTCAGAGATACAAACAATTATCAGGGAATACTATGAAAAATTATATGCCAACAAACTGGACAACCTGGAAGAAATGGACAAATTCCTAAACACCCACACTCTTCCAAAACTCAATCAGGAGGAAATAGAAAGCTTGAACAGACCCATAACCAGTGAAGAAATTGAATCGGTTATCAAAAATCTCCCAACAAATAAGAGTCCAGGACCAGATGGCTTCCCAGGGGAGTTCTACCAGACGTTTAAAACAGAGATAATACCTATCCTTCTCAAGCTATTCCAAGAAATAGAAAGGGAAGGAAAACTTCCAGACTCATTCTATGAAGCCAGTATTACTTTGATTCCTAAACCAGACAGAGACCCAGTAAAAAAAGAGAACTACAGGCCAATATCCCTGATGAATATGGATGCAAAAATTCTCAATAAGATACTAGCAAATTGAATTCAACAGCATATAAAAAGAATTATTCACCATGATCAAGTGGGATTCATTCCTGGGATGCAGGGCTGGTTCAACATTCGCAAATCGATCAACGTGATACATCACATTAACACAAAAAAAGAGAAGAACCATATGATCCTGTCGATCGATGCAGAAAAGGCCTTTGACAAAATCCAGCACCCTTTCTTAATAAAAACCCTTGAGAAAGTCGGGATTGAAGGAACATACTTAAAGATCATAAAAGCCATTTATGAAAAGCCCACAGCTAACATCATCCTCACGGGGAAAAACTGAGAGCTTTTTCTCTGAGATCAGGAACACGACAGGGATGCCCACTCTCACCGCTGTTGTTTAACATAGTGCTGGAAGTTCTAGCATCAGCAATCAGACAACAAAAGGAAATCAAAGGCATCAAAATTGGCAGAGATGAAGTCAAGCTTTCGCTTTTTGCAGATGACATGATATTATACATGGAAAATCCGATAGACTCCACCAAAGGTCTGCTAGAACTGATACATGAATTCAGCAAAGTTGCAGGATGCAAAATCAATGTACAGAAATCAGTTGCATTCTTATACACTAACAATGAAGCAACAGAAAGACAAATAAAGAAACTGATCCCATTCACAATTGCACCAAGAAGCATAAAATACCTAGGAATAAATCTAACCAAAGATGTAAAAGATCTGTATGCTGAAAACTATAGAAAGCTTATGCAGGTAATTGAAGAAGATATAAAGAAATGGAAAGACATTCCCTGCTCATGGATTGGAAGAATAAATATTGTCAAAATGTCAATACTACCCAAAGCTATCTAGACATTCAATGCAATCCCAATCAAAATTGCACCAGCATTCTTCTCGAAACTAGAACAAGCAATCCTAAAATTCATATGGAACCACAAAAGGCCCCGAATAGCCAAAGTCATTTTGAAGAAGAAGACCAAAGCAGGAGGCATCACAATCCCAGACTTTAGCCTCTACTACAAAGCTGTCATCATCAAGACAGCATGGTATTGGCACAAAAACAGACACATAGACCAATGGAATAGAATAGAAACCCCAGAACTAGACCCACAAACGTATGGCCAACTCATCTTTGACAAAGCAGGAAAGAACATCCAATGGAAAAAAGACAGTCTCTTTAACAAATGGTGCTGGGAGAACTGGACAGCAACATGCAGAAGGTTGAAACTAGACCACTTTCTCACACCATTCACAAAAATAAACTCAAAATGGATAAAGGACCTGAATGTGAGACAGGAAACCATCAAAACCTTAGAAGAGAAAGCAGGAAAAGACCTCTCTGACCTCAGCCGTAGCAATCTCTTACTCGGCACATCCCCAAAGGCAAGGGAATTAAAAGCAAAAGTGAATTACTGGGACCTTATGAAGATAAAAAGCTTCTGCACAGCAAAGGAAACAACCAACAAAACTAAAAGGCAACCAACGGAATGGGAAAAGATATTTGCAAATGACACATCGGACAAAGGGCTAGTATCCAAAATCTATAAAGAGCTCATCAAACTCCACACCCGAAAAACAAAAAACCCAGTGAAGAAATGGGCAGAAAACATGAATAGACACTTCTCTAAAGAAGACATCCGGATGGCCAACAGGCACATGAAAAGATGTTCAACATCGCTCCTTATCAGGGAAATAGAAATCAAAACCACACTCAGATATTCACCTCACGCCAGTCAGAGTGGCCAAAATGAAGAAATCAGGAGACTATAGATGCTGGAGAGGATGTGGAGAAACAGGAACCCTCTTGCACTGTTGGTGGGAATGCAAATTGGTGCAGCCGCTCTGGAAAGCAGTGTGGAGGTTCCTCAGAAAATTAAAAATAGACCTACCCTATGACCCAGCAATAGCACTGCTAGGAATTTATCCAAGGGATACAGGAGTACTGATGCATAGGGGCACCTGTACCCCAATGTTTATAGCAGCACTCTCAACAATAGCCAAATTATGGAAAGAGCCTAAATGTCCATCAACTGATGAATGGATAAAGAAATTGTGGTTTATATACACAATGGAATACTACGTGGCAATGAGAAAAAATGAAATATGGCCTTTTGTAGCAACATGGATGGAACTGGAGAGTGTGATGCTAAGTGAAATAAGCCATACAGAGAAAGACAGATACCATATGGTTTCACTCTTATGTGGATCCTGAGAAACGTAACAGAAACCCATGGGGGAGGGGAAGGAAAAAAAAAAAAAGAGGTTAGAGTGGGAGAGAGCCAAAGCATAAGAGACTGTTAAAAACTGAGAACAAACTGAGGGTTGATGGGGGGTGGGAGGGAGGGCAGGGTGGGTGATGGGTATTGAGGAGGGCACCTTTTGGGATGAGCACTGGGTGTTGTATGGAAACCAATTTGACAGTAAATTTCATATGTTAAAAAATAAAAAATAAAAAAAAAAGGAAAAAAAAAAGAACTGAGAACAAAGTGAGGGTTGATGGGGGGTG